>NC_089259.1:50156115-50467352 GCF_963930625.1 Muntiacus reevesi | reverse complement strand
CAGTATTCAGAAAGGCCAAGTAGAAACTTCAGATCAAGGGTAGCTGTAATTGAAAGGGTCCAAATAAGTATTTAAAACCACTCCCTGCTGGAACTGCTAAGATTTCTGAATTTCAAATTGGCATTTTATGTTTGACAAGGTGACATTGTATAAGAAATGTATTGTAAAACACTGCTGTACAATAGGAAAATGATTGAATGTAAATATTTCAAGATGTGGACCACTGTTCAAATGTTATCATAAATCTTTGCCATTGTTTTAGGGTATAACTCTTCATGCATATATGAGCTGAATTGATAGCACCAGCTCTCGGGGAGGGAAATCATCAGCAAGTTTCTGCCTCGCTGTCAGCACTCGCGTGATTTGACCACAGAAGCATCCTGTTAGGTGTTTCCTGTTATTATCATATGCTTGTAATTACATACATGGGGAAACCCTCTTGTGAAGATACATCTGTCCTTGCTCTTATCCTGTTCATTGAGCGGTCTGAAATGTCACTGTTACATGAAATTAGGATGGGTGGACACAGTTTGCACTCTTAAACTTTAGAAAGAAGAAAGCTTAAACTGTAAGGTTAACTATCCTCCCATTCCTTGCAGGTTTGGAAGGTTTACAGTGGCTGCTCTGCAGTCCAAAGTAGAGCAGTATGAACGTGAAACCAATCGTCTCAAGAAAGCACTGGAACGAAGTGATAAATATATAGAGGAACTGGAGTCTCAAATTACACAGCTGAAGAATTCAAGTGAGGAGAAGGAAGCGATGAATGCCATTTGCCAGAGAGCACTTTCTACAGACGGCAAGGGGAACAAAGGCACCGAGGAGGACGTGGCATCCAAGAACCAGGGTGACGGTGCCAGGAAGCAGCTCGGCTCGGCCCCCTCCAGCTCTCATCTGGCACAACCTTCCAGCAGTTCTGCCAGGCAGGAGGGCGGCAGCAAAACAGAAGCAAACTGTTCTAAGAACCAAGACCTGTATCAGAAGCGAGTGGAAACGATGCTCACTGTGACAGACACAAGTATGGATACCTATCTGGAAAGAGAATGGGGAAATAAGCCAAGTGATTGTGTGCCCTACAAAGATGAAGAACTCTATGATCTTCCAGCCTCCTGTACTCCTTTGTCCCTTAGTTGTCTTCAGCTCAATACGCCAGATAATAGAGAGAGCTCTGTGGTCAAGGCAGGAGGGTCTAAAAAGCAGTCAAACCATCTCAGAAAATTGATGTTTGATGATTTCTGTGATTCTCCAAATGTGTGTAGTAAAGATTCTTCAGAAGATGATAGAAGTGAGAGTGAAAAGAAATCAGAGTGTTTCACTTCCCCAAAGACAGGGTTTTGGGATTGTTGTTCCACAAGCTATGCCCCCAGCTTGGACTTTGAAAGCTCAGAGGAGAACACAATAGCAAATTGTGTTGGAGAAATTTCTTCAAAATTGAGTGAGAAACCAGGTTCATGTTTATCCAAGAGGTTGAATTCTCTCCGCTCTTTTGAAATGAATCGGACAAGAACATCCAGTGAAGCATCAATGGATGCAGCCTACCTTGACAAAATCTCGGAGCTGGATTCAATGATGTCAGAGTCAGACAATAGCAAGAGCCCCTGTAATAACGGTTTTAAGTCGCTGGACTTGGATGGGTTATCAAAGTCATCTCAGTGCAGTGAATTCCTTGAGGAAACAGATAAGTTGGAAGAAAGAACTGAACCAAACCTTTCTAAAGGTTCTCTAACTACTGATCAGTTAGAAAATGGAAATGAATGGAAACCCAATTCTTTTTTTCTCCTCTCTCCATCTGACCAAGAAATGAATGAAGATTTTTCACTCCATTCCAGTTCAAACCCAGGAACCAATGAAATCAAACCACCAAGTTGTTTGTTTCAGACTGAGTTTTCCCAGGGTGTTTTGCTAAGCAGTACAAACCGGCTATTTGAGGATCAAAGGTTTGGGTCATCTTTGTTTAAGATGTCCTCAGAGATGCCTGGTCTTCATAACCACCTTCAGTCTCCTTGGTCTACTTCTTTTGTGCCTGAAAAGAGGAATAAAAATGTGAATCAATCAGCAAAAAGAAAAATCCAGAGCAGCCTTTCCAATGCCAGCCCATCAAAAGCAACTAAAAGTTGACAAATTAGAAAGATGTCATTTATGTTTTTGTCCTGAGAGAAATATAAGGTTTTAAAGTTACTTTTTTTTCCCCTAATGAAAGCTCTGTACAATTTTGAATTGATAATCTTTAGTCAGGTGTCAAGTCAGAATGGTGGATTAGCCTGTACCCTGGATACTTTTGTTCATTTTGAAGAGTTTAGTCTTTTCATTTTCATTTAGGGATCTTTTTTGACCAGAGAAGTTAGGGAGAGGGTTCCTTTTGTGTCTGGTGTGGGTATATTTTGTTTTCTTGAATCTTGATTTATCTATTCGGATACAATGACCTATTAGTAAGCCTCAGTTATCTTCAGAATTTGGATTTCTTAAATAAAAGCTTTGGTGCGGTCTATATACTGTTCATAAGACACTTTTCTTTAAAGCTTCCTAGGGTGGAAATTACTTTTCCTGCCCCTTTTTATTTATGTTTAGTGATAGTCTAACTTTTATTCAAGGCCACGATGGAGAAACAGCACTCAAACCTTAATCCAATATTCATTGGCTCTTTTTTTAGGTTTTACATATATGTTTGCATTTTTAACAGTATGTTTTGTCCAGTTTTTGTGAAGATGTGTTGCTAGTAAGAGAGAATACATTTTCTGTATGAAAATATTTGTTTTTTGTCTGGTAGCTTTCATTCTTTTATCTTTTTGTGTGTGTTGAAAGTCAGAAATTTGCCTACTTTAGCAAGAAGGCAGGGAACAGTTGGTTTGGAGAGGATTAAACATGGTAGCTTTTCGTTATTTCAGATAGACAGGTGCAAAAGCATTCATTGCCAAGTTCTTGACCCACTTATGTCCCAGGGGAGCTTTCTTTGGAGTGGTAAAGTCCTTGTTTGCATGTTACTGTTCTTTATGGAAACTCGGTATGCATGGTAGTGGTCTTGCTTGCACTGTTTTACTTACTTAAGAAAAAGAAGTTTCAGTTGGCTAAAAGATTATCTTTTATGTAGGACAAAAAAAAGATTGTTTTCCATGAAGAGTGTTGAGAGGAGGGTGAAAATAGGTGAGCCAAGCACAATTTTTAATTTAGGTTCTTAAAAAGTATATTCTAAACATGTTTGGTATGCCCGTATAGGCCTTTAAAAATGGTTTGTATGTTAATGACTTGTTTATCTAATGTGCACTGAACATTTTACATTAATACTGTACTGTTTTACATTAATACTGCATGCTTTTCTATGTGAACTGAATAAAGGATGTCATAAACACTGTAATCCTTGATGTTGTCCCATGTTGAATTAGCCTACAAAGACCAGTACAACTTAGCATTTTTTATTGTATTGCTCTTATTATACAGGGCTTGGCAAACTGTGGCCAGTGGTTCCAATTCTGGCCTGTTTTTGTGAAAGGCCTGTAAACCAAAAATGTTTTATACATTTTTAATGGTTTTTAAAAATCCAAAGAATATTTCATAACACAGGAAAATGATATGAGGTTTAAATCTCAATATTTCTAGACAAAGTCTTGTTAGAACACAGCTACACGTTTTACATTTTATCTGCTAGGACTGCTTTAGCACCGGTAGAGCAGAGCTGAATAGTTGCAGCAGAGACCATATGGCCCACAAAGCCTAAAATATTTACTATTTGGCCTTTTACAGAGAAATTTGCTGACCTTTCTTATAATTGACTCAAGATTCAATGAAACCATAGAAGTATAAAAAATCACTTTTATGAGTTGAAAAATCATGACCTCTGCTTTTAGAAGTAATAAGAATCTCCCCCACCCCCCGCCACCCCGAAAAAAGGCTTAATGTAAAGTGTAGTTTTTGTTCTATCATATTTTTTCCAATAAGTATTTGTGCATGACTTTGTCTTTCTGATAATCTTTAAGTTAGTGGATAAACTTTCATAGATTCTGCCATTTAAATATCTTTGACAATTGGATATGCATTTGAAGTTCTATTAAATGTAGAAATCTAAAATCTTTCTGAATAGAGTAAACTTGGGGGTAAACCTCACTCTAATTCTGTCTGTAATTTTTTTTTTTTCACCATGAGTGTGTTAGTTTTTAATACAAACTGACACTGTGTCATGGAAATGTAGAGTGTGTAGCCTGATTGACTAATGCCTAATGGGGGTGAGGGTGTCTCTCTTGGGCTGGAGTATTTCCCAGCTGCTTCAGAAACACTACTTCATCCTCTCCAAAACACTATCTCATGTATCATATTAAAATAACCTGACATTACTCAATTAAAGGAAATAATCTGTGCAGGATTTGATTTTAATGACCCTTCACATTTGTACTCCTAACCTCTTTACCATAATCTCAAATGTCATGACGGATATGGTAGTCTCATTTTGTTGTTGTTTAGTCGCTCAGTCATGTCCGACTCTTTTATGACCCCATGGACTGTAGCCCACCAGGCTCCTCTATCCATGGGATTTTTCAGGCAAGAGTATGGGAGTGGGTTGCCATTTCTTCTCCAGGGGAACTTCCTGACCCAGAGATTGAACCGGAGTCTCACACATTGACAAGCAGATTCTGTACCACTGAGGCACAAGGGAGGCCCAGTCCCATTTAAAGTGTATCTATTGTATATACACACTCAAAACAAAAGCTACCTTTTATTGATACCAGGCACTCTGCTAGCCTCTGTCTTGTGTAATCTTTTCAAACTCTGTGAGCCAAGAATTTTCTCCAGTTTACCAATCAGTGAATTGAGAATTAGTGATCACACAGCTAGAATGGGCTTAGAACCCTGTCCTGGAGCTGGGCCTCAGACTCCAGAGATTGTAGCATTCATCCCTCAAGCATCAGATGCATGGGAGCTCACATTTGCAGGCCAAAGGATGAATGGATTTGAAATTTCCAAGGATCTTTTTTTTTTAGGTAGTATTTTGGAAGTATTAGCATGTTTCTTTTCAAGTAGCCATGCCCTGGATCTAAGGCTGCTCCTAAATGGAAGCTCAGGGATGGGAATTGTGTGTGTGCCACTTTTAAGTTTATAAAGATTCACATTAACTCTGACATTTAGATGAATTTCAAAATAGCACTAAGGCTATATTTGAAAAAGATGTGCAAGTGATAAAGGGAAAAGACATCACTTCATGTCTTTATAAAAAACAGTACCTTTTGACTGCTCATCTCTTTAAAATGCTATAGCTAAGCGAATGTGGCAAGATGCTAATTATTTTTTTGACATGACCTTTAGTGTTTATCTTTTAATGTTTAAAATCTCCATCCCATTCAAAATTACATGTCTTTTTCCTGTTTTAATGGATCAACTGAGACTTAAAACGGCAGACATTAAGATATATAGTCCCTTAATATCAAATCTGCTGTGTTTTCTTATAAACTCATATTTACACTGGTTTGAAACCTCTAAAGGTACCACTGAACAAGGGAAGAACTTTGGTCTTGATTCTTATGATGTTTCAGGAACTTGTTTCTATATACTTGAATGGAATTCAGTTATTCAAAGTGTAATTCATGCATTAGAATTTCCCTTCCTCATTTTTGTACCTGTGGATGATATTTGTAGAGAACAGTTTCATTTCATGAAATTTGGCCTATTTGATTAGAAGGGTTTCCTGAAGCCTCATAAGAAGGTCTCTGTTCCTATTCTAGGGAGTCCTACCACAGTCTTTGCCTATCATGATGTAACCCGATCCTTTTAATAATACTTGGCAGAGAGAAAACCTTTTAAGCAATGATCTCAGAGTGCATAGTGAACATTTATTGCCTAATTCTCGGAACCCCACTCAGAGAGGAAGCATCTATTAAGTTGCAGTTTTCTTTTAAGAACCCATCTGAAGCTTAGGCTTGGTTGATCTTCAGTCTGCTGTGACAGAGGCAGTCTAGAATACCTTTGATTGAAGCTCCACTTCTTGAAACTAGGTACATTCTGATTTGTCTTAACAGGGAGTAGATCCTCTCTAATGTTAGTTGGATTAACCAAGTGTGTAGAAGTGTGCGCCTAGTGTGACACATAATTTGAGGATGTAAAGATCCCATACTCTAGGGCAAGGATTTTACATAGACATATACCAAGGAGGACCTAGGTCTGGCCCACTTTAATTCTTCTATAAAATTGGTGAGTACAAAAGTGTCTGCACCGGGGATAGCCTGGAGCAGAGAGGAAAGCTGATGGCTTCCGAAGTGCTATTTGTATTGGGTCTTTAAGGATGAATAAAAGCTTGATGCAGAAGAGAACTTCTACTTCTGCGTGTGTATCCGCTATCCTGCAAGTGGGCGCCTATTTCTCAGACGTCTCAGAAGAGGTGCTGAAGAAACCCTAATAGGGCTCCTGATGGACAAAGGCTTCCCGATTGCTTCAGCCTGCGCTGTCAAGTTTGGCTTTGGTCCGCCTCCTCTCTCTGAGCGTCCCCTGAGACTCCAGGCTCGCCCTCGCCGCCAGAACCGGCGGCCTGCCGGCGAGACTGTGACTCCCTGGGCGCTGGCAGGCTCAGGAGGTGGCAGGGCTGGGCCATCATCTGTCCATTAAGCCGAGGCTTGGCGCTCCGAGGGCCGGAAGGCGCGACCTCGCTTCACTCACCGGGTCATCTTTGTGCTGGGGGCGGGGAGGTGAGGTCTGGCCCGTCTATCTGGGCTGCGATCTCGCTTGCTTTCCTCTGGTTCCGGCGAACCCCTCCTTCCCGGATTCTCGAAGCCAGTGACGCTCCCCCACCTCCCCAACGCTCCCGGGACAACAGACCTGCCCGCACCCCTCCAGCTCGAGTTTCCCGCGCTCTTGAGGGCGCTCTCAGAGGCTCCCGTTCAGGCTCCACCCAAAGAAGGGACCCGGGCTGAGGATTCCTTTCATTTTATTACTACTCGCGAAACCTGGCGATTAAGACGCGAAACCAACAAAGAGTTTTCTTTCCACCTTAACCTTGCACACAATCCTTTAACAAATTAATTAATCCTAATGAATTAACACTTCATTTATTTAAACGCGCTACAGTCCATGAATTAAATTTTCATGCAGTGATTAAAGGCTGTTAAAATATGCATGATTTCGTTTAAAATTTTATAATAAATCAGGGCAATGTGTTACATGACAAGGCAACTATTTCCCAGTCCCTCGCAAGGGGCTTTGATTTGTGCAGGCGGCGGGGAGGAGGGGCGGCTGACGACGGCGCGGGCGAGCGTTGGAGCCGGGCGGCAGGACCCAGCTCCGCACCTCGGCGTGCGCACCCGGCTTAGCGCTCTGCTCCGCGGCGTTGGGACCCTCCTGGGGATCCCGCTCCCGGCAGAGCCTAGCCTGCGGAGTGCGATGGGTACTCGTCTCTCCGTCCCCGGAACTGCACTCGCGGGGGGCTGGGGGTCCTCCGGTTTCCTTTAGCTCGCGCGAGCGCGCGTTCGGGTAGGAGCGCTGCGCCGGCGGCTCTCCGGGGACAGGAAGGCGACACAACTTCCATCTCGTCGCGTGGGGTCAGGGAAGCGGGTGTCTGCTGTAGAGTTGATGGGTTCGTTGCTGTTCTTAATTAACCAGGAGACTTCGAAGCCCCTTCTCTGACCAGCGCGATCTCCCTTTTCGGAAGGGGCCGGGGCGGGGGAGCTCTGCTTCCTTTGGGACCTAAACCCCAGGGGCCCCGTGACCAAGCTTAGCGGTCCCACCCTTGTCACTCGGACAGCGAAACTGGTTCTGGCAACTAGCGGGCGGGGGAGGCCGGCCCCTGTCAGGACGGAGACGTGGTCAGGCATCATCCTTAGGGCTTTCACAAGGTAGGTGGGTTTAAGTTCACCGCGGGGTTAGGGTGGAGGTATATATCTACAAATGTAGATATCTACAAATGTAACGGCCAAGAGTAATAATGACCGGCTGTGAACTTTACTGCCTCATCACCGAGGTCGCAAGTGTATCAGGGAGTGGGGTGGTCGCAATGTTCCCAACGGACGTTGCCTTTGAATTAAACGGCCAGAGGAATGAAAGCAGTGGGTTATCCATCGGCTTCCTCGAGAACCTCCGCCGCGGGTCCTAGCCCGGAGCTTTACATGAGCTGATCACCACCCGCCTCAATAACTCACCCACGGCCTTTTGGGACCGAGCGGGACAAGCGGCCGGGGTGCGGGTGGGAGAGGAGGTGGAAAAGGAAGGAAGAGGCCTTCGGGAAATGTATGAGAGCCTGGCTGTGGACTCGCGCCTTGAGCTGGGCTGGGCCTCGGGGATGGCACAGGACTGGGCACCCGCCCAGGACGGCCTGGCGGGCCGAGCGGGCCAGAAGCCCAGTCCCTACCCCGCGGGAGGGCTGGGCCGGGATGCGCGAGGGGTGGAGAGGCCCAAGGTCAGAGCAGCCCAGCCTTGGCGCTCGCACCGCTGCCCGGAGGGGAAGCGAAAGTCCGGCAGGAGTCCCTCCTCCGTCCCACCCTTCGGACAGACGGTGTCGGAGGGGAAGGAGGTCTGACGCCCAAGTGCATTCCCTCCTCCAAGGACCGATCCCCACCCCCCAATTCTAGGCCTGCTACTTCCCTACGGACCAGTTCAGCCTCATCGCTGAAGACAACCCAGGAGGCCTCGGAAGCCGGCCAACTCCAGGCTCTGGCGACTTTTCCCCCGCGCAGGGCGCCGGTTGCGCAGTGAATGGGCCGAGTTTCTGGGCAGGAGCCCAGAGGAAACGGGGCGCCCCGGATCTGCGAGGAGCAGAGCTCCCTCTGGGGCCGCCCGGGCTTGCAGGTTGGCCCAGCTCCCCGGGTTTGGGCAAGAACGTGGGGTCCGACCTCCTCCACTTGTACACACACAATCTCCACTCACTTCAGTGGACATCCCTCAGGACCGCCCCCACCCCCATCCCCGTCCCTGAATGTGGAATAATAAATCGGGTTCAACCCCAGCGGGGAGGGGCGGGGGTGGGGTGGGGAGGGGCAGACTGTCCCCGCGCTCCTCCGGAGAGAGAAAGGCTGCCTCGCGAGTGGCAGCTGTGGAGCGGGCGGGGTGGTCAAAGGTGGGGGGCATTCACCCCCGGCTGGTTCCTCCCTTACGCCGCTTCTCTCCCGCCGGTGTTCACTCCCACCGACCAACGTCTGCTCCCTGAGTTGGAGAAAGAGGCGCTGCCAAAGGAAACGTGAAGTGGGGCCTGCCAAAGAAGGAGGAGAAAATTAATTAATGAGGGAAAGAAATGTGTCTCTGATCCAGATGATAGACTCCCTGTCCCTGGGGGCAGAAATTCCTTGGAAATCAATAGCTGTGCATTCATTACCTCCCTCTTGATAAAATGCAAAGCTATGAGATGGGGAAGGAGGAAATCTGTGCTGGTCATTAAACAGGGGAAAACAAACAAACAAACAAACAAACCTGCCCAGAATTCTATGCCAGGGCTCTGATCCCATGAGGGTATCACTAGTTCAGGCATGGGCCATCCAGTTACTGCACTCACCAAACCTGGAAAACAAAGCAGTGACATGGGTGGACTCAGCCCCAGTTGGCCACCCTTTCTTTTTACTGCACTGGGGAATGTAGGGAAAAGGCTTGATAAGATCCAAGGAACTGCCTGCAGACCCACCACCATCTCCCACTCTCTAGCCTGGAACTGAGGCCAGCAGGGAGCTGGCAGGTTAATTCTCCCAAGCATCATCCCCCACCAGCTCCCTCTCCCTGCACCTTGGTCTTGCCCTGGACCACAAAAAAAAAAAAAAAAAACACCCCTTCACCTGTAGCTACCGCACTATCATAGACTGCCCAGATGGCAGATACCTGACTTTTATACTTTTATAATCTCCAGTGTCTTGCCCTGGCCAAGATGAGTGCTCAGCAAGTATTTGAGGAAGGAAGGTAGGGTAGAAAGTAAATGAGGGAGGGACGAAATAAATGATTTCGGAGAAAGAGCTGTCTGGAATCAAGATACGCTGCTCTACCTGGGGACAGCAGGCCCTTCTGTTTGAATCTGCATCCCTTTTTAGGTAGAGAGGAGACCCCTTCAGTGATCTTCCCTCTGGCCCCCCTCCTCACCGCCCCCCACCCCAATGACCCTGGCTTGCTGAACTTCCTTTTGCTCCTGCCCCTCCCCATCTGCCTCCTCTTCCTTCTTACACACATGTATTGTTCTATGGGGCGTTTTCCTAAGTGCCAGGGTACACACAGATGTGCTCTAAATGGGCTTCCAATCCATTACTGGGAGAGGTGGGTCGGGACTTGGTAATTGTACCCAACCCTGGAGAAAAGTGAGATACTCTGGGCAAAGATCTGCCCCCCATCTCCAACTGGGCCAGTTCACTCAAGTGAACTAGGAGGAGTCTCAACAAGATGGTGAACTCTTGCCCTCAGGCCAGGGACTTACCAGTGGGTTAGTTGGTACCCTCTCAGAATTGGAAGGTAAACTGAGATGGGCTTCTGGGACTCAGGTGCCCCCCCCCCCAAACACAGGGTCCATGGAGCCCCAAACCGTATAGTCCATGTGACTATTTAAATTTCTGCTTCCCCCCTGCATTCTTTGGGGTGCCTAAAAGCCACTGTTTCCCTGGGGGGGCGGGGGGAGAGACAGGATCTAGGCGCTCCTCCTCCGCGGAGCCTTTCCTCCACCCCACCCTCCACCACCCACCCTTTCCCTCGCCGGATAGCTCAAGGAACCGCCGCCAGAGGTGTCAGGAAGGATTAAGTTAAGCCTGGACACCCGGTGCGACGACTACCATAGACTCACTCGCTCCCTCCAGCGATGTCCTGCTCGCCGTCCTTTCCCCGTAGAGATAAAGTTGCATTTAGCAGTCCCAGGGGACAGCGTAATGGATGAAAACAAGGTTCCTTCTCACACTAGCAAGTGAGCATCCTTCTTACTCCCCTCTCGAGCTGCAAGGGGGTGGGGGAGAGAGAAAGGTAGCGAGAAAAGAAAAGAAAGAGAGGGAAAAAGCCCTGCTGATGCCTGTGGGCTGTTTTTGGAATGTGAGTACTGAATGGGTTCGATAAACACGCTCGCGTTTATCCAGAGATCCACGCGAACGCAAATTAGGCTTATAGAAATGAATCTAATCTTTGGTGGAAATACAGATCTCCTTGGTGTGAGGCAGACCAGAAAGATTATCTATCTGATCTCTGCCTCCCACAAGCAGCCCCTTGCCACTCTCCAGCTCTCTCGCCACAGATGCGATAACATCTGGGCTGTTATTATCACCCTGGGCAGCGCTGAGCCCCTGGGGACTCGGGCACCAGAACTGGGTTCCCCCGGGAGCCCCTTGATCTGTCTGCCACATAAGAGCCATATAGCAGGTTGGCTAATTGATTTATTCCTCTTATGTTTTGATTGCATAATAATAAAAAAAAATAAAAATAAAGGCTGGAACAGAGCTTGAGTCCGGTTCTTTTAAATTGATTTGAATTAATTTTTTAATCATGTTTTTCTATAAACTGGCTTGATTCTGTCTCCTATTGAAGGAAAAAAGTGTGTGTGTATACGTCTATCTATAGATAGATAGATAGATAAAGAGGCAAACAGTCCAACACGATGTAAGGGAAAATAAAGTTCTCTTCAATATCTTATTCCCTTTTCTCTGAAGCGATTTCCTTTTCCTGGAGTTTCCAACATGAAGTGTGTGAGTGTGTGTGTGTGTGTGTGTGTGTGTGTGTGTGTGTACGCTGAAGCGAGGTAAGGATCCCAACTACACCCTGTAAACTATTTTTCCTTTTGATTACAAGAAGCCTCAGATCACCCGGAGCTCGTTTGAAATGTGGGTTTGTACACGGTTAAAGCAGACAAACAATAAGAGAAATTCACAATTTCATTTCAACAGCCGTTCCCTGGTAGAAAGCACACGCTCCTTGTGGCTCCTAAGTGGCTGTCACTGATACAGTTATAGTCGCAACAACAACGACGAAGTGTGCGGAGGAAATTAAATTATATGGAAATCAATACCAGCTGACTGCTTCAAACAAATGTCTGTCACCGCGATTATTCTCCAGGAACCTATTTATAAACCATGAAAAGAAACAGGTTCTTGCAGCAAAAGACAGCACCTTCTGCATTTCTGTGTTATTTATACTGTATACAGAGGAATGCGCGGGCATAATTTAACATACAAATGCTCAGTTGTATACATTATATAACAGCTTGTTAGACGTCCCCGAGAGGAGGTGTGCCCGAGTGATGCGCATATATTCAGGGCTAGCAATCTGGGTCCGCGCTCGGAGGAGGGAAGGAAACCATCTAGGGGCCAGCGAGCATCTTGTCTTTCTCCCCCCTAAAAGGTGCCTACCCTTAGACAATAGCTGGCCCTTTTGATCTTCTCCAGACCCGCGATGGGAAAGGTGAGGCGTGCAGTGCGCATGTCCGGGTAGCTACAGGTGCATCACCTGCGCTGTCCTAGCTGGTGGTCACTATAAGAGCGGCTCCCACGCGCCGGTCGCGGCCCGGCGAGCGCGCGCGCGCGCAGACGCACGGCGCCGCCGAGAGGGAGAGCGCGCATCAGACAGACGGAGACAGCTGATGCCTGTCAGCACGGCTGGCCCGCGAGCTCTCGCGAGAGCTCCCCGGACCGGCCGCGAGAATTGGGGCTCAGGTGTAAGAGGAGTGCATCCCGTCGGCGCACGGGGCTAGAGCTCGCGGAGAAGTGGGATCGCGAGGCCGGTGCGCGGCGATCTGCGCGGTCAAAGGGAGCGCGAGGCGAGAGCGGCGGCGGCAGAAGCAGCAGCGGCCCCCGGCGCTTGCGCCGCCTCCGCGCCGCCAGCCGCCGCGGCTGCAGCCTCCGAAGCGAGGCCGGGGGAGCCGGCGTGCGCACTTTCCCGCGGACTTTCGGAGTTGTGGATTTACATGCTAAACCATCAAGATGATGTCCATGAACAGCAAGCAGCCTCACTTTGCCATGCACCCCACGCTCCCTGAGCACAAGTACCCGTCGCTGCACTCCAGCTCCGAGGCCATCCGGCGGGCCTGCCTGCCCACGCCGCCGGTAAGCGCCCCAAGCCCGCAGACCCGGCCCGCGCGCCCGCCCCCTCCCCGTCTCCGAGACGCTGCATGTCGGGTACTGATATGTGCACAGATCCCGGTGCGGGGATTCGCGGGCGGGGATTTTTAGAAGAATCCCGCTGCGAGGCAGGCTTTGTACCGTGGCGCTTAATGTCGGGTTCCCGTCGCCTCCGCCTCCGTGTCGGGCGCCGGCGATCGGAGTGGGGAGCGCTGGGGCCAGGTCTCTCGACTTCCCTCCACTTTCTCTGTTGATTTCATGCCTTGGAAAGGCGGTCTCTGTGCGTGTTCGGGTGCGTGACACGGTCCCCGGCTGCGAGTTACATCTTCATTTCTTCTTCTTTCCCCCTCCTTTTTCGTCTTTCACGCCCGTCCCCGGAATGTGTCCCCATGCCCCTCTCTCCTCTGCATCTGCCCCCCTCTCCGCACACGCCCGTCCCTTCTCGTCTGACCCCCTATCTCGTCCCCAATGTGTCCCTATTCTGTCGTTCCCGGTCTCCACTATCCCCACTCCCGTTGTTATTATTTTGGTTGCTTTGTGTGTTGCCTTTGGCTCGCTGTGCTTTCCGGCTTGTGTGGTTTCGTTCCGTGTTTTTGCTTTTTTTTTTTTTTTTTGGTTTTGTGTTGTTGTTGTTGTTTTTGTTTTGTTTTTTGGTTTGGTTTGTGTCGCCTGCAGCTGCAGAGCAACCTCTTCGCCAGCCTAGACGAAACGCTGCTGGCGCGGGCCGAGGCGCTGGCGGCCGTGGACATCGCCGTGTCCCAGGGCAAGAGCCACCCGTTCAAGCCGGACGCCACGTACCACACGATGAACAGCGTGCCCTGCACGTCCACGTCCACCGTGCCGCTCGCGCACCACCATCACCACCACCACCACCACCAGGCGCTCGAGCCCGGCGACCTGCTGGATCACATCTCGTCGCCCTCGCTCGCGCTCATGGCCGGCGCGGGCGGCGCAAGCGCGGCGGGCGGCGGCGCCCACGACGGCCCGGGGGGCGGCGGCCCGGGGGGCGGCGGCGGCGGCGGCCCCGGAGGCGGCGGCGGCGGCCCCGGGGGCGGCGGCGGCGGCGGCCCGGGGGGCGGCGGCGGGGGCCCGGGCGGCGGGCTGCTGGGCGGCTCGGCGCACCCGCACCCGCACATGCACGGCCTGGGCCACCTGTCGCACCCGGCGGCGGCGGCCGCCATGAACATGCCGTCGGGGCTGCCGCACCCGGGGCTGGTGGCGGCGGCGGCCCACCACGGCGCGGCGGCGGCGGCGGCGGCGGCAGCGGCCGGGCAGGTGGCGGCGGCGTCGGCGGCGGCGGCCGTGGTGGGCGCGGCGGGCCTGGCGTCCATCTGCGACTCGGACACGGACCCGCGCGAGCTCGAGGCGTTCGCCGAGCGCTTCAAGCAGCGGCGCATCAAGCTGGGCGTGACGCAGGCCGACGTGGGCTCGGCGCTGGCCAACCTCAAGATCCCGGGCGTGGGCTCACTCAGCCAGAGCACCATCTGCAGGTTCGAGTCGCTCACGCTCTCGCACAACAACATGATAGCGCTCAAGCCCATCTTGCAGGCGTGGCTGGAGGAGGCCGAGGGCGCGCAGCGCGAGAAAATGAACAAGCCCGAGCTCTTCAACGGCGGCGAGAAGAAGCGCAAGCGGACTTCCATCGCCGCGCCCGAGAAGCGCTCCCTCGAGGCCTACTTCGCCGTGCAGCCCCGGCCCTCATCCGAGAAGATCGCCGCCATCGCCGAGAAACTGGACCTCAAAAAGAACGTGGTGCGGGTGTGGTTTTGCAACCAGAGACAGAAGCAGAAGCGGATGAAATTCTCTGCCACTTACTGATGGGGCGAGATGGGAGGGACCGGGCGGGGCAGAGCTGGGAGCCGAAGGGGCATTTCGCCGGGAGGGGGGGCCTTCCCCGAGCCTGCTTACCACCATCACCCCCACTCCCCCGGATTTAGAGCGGCCGTTATCCTGCTTGCATTAGAGGAGTCCCTCCTCGAGCGCTTCTCCTCCACCTCCCCTCTGCTCTCCCCGTCCTTACCCTCCCCAGCCTAAAAGACTGGGTGCCCGGTGTGTACGCGGGAGAGTAGGGTGGAGGTGAAGGGGGAGCACTTGGGGGAGGGGGAGTGGGGGGAAGGAAAGAGGAGACTGGAGAAGGGGGCTTGAGGAGCAGGATGGTTCTGGGGGTGAGGGTGGGGGGAGACGGGAAGGGTAGGGAAATGGACTGTTTTTGACCAGAGACACTTATCAGAATCTCCTGGGGACCAAGGAACAATGTACAAAAAACCTACCAACCACCAAAAACTAGACAAATAAAGACAAAACAAAACAGAACAAAAGCAAAGAAAAAAAAATACTTTAGAAATGTAACTCCAGAGAGCCGTATTCTGCAGCTTCATTCCACCCCCTCCCCCCACAACTCTTAAGGAAGAGAAAAAAAGAGCACCACGCATGATTATTACCACCGCCCCAACCTTACGCACGTGAACTGAGTCAAAGACCGAAAAAACCAGACGAACCCGAAGGTGAAATTCTGGGTAGCAAAGCTAGTTGTTCTGTCACTGTGTTTAATTTTCTCTCTAAGTCTTACACCCCATTCAAACCCTCTTTGATTTATTTTTTATTTTTCAATAAGACTCCTCCGATGACTGCTCTCCACTGCCAGAAAGGCAGTGGGAGCCCAGCTGAAAGGAAGGAGGCGGGAGTGGCTGCTTGTTTAGGTGAAGTCCCAAGTTTTCCAGTGACCCAGCCTATATACTCCTGTGGTTTGATTGGTCGGTGAGGGTCTTTAGGGAGAGAGCTGACTACAAAGCAGAATTTTAGAGGCTCTGAAATAAATATTTATTTAGGAAAATAAAACAATTTAAGCCAGGTTTTTCTCTTTCTATATGCGCTCTTATTGCTAAGATCTAGAAAACAGACCATTTCAAAATAAGCTTTTCCCTCCACTCATAGAACTTGCTTGCCCTTTCATTTATTTTCCTAAGTGGCTTATTTTAAACTACTGTTTGTTTGTTTTTTTCCTCTCTATTGATTCAAATAGATTGATGGGGTGGCAGACAGTAGGAGAGATACTCTGACCCGTTTTCTCCACAGATCAAGACCCATCTTACTCTTCTAGGTCCCCTTTCCTTCTCTTTTGGAGAACACGAAATCACTGAAATACTGAGAAGTTTCTGCTTTCACTTGGAGCAGGACTTGGCTGTGAGAAAATCAGCTAAAATCCTAGATGAGAGAAAGACAGGTTTAAAGCCCTCCATTTATTTCAAAAGGGTCTGCATGTTGGGAGGGGGGGAAGCAGAACAACTGTTTCATTATTATTACTATCCAAAAGTAATTTATTGCTGGGGATATATGTTGGGTAACAAGAACTTTAATTTGCACTATCAGTCTCCCAAATAGAAAATCATGTATAGTATTTCATAGTAATAATCAAGGTACTTTATGAACTGCTTATGGATTAAAAAGAGAGAAAACAATTGAAGGTGGTTAGGTTAAATGCCTGCTTGGTGCACAAGACACCCTTGATCTTGATTGGGTGGAGATGGTTTACTACCATCCTTTAGTAAGAACTAAAAAACTGAGAACAGATAAGAAAAGAAACAAGACTGAAACCATGCATGATCTGAAAGGTGCAGGAAGAAACACAACTAGATCTCACTCTGGTTAGGCATTATTTATTTAATTATGTTGTATATCATTGTTTGCAGCGCAAACATTCTATGCATTTGAAACTGAGCACTAAACCGGGCTAGCTTTCTGATAGACCGTTTTGTGGATAGTGTGATTTCACAGTCGACTGCCTGTTTTCACCGAAAACACAACATTCTTGTCATATTCTTGTATTTAGAGGAAAAGGGAAAAAGGAAGATTACTGTAAATATTTCCTTGAATGCGCACACTCACACAGTGGTTACAAACCGCCAGTGTTAATCCTGAAATGCCTCACGGATTGATCTACCTGTCCATCAATGTCTGCTGGGCTTTTTCCTTGGTTATGTTTTTGCTCTATTATCTTTCCCTCCTCCCTTATCAGAACCACGTTTGTGCACCAAAATACAACAGAGAGATATGTCCCAGTACACTTACAAATAAAACATAACTGAAAGAAGAACAGTTTTATGATTTGGGTGCATTTTTGTGTTTCTACTGGGCCAAGTCCCAGTAGAGCCAGTCAACAAATGAGACTCAATTCAACCAAAAATACAGGGAAGGGGAGGATGTTTAAGTTGGGGGGGGTGGGGTGGGAGCGAAAAGAGGGGAAAGGATGAGAATGATGTATTTTTCTGCTGAATCAGAATTCACTTTCAGATAACTCATGTGAAAGCGGTGCTCTTGAATAAAATGAATTCTATATTAGTTGTCTGTGTTTATCAAAGTTTTTTTTTTTTCTCTTCTAACTGCAGAATCTCTTCAAGCACAGCCCTCACTTCAGAGTGGTGGAAGGTAATAGCCAGGCACCTTCAAAATATTTGAATCAGGATTAAGGGGCAGAGGCATTTGGAGATTTACATGTATTGTTCTAGCCTAAAAAAAAAAAACGTTTCTAAGAAGATGTTGTAACTAAATAGCTTTTCTCTGGAGGTTAACATAAATAAAAACCATCCACTGATCTGTCCAGCCATGGTGTCAAATGCCTCTGTTCATTTGGAACTGCAGTGTGCCACCTACTGCTCTGGAGGGATTAGAGATTCCCTATTGGTGACCTGGGACTAGATCAGATGCCAAATGTATCAAGTTTCTTAATAGCTAGGTTTATATCTTCTGAAGTCATCCCACTTTAGCCAAATCTTTTTAATTTCACCGGCAAATCTGTGAAACAAAAAGCTTGATGTTCAAAAAAAGAAGAGTACATTTTAAAAGCTGTGATTTTAAAGTTAATTTTTTTAAAAAAAGCATTAGAGGTATTTTTAAAAATAGATCTCTTCCATCAAAATTGATTTGTGTTATTAACTTGAAATGTCATCAAAGTTTTAAATAAAATGCATTTTTCAAAAATGTTATTTTATAGAAAAATGTGACCAGATCTCATTGTTGGAAAACCAGGAATGAACAAATAAACAGATTTACAAAGGCTGTTTTTTTTTTAAAGTCTGCCCCAAACGGAAATGTTGCAAATATATTTGTATTATATAATGATGATCAATGTATGTAATAAGAACTTAAGCATTTGTTCTGTATTACGTAAAATCTTTACCAAATAAAGAGAAGACAATATTATGTTAATAAAACAGATCATGAAAATACAGGCTTTGCAGAGTTTCCTATTTTATGTAGTAGGAAACTGCAAAACAAGAAATGTCTTGCTATCTGGTAAGTGAATCTGTGTACTGTCCCAAGGAATAATAAGACTATTCTAAGATACCTTTAACTGTCAAATAACTGTAAGGATACCTTTAACATGAAGAAACAAACAAGCAAACAAATGTTCTCCTGGAGAGGGTGCTAAGGCTTGCTACTCAGTGGTAGTTAACCTTTCAAAGTTTTCTGGTTCTGAAGAGCAGAACTTCAGGCGAATTCCTGCACCAGTCGTTGAGTGGAATCTTTTAAATAATGTCAAAATAAGTTGGAGAGAGTGGGGAAATTGTGCTGTGTTTGCATTTCAGCCTCTCAGGAAATCCAGGCGGAGGTGGAGTAGGAAAGGTAAAAGAAAAGCAAACATAAAATGCATCTGCTACGTTTAAGTCATCCATTCGTTTAAATTTCCTCTTTTACCCAGTCCTAGTTCTGGGGCCCGCTCCTTCTGTCGGCCTAGGTAATGATGTCCTTAAGACGTTTCAACTAACTTTTGAATAGATTTTTGTTTAATGCGTGTTCTGAAATTGCTCTCAACTTCCATTACACTCTCATAAATAAACCGTAGGCACTCACTGCCGTGACTGTATCGATGTTTAATTTCTTGTGATACTAAGAGGACTTCGGTCCCGTTCCTACACAAGGCTGCGCCAAAGGAGGACAGGGTGCCCTGGGTCCAGGACTCACCTGGCCAGCTAGCGCCCTCAACTCCCTGCCCCGTCGTCCTGGTCTTTCCTGCCAATCTTGTTCGCAGCATCCCACCCCGTCTTTCACTTGGATTGGCTTTCATTCTCTAATCCATGAAGTTGGAATTGTGACTTTTGACCTGGCTAAAAGCAGCGTTCCCCACCCCATTCGAATGGTCTTGGCGGCCGGCGAGGTGACAAAGGTGACGATCACAATTACTCTCTGGTGTGGGTGAGCTGATGGGTGTTCCTGCCGCTGCAGTCTCAGCCCCAGTCCTCTCGAGTTGGGTTTCAAAGGAGAATGCAAGCTTAATTGATTTTTTAAAAATAGCAGCCGAATTCTAAATCTCACGGGGGACCTCTTTCCCACCTGCGAGATAAGTCTTGTCGTAATAATTACGTTATTTAATATTTGATCAAACCTCTGTGCCACCGCGGTTGGCGGGGCCGAGCCGCCTCCCGCCCTCGCGGGGCAGCGGGCAAGCGGCGAGGCCCGAGCCGGGCTGGGAACGTGCGGCTGGGGCGCTCAGCAGTCCCGCTCGGGTCGGCTTGTCCTTTGAATAATTCATGGCCTGAGAGTTCTGGAAATTAATAAAATGAATGATAACAAGAAGCTAATTAAAAACTTTCGTAATTGTCTAGTCAGCTTGGTGGGAGACTGGCAGCGCTCCCTCCCCCAACTCTTCGAAATCCCGTGGCTCCGCAGGGCCGGGGGCGCGGGCCCGGATGGGCCTCGAAACGCGAGCGGACAAACGCTCCTCCCGCTCCGGGAGTGATTTCAGAGGCGGCCCGGTGATGCTGCTCCCTCCCCTCCAGCTCCCTAAGGCTTCTCGCGCCTCCCCGCTGAACTTTGGAGCGGGTGGAGTGGCGGGGACCTTTTCAAACCTCAGGCAGAGCTGAGTGTGTCAGAATTTGCAGCCCGGAGGGGACCCACTCTCCCCGGAACCAGGCAAGGTCCCCGTTCTCCCTAGAAACACCCATTCCACCCGGACATTCCGCGCGGGGCATCCCAGCGCCCGAGGCGTGCGAGCCGCGGCCGAGCGTCCTGGGTACGCTGGGTCTGCGCCCCTCCGCCGCCGGCCGCCACTCGGGTTCCGAGGCTTCCAGATGCCCGAGGCCGCAGCTCCTCTCGGACGGCGGGAGAGCCACCGCCCACTGGCCCCGGCCGGGACTCAGCCAGGCCGTGGGGATGACCCGAGCAGGTCAAACGAACGAGTCCCCGGCGTCCGGCGCGCGTGCGCAGGCGTGACCGGCAGGGTGCGGACCGCTGGGAGCGCCGGGCGGACCCGGCGCGCTCCGGACGTACAGCGGGCGCGCCGAACTCGCGCATGCGCAGTGCGTGGGCAGAATCACCTCCGAGAATAGTGCCGGAGTTCAGCAGCTGGTAATTAAGCGCTCCAGGAATATTCTTTCCCACCCTGTAAGTGCTTCTGAGGGCGTCCTGCGAGAATAGGGCAGTGGACTAGTCTCTCACAGAGATTAAAAAGGACTTCCCCTCCCCACCGTTTGCTTAAAGTCAACAGACGTCTTAAACACCGCAAAACTTTCAAAACTGGTCATTTTTGTAAAAGAACGGGGAGCAATAAGGTCTCGGTCTCTGTTTTGCTGTTAGGATGCACCCAGCAAAGTCCTGCTACTAATTTGACCTTATTAGGGAAGAACTTATACCGGGCGCGGAAGGAAGGCTGGCCGCTGGGCATTCGTCCCGGAGGATTCTGTGGAGTTCTGGATTGAAACACGGAGGATGAAAATTTCGGGCCGGAGAGGTGCTAGCAAAGCTCAAGTAGAGGGACCAGTATTCAGTTCCTGAGCCCCAGGGTTGGGGCGAGGAGGCCTGCTTCCCATCCCCTGCCCCCAAACGAGTGCCCAGGAGGTCGCTTCTCTCCGATTTAGAAAAATAAAAGGATAGGAAAAAGAGAAGGGAAAGTAAGGAAGCCTGGAGAGAAGTGGCGAAGGAGGGATGCAGGAGAAAGAGAAGCAGATTCCTTGCATTGATTAGGTAAATCGAATTGCAAACCAAAGTTTGGTAGCTCTGATACCTGGCTTCAGGGCAGCATAACGCATGCAAACTTTTGTAGGCATGATCAGAATGAAACAAAGTGTTGACAGTTTCCCACCTTGGAAATTCTCTTGTAGGAGTCTTTCCCGCGCCCCCCACTCCCCGCCCCCGCCAAGTGTTGACAATAAACATTTAATGAAGGCAGGGATCTGGCTGTCTCCAGTCAGTGTCTGAATCCTTTAAGCAGACCATTAGCACGGCTTCTACTTCAAACACCGCGCGCTACACTGTAACATTACATATATGTAAAAATACAAAGTGTGAGACAAATAATGTGTTTATACGGATATCTTAAGTGATCTGCAGTAGTTCTGATACCCCCTGTACTTATTAACGGAAACTAACTCATTGTAGAGGGCTCGCGCTTAAAAAAAAATGTTAAATACAGTTAATGCAATATTAATCGCCCTTTGGTGATATAAAATGCAATATTTTCAGGCAGCTATCGAGCTTTTCTAGAAGAAGAGCTGATGAAAAGAGTCACAGCTGAATAGTGGAGAGAAAAAGCCCGGTATTTATTGCTTTTGTTTGGCTTTTGGCTACAGAGACAGGAACCTTCTAATGGGGTAAGGACATTTATTTTATCTGCAATCTATTGCTGTGAGAGCAGGGGCGGCAGATGGGGCTGGTGCGATAGTCACAGTGTAATTTAGAGCAAATCCTAATAACTAATAATGATTTATGTTAATTTTGATCACTTACACGACTTTACCAAGGCGTTGTGCTGAAAGAACGGGAAAGAAAGAGAAGCAGAATGTGACAAGGAGCTCTGAGGCTGAGACTGGAGCTCAGCTACCCTGCTTAAAATGTATTTTATGAGTTAGCAATGGAAAAAACAGGCATTTTAAAAAGCAGGTAGGATCCGTTTGACTCTGGGCAGAGGTATCTCCCGGGGGCTTTCATTTCTTCTGAGAAGATATCTAAATAAGAGGAACCATGACGCCTTTGAGGGGGTGTCTCTTTCATCCCAGTTTTAAAGAAAACCGATATGGTTTCAATTGTTTCATTTGCTTATATTCAACTAAGAGGTTGTGTGTGTGTGTGTGTGTGTGTGTGTGTGTGTGTATGTTCGCGCGCGTGCCTGGGTTTTTAGGGGAATCAAATGTGTGAAAGGCATTAGTGCGCGCCGGGGTCTTCCTTCCAAAGTGTAATCAGAGTCCGAGGTTTGAAAGCAGATTTAGCGCCTAAGAACACACTCTTGTGCTCCGTCGCCACGCCTTATGCAAAAGTTTGATTACTGAGTGATTAAACAGGTTGCCTTTTCTTAATCTTCACTTCCCGTCTGATATTTTTTTGTCTAGAATCAACTTTGGGGAAGCTTTGCCTTTTCTGCCTCCTGTCTTCATCCTCCCTCAAGGGATCCCAGGGCTTTTAAACTTAAAAGTGCTT
Organism: Muntiacus reevesi; assembly: GCF_963930625.1. Classification (NCBI taxonomy): domain Eukaryota; kingdom Metazoa; phylum Chordata; class Mammalia; order Artiodactyla; family Cervidae; genus Muntiacus; species Muntiacus reevesi. The sequence continues at coordinate 50,444,976 of NC_089259.1, read as the reverse complement.
CCCCCTCTCCTCATCCTCCGGGTTGCGTGGCTCGGGTTCAGAACCCCGGGGGCTGCCAACAGGACGCAGTTCTGCACGGGAACAGGCGATTTTCGGCTGCGATGCAGAGGGTCGGAGCGATTTTGAAAGGGAGGGTGCGTCTTGCTCGTGGCAATTTACTTTTTCGGTTACCTTTTGCGCGTTTCAACGCCTCGAGGCTATAGTTTGAAAGTAAAACAGCATCAAAGCACCTCCTTATTAGCTCCGTATTTGAGAAATCCGAAGATGAAACTACCTAAAAGGTTTAATAGGGCGGAACAGCATTTATTTGCCAAGCAAACATCCAGAGTACAGTTCAAAAGGGGTACAGCGGTTTATCGGCAGGAGGCTGGAAGGAGAAGAACGTTGAGTAAAGGGAATTCCAAGCTTCAGTTACGATGTTAAAGTGAATTAAATAAGCTTCAAGTGGGATGCCTGCTTTGATTTTAAGTATCATCTCCCTCGCCAAAATTGTATATATACACACGTGTATACATTATGTGTGTATATATATGTATATATATATATATGTTTTCACATATATGTACATCCTAGAGGCTTCCTCCACCTTTCAGAGTTATTGTCAATACTTTGTAACTTTAGGTTTTGTAGAGCAATAATAGTAAGCTTTCCAGGAATTTGATCTGCAAATGTATTTAAAATATAATCACACCTTTTAAAACCCAAGGTTTCATCACTATCTTCCCCTTTCTTATTTCAAGGCTACAGATGTAAAAATGCACTTAATTTCATCTACTAGGGGAAAACACCAAGCTACATGATTAAGAGTTGTTCCTTTCCTTAACATTATGCTGTATTTTGTTTTCACTTTTGAATCATTTCTATCAGTAACTGTACTGTTATTGTATTGTTAGTATTCCCAGTATAAAGAGGACTTTAAACAAAATAAATCTTTAAACAAAATAAATCCAAGCAGCTGATGTTGCCTGTTTACTGATAATACTCAGGAGCTGGTGCGTGTTTGTGAGCTTGAAGCTGCGCCTCCACGTGCATATCTCTATACAAACATTTTTTTTTACTGTATTGTACTAAGCACAATTTTTTACTGTTGTTGAGTGTGGTGGAGTCATATCTCTCAACTGTCTTCTGGTTTTGCCCCAGTGTTTCAGCACCAGAAGCATCTCCCTTAAAATTGAAGAGTGGTGCATTATTGAAACCCTCTATCAAACAGCTCTGGGGTGCAGCCTTTCTGAACACGCCGGCTCTAGATGAGGTCTGACTGTCTGACTGCACATAAGCCCCTAATATGTTAATGGCCGTAGGGGATGCCTAAGGTACTATCTCAAGCTGCTTCGAACACCATATGTCAGGCCGTTAGCCACATGGATCTATTAATCAAAAAGAGCTGGAGAGGGAGAAGAGGGTCTTGGAAAGGGAGCGAATGAAAGTAATGGGGGAGGGGGGAGAGGGAAAGAGAAAGCATTTAAAACCCCCCATCATTTGTGTTTCTTATTGAAAAGTGAACAAAAATAACTAAAGACTCATCCACTGCAGATTTCCTTTCTTTCAAGTTAAAGATGGTTCATAAATCCCTACCACTAGATCTTGAATAGTATCTGGTTCTATTAATATAGAAGTTAATTTTACCTGGAGAGTCCTATTTAGAGTTCCTCTATTGCAAAACTTTTATAAACAAGACTCTTGATACAAAAAGTTGTTTTTGCTACGTAAGTTTGTTTTGTAGACGAACTTTATTAAAAGTAGTAGGAAAGGTGGAATGAGGCAAATGAGTGCTTAGGGGATAGAACGGGGGGCCAGAGAGGGAGGTGTCTGGAGAATTTGTAATGAATATATAATTCATCAGTGTGTATCTGCACTGACAGTAGTTTGCACCACCTTTAGTTCTTCTGATAGTACATGTTTACATTTTTATCCCTTCTTTTAAGCTGGCTTTATGATAAATGAAATTGCAGAGTCTACAGGGTGCAAAAAGTAATTCTTCTAGGAGGAGAGGAAATAGGAAAACATTTAAAACTCCCTTATTTCTCACTTCTGGTTTATTTACAATTATCTCTGCCCCTTGAATACTTTAAAATAATTTTGGTTAGATAAATACTTTAGTAAGTTTGAACAATCTTAGGTACTCAACATGGAGATGACATACATAAAAAAGGACAGTAAGTCTATTAGAAAAATTTACATTTTTTTCTTGAAGCAGTGAATATGTTTGTCATGTGCCACAAACTTAGAATTTTTAGGGAAATCAAATGAAGGTACTGATTTTAAAATGTCAAAACTCTCAGAAACAGCAGTAAGAGGAAAACATAAAGGCACTTAGATTTAAAAGTTCCATTCTTTTCATGTGTTACCTAGGGATAGAGAAAATATAAAATCAGATGTTCATTTAGGTATCATTATTTTCTAACTTGATAATCAATAATTATGACCCATGTGAAGACTCAATTTCTGGATTATCCATTTTAAATTTACAACCTGTAATTGATATGATTTAAGAAAGAATACCCTTGAATATGGTTTTTAATATTGCCATGATAATAGGCTTATACTAAAGTATTTATAGGATAGTGAAATGACTGAAAAATTTACGCAGCTTAGGTTTAAATGTCTATATCTATATGCAAGTGATTGACTATTTATATATATTGAGAACAAAGATTATTCACTCATTCCACAAATCCTCTGTCATTAACAGATTCATAGCACTGTATATATTGGACATGGAGAAGAGAGAGGCAGCAAAATGTTCTTTTTTATGATTTAAAAATACATTAAAGAAGATACTTGTGAGACTGCTCAATGTAAACAAAAATATAAATGATATCTGTTACATTATTTAGAGTATGTAAATAGAGTACTCTGTACTGTGTTAGATTGGATATATTAATTTTTTTAAATTTTCACCAATGCGTCTATTTGTGTTCGTATAGAAGTAAGTCCTCAGTTATAGAGAAACATTAACATTGTTAGGTGCCTTTAATTAAAAACACCCATTAGGTTGTTTGGTTTGCTTGAAAAATCATCTATAACTCTTTCAGTAAAAGAAAAAAAGAAGCATTTAAAACAGAGAATTGTCTTGTAGAGAACTGCAGTCAGTCTGTAAACATGAGGGGTTCTAAAGCACTGTATTTCACTCAGGAGATGATGAATACATAAAGTCAGATCATCCTGAATCTCAAGAGTAGTTGCATACAGAGAGACACTTATTATCTTTAAATTTTGGTGCATGCCACACGAGCCTTCATTTCCTTCCCTGTAGTTAAAAGGTAGCCCATATATCTGTCGCATTGGGTTTCCAAAGACTCGTAACTTAATTCCTTCAGGCTATTCATCAGCACAGTAATTAAACTAGCAAATGGATGTAAATAAAGTGAAATTGGTTTCATGACAGATGAGGCGAAGAGGCCTCTGACATGAAACGAGGCAGGACAATAATGATTTCGGCAGCATTGGGCTACAGAAAGAACGCCAGCTGGATTTATTAGATGCTGCAAGTGATTTGCTGGAAGCGGGCAAGACATGAGCACTCTTTAATTTGACAGGAATTTTGCATCCTAAAGAGCATATTGAAATATAAATCCAGAAACAAGTTCAGGCAAACTGTAAACAAATGTATTATTGGACTGAAGGTACTATTCAGTATTAAAAAAGAAAAAAATGGATAAATACAAGCTGACCCCATCCACTCACCCTATAGTGGAGTTTCAATTGCATAACTTATTACCTAGTCCTGGAGAGTGACAAAATAATTATGAAACATTCTTTTCTATTTATGAATTCTATTGCTACTTCAGGGCTAGCAATTTTGTATTTCCAGGTTTATTTACTTAGGAAAACAGCTAATACAATGGATGATTTAAAAACCAGCATGATAAAAACATCTGTAAAAAATTATGTATGGGTACATGCATACCTGGAAGGGGAATATGACAAACTGGGAGAGAAGCCCCCAGATGGACAACTTATTTTACAGAGTGCAATTATTACTGCATTTAAATAAAATCTGGGATAAAGATCTGGTACCAGCTTATTGCCTCTAGCAGTCTGTGCCGGGATACCCAGAAAGCAAATTTCTGGCTACAGAAAGAATTGTCTTAAGCCCTTGATCACACGAAGCTTTAAAATCAAATACAGATTTGTCCCTGCAAAATAAGCAGGTCCATAGATTAGGGGGAGTCAAACCATAGACGAAAACTGAGAAACAAGAGAAGGAGAAGGTGTAAGGAATGAGTTCTTGGCTGACTCAACAAGACTTCAATGGAAATTGAGTCACCAATTCCACTGCAATAAGACAGTCACACGTGGAATAAATAAAAGACAGATTTTCACACTAAGAGCAGATTAGCCCCTTCTCCGGGTAAAGAGGAGAAGTGAACTACTTTATGCTTAAATATAGTCTCAATTATTTAAGTCCCCCTTTCATTAGCAAAAGTCAAGCCTTCCCTTCCCACAAGATTCACGCAGGATTTTCAGCACCGTGGCCAGCTCCCGGGAGGCACTGGGCGGGGGTGGGGGTGGGGGGTGGAGGCCAGGGGCGGGGGAGTAGGAGGGTAGCCATTGACCCAGGAAAGGTGAAATCTAAATACTTCTGAATTCTAGGGGCAGTTTAATTATTTAGCAGTGGATTCAGATCCGCGAGTGGGATACCAACGTGGCCCAAGTTCTCAAATCTTTTGGAAAGCTGTGTTTTAAAGGAAGAGATAGGACGGGGTGGGCGGGGGGGGGGGGCGAGGAGAGGAGAGTAGGTTATTAAAACTCTTAATGAAAATAAGATCTTTCAAAAAGATCTGAACACAGACTGCATCTCGCTATTAGAAAATAGTGGGTGACTTTCAGGCCACGAAGGAATTTATAATAAAACTCAATTGGCTTTTCCCCCAAGCCTGTCCTTTTTTTTTTTTAACAGAAAAAATATGCCTAATTATTTTAAAGTTCTTTTCCAATCGTTAGGCATAAGCAAGTCCTTTAATTATAATACAGTCTGAATAGGGGGAGCATATGGAGGAGAATGTCAAGAAGAGGGTGCCAGGGCAGAGCCTCAGAAATCTGTATTCATTTCGGGCTCTTATTTGTTCAGTAATCTCTACCATCATAACTAAATCTTGAAGCACTGATGTAGTTCGAGTTGTTGTTGACTTAACGTCAAAATTCAATCACTGGGGGTTTTGCATCAGCCGGGCTACTTATTTGTCTAATAAATCCGTCATTTTGTAAGAAAAATATTTGAGCAGCCGTACTTGACCTCTTGGTATCCACAAGTCACATTTATTTCTCCCAGTTTACAAATGCAAAATCGAGATGATCATCTAATGCCTGGAGGAACTGTGTTGATTTCTGATTGGATTTTAGATGGAAATGTCTATTTTAAATACCTTGTGATTAAATTGTACATATAATAGAATCCATGCATTTTAAGTTGATTCCTGCTTGGAAATTTAACAACCTGCGCTGCTGGTCACACATACCGATGCCAAAAAAAAAAAAAAAAAAAAAAAAACCCCACAAAATTTCAAACTCATCTTTTCCAAACAAACACTTAAATTCGTTCTCAATTGTAAGACTTTATAAAAATCAGGGTCTTATTTTTTCTTATCTTCAAATAGTTCTCATGTGGCTGGATTTTTTTACCCCCAGAAAATTTTCTAATTTCTGGAGGGTAGGGCTTCATTATCTCAATTCCAGAGAGAGCACACATAGGAGAATTCATGGCTGGCACTTCAATCTCAGGGCAGCAGTTTCAAGCCTACTGCTAGACTGTAGCTAGAGTCCTAGGACGTCCACATCTACATTTCAGAACATTATTAGTCAAGGAAAAGAAGGTGATATGTTTGGTTGAATTAATTTTATCCTCCGACGTAGCAATGCGTTTGGAGATTACTTTAAAATATTTGTTCCACTCCTACCCGATCTTAGTGCCAGGCCCCTTCACAACTCGAGAATCTTTCCGAAGTCTTTGGCAAAGACTCAAAGGTCCATTGGAGAGTTTCTCTGTGTAGTGTTGGGAGAATGAGTCACCACCAGGATCCCATCTGTTGTGGCAAAGTGCTTGACTGGAAATGAACGTCTTCAGAATCAGACCGAAGAACTGATTTGGTCAGCTGGGGATGAGATTGGGCTAACTGAGGCCTCGGAACCCTGGAATAACCAAACGCAAGCATTTATCCACGAGGCGTGTCCTGCGCACGCTGTCCCTCCGGCTCAGCGGGGAAGAGATGGGTGTATGTATTGCTGGCTGTGCCTTGGTTGAGAGAGGAGCAGGACCTGGTAACTCACTCAAGTTTTGGACCCTCTGTTTTCGACCCCATTTACTTTCTTGCCTGCGTGTGCGTGTATTATACAATAACTGGGAGATACGTACAGAAATGTGGTTCAAAGTTGTTTGTATCTGAAACCGTCCTGATGGTCGACCCCACACACAAGAGAATTCCAGCCCAACGCGGCCAGTGCAGGCGGAGGGTCCCTGAGCCCCTGCAGCCTCTGCCCTGGCTTTCCCTCCCTGGGAACCCCGCGTGGGTTCCGCCTGAGTGTATTGTTAGTACTTTTCCCTCTCCTGCCCAGTTTACGCTCAGGATCCCCCGAGACTTCTCTACGGTGGTGACGAGAGGGTTGCTCTTCTCCAACATCTCGGCGCTCCCCTGCCCGGGCTGCCCGCGAGCCGGCTTCCCTGCGCCCGGCTCTGGCGCCCAGTCTCTGCCGGGCCGCTAGCAGCCTCGGGGATGGGTTCGGGGATGGGTCGGTCTCGGGCCCGCCTGGCCCGGGGCGAGTGTCCCGGAAGTGCTCCCGCTTCTGCTCGTTTCCCCGTGAGACCTGGAGGGGTCGCTAGTGAGCAGCGGCTTTCCTGCCTCAAGTTGGCGGCGATCCTGCGCTCGCTCCCTAAGCTTCGCGGGTGCCTGCTACTGACCAGTCCTAGGAGAAGGCAGCTGCGATCCGGGAAACTTCCTGCAGTATTCATTTCTGAGACTTTCTCATAAACATTTCACTTCCATTTCCAAACCTGCCCTCCCAAACACTGATTACTTCATTTCCCCCCTCATTGGAACTTGAAAGTGAAAGTGAAGCCGCCCAGTCGTGTCCGACTCTTTGCGACCCCGTGGACTGTAGCCCACCAGGCTCCTCATTTAATATATTCAGAAAGACGCTGGGAAGAAAACAAAAACACCCTCAACTGTAGACCCACGCTCGGTGAGGGAGCAACCATCTACACGACCTACTCCCAGTTCCAAGGCTTGTGGAGGACGGAAGGACTGGATTCTGTCTCTGTGGTTTATGCCAGTGGGTCTTGCTGGATGAAATTCCCGAATGAGGAGGGGGAAGGAATCCTTCTTTTATTATGCGACGAAATTGGGCCAACTGAACTGACAAATTTGTTCAAGGTCTTTTTCTGTAGTGAAAATGTACTGATGGGGTTTTCGGAGTCATGTCTCAATCCCCTCCTTCTTCCAACTTCCCCTCAGTTCTGAAGAAAAACAGAGGAGGAGATGTTCCTAGGGGTCTGGGGGCTCTCTGGCTCCTAGCTGATTCTCTGTTTTGCCTTCAGATGTGGAATTCTGAGGGAACTCTATTCCTTGTGTGTGGTTAGGCTAGAGAAAGATGATAAGTATCTAGGAAGGCCCAGCTCCCTGGGCGTTCCTGCTGGACAAAGTTCAGTCAGGCCTCCTTTAGCTCTCAGATCCTTCTCCATCTCCTGGAATATTACAGAAGGAACTTCTGCATTTCCGTGGGTTTCCTTTGGTTTCCCACAGGTAGTCACTCTATCAGAAGCTGGAATTAAGTGCAAGAAGGTAGTCGTGTCTGGTGGGATAGCTGGGAGATTTGTTGTTATTGTTCAGTTGCTAAGCTGTGTACGACGCTTTGCGACCCTATGAAGAGCAGCACCCCAGGCTTCCCTGTCCTTCCCTATCTTCCAGAGTTTGCTCAGACTCATGTTCATTGAGTCGGTGATGCCATCCATCTGTCTCCCCCTTCTCCTCCTGCCCTCAATCTTAATGAGGAAAAAATATTTCAGAAAGAGATATAGTTTTAAATGCAGGTGATCCTATACTTGCAAATATATTAGACATCCTTTCTTGGAGAAACCTTTGGAGAATTTAAAAATACTCAAGGCTTCTACCTATAGGAGGGTTTTGATGTTAGCTTTTACCTGCATGAAGTACTGATAAATTTGTGAACTTTTAATGAGAACAAAACTGGAGTGAAAAGGAGGCAGTACTTTGGCAGCTTGAAAATATTAATGTTAGCTTGCGGAAATAGATGTACTACACTGTAGTTATTAGCAACTTATAAAATCTTAAATCAATACAAATTAATTTAATTATGATTTGTAATTGCATTATGCATGATCAATTTGAAACACTACATTAAAGATAATTAGACTGGGCACCATCACTCCTCACTCCTCTAATAGCTTAATGAAAAGGAATGTCATGTACCACCTTTGGGTTAAATCTGTAAATTAGGATAAATGCTTGTTTTCCAATAAAAATGTGGTAAAATAATTGTACTTTTAATAGACATTTTTATGACTCAATTGTGAATGTATAATGGATTTTTTGGAGGAATCGTATTATTATTTTTTTCCATGGACCTTGTTAAGTATTTATTAGGGTTGATTGAGCTGTCAGTGTTCTTTTCAGGATCAGACCTCGAGGATTTGAATGAAGACTAACTTTTATGTAAAAATATCATGCTGTCCTCGAAGCTCGTGCCAAGAGGTCACTGCAGATGGAGGTCCTAACTTAGCATAATGGTTTTAACATTTCCATGACATCATCAGGGAATCTGAAAAGAGTCTAAGGATAATCAGAGTGGTCATTCAGAAGAACAGTAAATATTTTATGAGGATATATAGAAGACAGGAAAGATGGTCAGAAAGGTGATTCTGAGCTCCTTAGAGTTCTGTGAAAGAGGCGTCTCAGTTACTCGAAGTTAAAAGAGCCACTGCACATCCTTATATTAGTAAGACCCTTTCCAGATCTCAGAATAGGACTCAGATCAGGTATTAGTTTGTATGTGATTATTTTTGTTCCTGAACCCTTTGTATTTTGTCGAACCACCTGTATTTATCCTTTATATGCTTGCAAACAAGAAAACACATCCATTATTTTAGTTTGTTGATTTCCCAATATTATCTAGCTCTGCAAGACAGGTTCTTTACTTTTAGGGTGATGATGGAAATTACCAGAAGCATACCAGAAGTGCTTGTCAGTTAGATGAATTCAGTAAACTCTATTAATTATTTGCTTTATTTTTTGCCCTTTACTGAATATAATATTTGAGTTCTTAACATTACTACAGGTATTTAGATGGAATTCACTTTACTTCACCACTGAATTTCTACCTCTGCAACCAGACAGACATTGAATATATCTCTGTCTCTCTCCATCTAGAGAGTGAGAGAAGAAACAATAAAATCAAAAAATCTATGAAATGCATGATTCAGGGTCTGAAATATCTCTAAATTATGATCACTTTGTTTCCTGCCAGATTTTACATGAAAGAAATAAGCTTATTTTGTTATTTGAAAAGTAGACACATCCTCTTTTTTCCAGAATATGTTGAAGTGCACGTGTTACAATTTTTTGTTTTTTATGTTTATCACACTTTGTATTAATTGCATTAAATATCTGACATTAACCATTAAAATGGGTATTTTAGGCTCAGTTTCAGAAAAACCAGCTGGAATGAGCATCGAGTCTTCATAAATTTATTTATATATTATTATAAAAATCCTTTTGACACTTCTGAAAAGAAAAGAGCTTTTATCGTCCTCTGCAGATGACAGAAAATGCATTAAATGTTTGGAAGGGTAGATAGAACACTTTAAATTCTAAAATGTAATCTTCTTCCTAAACTTGTTTTTTTCAACATCTTAGGGACGAGTACATCCTCAGAAGCACAGGTGTTGTCATGCAATGAAGCCTTCTGTGATCTTCTGACCAGGAAGAAAACTATTTGTGAATTCTGAGACACATTTTCCCTTTTTTAGTCTCTTGGCCTTCTATCATAAAGTCATGCTTGCTCTCTTGGTTTTCTACCATAGTTAAAGGCTTCTCAAGAGAAGATAGTTTATCTTTTTCACCTTTCTATTTCCCAGAATGTCTAACACAGTATTACATAAGGTAGGCAATAAAACTTCATAAATACATGAGTTAAGAAATGCAAAGTTTTTTTTTCCTGATTACCATACTGAACCTGTGTGTAAATAATGCAGTTTCTTGCTCTTCTTTTGTATAATTGCATGTTACCCTGGTGATTTCACACACAGTGGACAAATGGCAACACTGACCTTTTCAGGCTGAGGTTATTCTCATCTTTATATTTTATCTTAAAGTTATGTTGTATCAATTAGAATTCAGTTCCACAAAGCTCATTATAATTTTATTTTAAGTGATTTAAAAGCTGTTGATATTTGAAATATTGTAATTGTCTTCATATAATTTGTGGAAACAGAATTTGTGCCCTGGCCTCATATCATTGCAACTTGCTGTGGACAGTTCCCATGAGTCAAAACCTCGGTCTCTTTGCCTAAAATCCCAACATACTCTGTTATTTGTCTCATTGGATCCAGACAGTGCCTTAAAAATTTGGCATTGTATGCTTGCCAGATATTAACGTGAGAATGTCTCTGTGCGATTCTTTCTTTCTTTCCCCTTTGTGTAGTCACTGAATATTGCAAAGCAGTGATTTCCGCAAGTGGACCAGTCAAAAGTTAAATAAATCATTCCTTTATAAGATGCAAAGTTTAATGCGCCAGTTAGCAAGTTTTGCTTCTTGGTAATGGGGCTCAGCAAATTTTACTTTCTGACATTTTATAACATTTTATACATTTACACATTTTATAACCCTTCAAAGTGGTACAGTAATTGCAAATGACTCAAGTTCCATAGCCCTTTTGGTGCCAGCCTCTGCTCTGTATATCTCTGAGAATGGTTTTGATTGCAGCTGAGTACTTTTTAGTGACTGGTACTGTGATTTCATCAGTGCATCAAATGTTACAATGTGATTTTCTTGGACACTGATGCCTGTTGGTTTTCAATACAGGAAACGATTTTTGTTGCTTTCGACAAGGGAAAGGATGCTATAAGTGGGTAATATAAACTTATGTCATTTGATTATTTCTGTTTTTAAATATAAAATCCACCTTGCATTTTAAAACACCAAAGAATTTCTATTTGTAATGACTGTTTTAACTCTAGTTCCTCATCTGAGAAATGTTTCTCATGCAGCAAGTTTTTCTTTGTCTACAATATGTGAGAAAACACAGGGTTTCTGAGCACAGTCCTTTTCACATTAAACAAACCCCCAAAGGGAAAATGTACCAGTTTGGGGCCTGAACATTACATTTTATGAATTGAAACCACAAGGACCAAATATTTTGTTAATCACCATCCATATTTTTCTTCATATTTTGAGCTATTTGCCAAACAATGGGAAGGCAAAGACTCCACACTTACACAAATCTACATTAAATGTAGAAACATTAAAAAAATTAGATTAGGAAATAGATGAATATAATGACCTTACTCTCCATCACATGCTGCCAGCTAAGTGTTTGAGACTGAAAAATTGCACTAATGAAGCTATTTGAAGGCTTTTGTGGACAACTGCTTCCTCTTTGAAGATTAAATGAATGATGTTGATGTGATTAATCTTAGTACAGGGAGTGATGCAGCAGCTAGAAAATACCTTGGTGATTTTCATAATTAAACTGAATCAACATTTCAAAGAAATGCCAGTGTTATCACTTGTATATTAGAATTACATTCATTAGACAGAAGAAACAAATAATTTGAGCAAACAAGATTTTCCTTTTGGTGTACTGAGATTTCTGTCATGTCTCAGAGTATCTTGCTATAAATCATCATTACTGTTTAATTTTGTCTTTTCCTTTTTAGCTGTTTTTGTGTCTCTGTGTGCATGCATAGTACTGTTAATGATTCAAAGCAGTTTGCTGCTCTTTTTGTTGTTTTTCAACCTTTGAATTTTATTTTTTCTTAACCCTACTTCCAAGGTAGTTGTCTGCTCACTGTGAACTTACATGGATAATATTTTAAAAAGTCAACTTCTAATAAAACAAGACTTCTTGGAATTGATTTGGTACCTGCAAAGATTTGAGAAAATCATAGTTCTGGTCCACATATCTGATATATTTCAATCTCATGGTATAGCATTATCTTGATTCATTTATTAAAGTCATTTCTTTAAATAGTTTTTCTTTTTTGGTAGAAGGGTAATTCCAACAGAGTCACATTTTTTAGTGTTTTGTGGATAAATAAATGAGAAAATCATCAGCCCCACTCCCACTCAACTAAACCATGGGCAATTGCATTGGGAGATCAACCAGAAACAGTTCTACTGACTTCTTAGCACAAGTACAAGTTAGGTTCAAGGGGTAAGGATTACTGTATCAATAGACACACTGTATGTTACTTGTTCTACCACCACTTTAAATTATTTTAAACGTTTCTGGGTAACTCTTGGTAACCCTGATATTTGCAGTGCTCTTCTAGTTGTTGCACAATATTTTCTTTCCTGAGTGTTTCATAGAAATAAGAAATACTTTCTTTAATGCACTGGATAAAGAACTGGTCTTTCTTTTCAAGGACTCCAGTTTGAGTTCAACCTACAATCTTAAGTAAAATGAGTCTTGTACCTGGTACTGAGTCACTGGTAACACTGAAAATACTCAGCCCCAAACTGTTTTCCTTTCATTTTGTGATGCAGACAACAGTAAAGTGATCAAGTGCCTGATAGCTCTGGAACACAGGTTTAAAATAAACAGCGTGCTGAAATTGATCTAAAGTGCTGGTACATCAGTTCAGTTCAGTTGCTCAGTCGTGTCCAACTCTTTGTGACCCCATGGACTGCAGCATGCCAGAATTCCCTGTCCATCACCCACTCCCAGAGCTTTCTCAAACTCATGTCCATTGAGTCGGTGATACCATTCAACCATCTTACCCTCTGCCATCCCCTTCTTTTCCTGCCTTCAATCTTTCTCAGCACCAGGGTCTTTTCCAATGAGTCGGATCAGGTGGCCAAAGTACTGGAGTTTCAGCTTTAGCATCAGTCCTTCCAATGAATATTCAGGACTATTTCCTTTAGGATTGACTGGTTTGATCTCTTTGGTACATATTCCCTGCTATAACTTCTCTACTAAACCATGACCTGATGGTCTAGAATCTGTTGGCATTCTTCATGTACTGGTTTGCTTGCACATGTTTGAGATACCAACCAGTCACCCCATGCCTGCGAGTTCCCAGTTAGTCATGACAGCAGGTGAAAAGTGAGATTGGCTTTCCACACTTGGGACTGTAGCATGTTCCATACAAACAGATTTTCAGCACTCTCAGGCTGTGTAGATGAAATCTGAGTAATTACTGAGCCCAAAGCACAATTTTCCCTCTGCTCCTCTCTTCTTTGCTCGTCTCTGGTTACTACAACAGTCATAAGAATCAAGGACAGACCAGAGTAAGTGGAGACTCAGGATGCTGGGGTGTGAAGTGAACTCCTAGGGAAGGAGAGCCCAGAAAAGCTAATTTTTTGTGGGATATTTGCCATGAGGCAGATGGGGAAACCAAGAAAGTATGGCTGGAGGAAAAGGGAGGAAAGCTGGTGGCACACATGAGGGATTTGATGTTCTGGGGAGCAGATAGTCCAGAGTAGAATCAGCATGAAGGAATGAGGGGAGAAGCAAAAAGGGAGTCAGGACTTTGGATAAACATGCAAGGCGTAGATGCAATGATTTTCGTGACTTGGTGCAGTAAACAATCCTCAGTCAGTGGGGAGCGAGTATGGGCTGAGAAAGGCAAAAGGAAAATTACAGATGTTGTGTGGAAAGAAAGTAGAGCTGCCTCATGAGTAACTGGAAAGTTGTGTATCCTTGAGAGGAAGCTCATCCGGAGAACTCTACAAATATAATTCAGTCAACTTCTCTGCTGTCCACATTCAGAGAGCAGAGGGCGGAAAGAGATAATTGCCCAATAAATCATCCTTCTCAAGTACATTTTCTCTTCTCTGGAACACTGTAGGAAGTTGGAGACATTGAGAGGTTATGAAATTGCTCCCTGTTCTCCTTCCAATATCCTGGCCATGTTCCTGAGTAGCCTACTTCCTCCCTCCTCTTTGCTAACTTTCTGGTGACATGTTTAGACACCCCTGCCTTCTTCAGCTTCAGCCTGATTTTGCCCAGCTTATCTGTAGTGCCATCTTTTCCCCAGAGATGATTTACATGTGTTTCCGTTTCTCTGCCCTTGCCTTCCTTCCTACTTTGTGCAGGCAGGACACAGTTTTTTTTTTTTTTTTTTTCTTCCTTGCCTCTCTGCTGATTTTCCTTTAGGATTGATCTTCCAAACAGAAGATGGCATTGAGAAAATTTCCTTCAGTCTGCTTCTCCTTCAGGCCGTGCCTCGATGGCTGTAACTGCATTTTAGCCTAAAAACAAGATTGATTCATGTCTAGGAGACAAAGATCACAAACGGAGGCCAAATCAAAATGGACTGTCCATCAGTACTGAAAGCTCTGGTTCTTTGGATGCCATCCCATACTACCTAAAAATAAGCCTGTATTGATCCTGACCTCGCAGTTGGTATTTCCTCCTCTTCAATTTTGCCAATAGTGAACCGATTAGAGATTGCTACACTCGAGAGAAGCTGTGTTTGTGTTGGAATATAACAAAATACAACTTGGAGATAATGTCTTTTAACCCAATTTATAACTTCACCCTCCTAGGAATTCAGTTATTGTTGAAAGTGTTCTGGATTTCCATAAACTTCCCCATTGTACGTATCTCATCTGATTTCTGCTTGTCCCCACCCTCCCAGGCCAGACTGGTCTCATTACTCCCCCACAGGCGCTTCATGCTCTTTCGTTTTCTTGTCGGAATTCTTGCTATTTGCCTGCGTAGTGTCTCTTCATTTGCCATGTTCCAAGCTAGTCCACTTTCTCTATGAACCTCTCCAACCCCCACTTATCTTATTTTCTGTAAATTATTATAACACTCAAGTGTTTTAAGGGTCAGTATAACATGTTAGTGAAGAGCAAAGGTTGGGGAATCAAAATGTGTGGGTTTGAATCCTGGATCTGCAATTTATTAGCTATATAACCTTGGGAAAGTTATATAGATTCTCTGTGTTTCACTTTTTCCCATCAGATAAGTGGAGATAATCATGTTTTCTACTTCATTGGATGGTGGGAGAATTTAATGGGGTATTATTTAGTGCATGCATATTTAGAATGAGTACTTTGTGTCTGTCACAATTTGTGTTCTGTATCTTTGTTCAGTCATATATTACACAATAGAAGCAGAGGTCATCTTTTATTCTCTTTAGCCATCCCTGTCAGTGCCAAGAGAAAACTAAGAACAAAGAGGCATATAACCACCTGCTTATGGATTGATTGTGTCAATTAAATTAAAGTGTCTTTTCTAATATGCCAAATGGCAAGAAAGATTCACCATGAATGTGAGTCTATGAGTTACTTACAGTAACAAGAGTGTTACTGAATCTTATGAACAACCCTAAGCCCTAAACAGAAGTCAAGAGGAAAATGAGCACCTGTACCCCTTACTGATTCAGAATTTGAATTTTTGTCCACAGTCCACGCTGCAGCTGCCACAGGGGTGAGGCAGCACCCACTTATCTTTGACTTGTTTTTGAACCAAGAAAAGAAAGTAATTTGTAAACTAGGTCAACAGAATGCGTAAACTAGGACCACAAGTGGGGGGTTGCAATAAAAGTAGAAAAAACTCAGTTTTTTTTTTTTTTAAGAACATTTCATCAGGTTTATTTTTTATTATAAACAAAACTTCACTCCTAAGTAGGTAAAACTGGCTGTCTTACTTGATTTTTTTTTATTTTATTTTATTTTATTAGTTGGAGGCCAATCACTTCACAACATTTCAGTGGGTTTTGTCATACATTGACATGAATCAGCCATAGGGTTACACGTATTCCCCATCCCGATCCCCCCTCCCACCTCCCTCTCCACCCAACTCCTCTGGGTCCTCCCAGTACACCAGGCCCGAGCACTCGTCTCATGCATCTCACCTGGGCTAGTGATCTGTTTCACCATAGATAATATACATGCTGTTCTTTTGAAACATCCCACCCTCACCTTCTCCCACAGAGTTCAAAAGTCTGTTCTGTACTTTTTTTTGGTGTTTGATAGGAATAATTTCTTTCTTTTTCTTTCATTTTTTTCTTAAATGTTCAAGGATTTTGTTGCCCTTAGTTTTATATCTGAATTACAAAAATTTCATGCCTTAAACTAGCCACACTTTTCCAAAAATTCAACTGAGAGCTAAGTTGTTACTCTCATTACAACAAAGAGGAGTATGAAGCCCTTCTTGATTATTAAGTCATCATTTTATATTTTAATAATAGATTATTTGTCATATTCCTGAATTCCACGGCTCCAAACACAGGATTAGAAACATAGTATATGAGTGTAAGCATGTTTTTTATTTTTCTCACAACAGGTCGCTTTGACTAGTCATATTTTGATATTCCAATGTTACTCTTTGGTGTGCTTTTCAGAAACAGGAAGAAATAGTCCAGGCTGAAACCTCTACATGAGTGGAGGCCCACTTCTGTGGAGATAGTAACTGAATATCAGCAAACCATCCTCAGGACCACCCAAAAATCGAGGGAAGATTGAGCAAAAAGCACGAGTTGATCAAAGCATGAAAAGTTACATGGATCTTCTGCTGTGTGGGGACAACAGATGTCATTTTCTTATTTTCTTCATGATAAGGATGGAGAGAGTTTAGGGGTAGGGAAGATGTAGACTCTAGAAATAATACAATAACCATATAGACTTGGATTTTTTAGAAGCCAACCACAGTCTATGGAGGTGATCCAGCCTGGAATGAGTATTACGTGTATCTGAGGCAGGGGTTGGAAGGCAGATAGTGGGCAAAAGAGAGTGTTAAGTTGGGGTAAAGGAAAGAGATGGAAATTTGGTAACATAGCTACCAGCATAATTGCTTAAATAATTCTGTTATTTGAACTTCCCTGGTGATCCAGTGGTTAAGAATCTGCCTGCCAATGCAAGAGACATGGGTTCAATCCCTGGTTGGGGAAGATTCCACATGTGCTGGGTCAACTAAGCCCCCAAGACCCAACCACTGAGCCCATGTGCTACAACTACTGAAACCCAAATGCCTAGATCCCATGCTTTGCAATGAGAGAAGCCACTGCAATAAGGAGCCCATGCACCCCCACTGAAGTGTAGTCCCCACTTGCCACAACAGCACAGCCAAAAATAAAATGAATAAAATACATTTAAAAAGGAAATAATTCTGTTATCTGAAGACGTCTGTTATGACAATTTCCTCCTGTGTAGGTATGGCGAGAGTACATCTAGGATACATACAGGCTGAGTGCATATAGGATTCTACACCCATGTTTCTTAGTCTCACTGAAGAATCAAGAAATTTTAATTTTATATGTCTATATATGTGAAAAGATTAAATATGAAATAGATATTAAATGTAAATAGATACAAATATATATACAGTTGTACTGGGCTTCCCAGGTGTCTCAGTGGTGAAGAACCCATCTGCCAATGCAGGAGATGCAAGAGATGTGGGTTCAATTCTGTGTTGGGAGGATCCCCTGGAGGAGGGCCTGGCAACTGGCTCCAGTATTCTTGCTTGGAGAGCTCCCTGGGCAAAGGAACCTGGTGGGCTACAGTCCATGGGATCACAAAGAGTCAGACATACACACACACAAGTAAGTCCCAGTCACTCCAATGTGACTCATACTTTTACTGAATATGTAAGTTTCCATATTTTTACACGGATATTATTTGGAAAAGGAAGGCTACATAGAATTGAAGTGATTTTTCTAAGCAAGTTTAACCAAACAACTGATATAAAACAAACTTCATTTAAGAAAAGCATGCTGCTCCTTGGTACGTTGAATTCTGTTTTCTAAAACAATTTATTTTCTATGGACTATGCCATAAAACCCTCAAATATCACAATATTTATAACAAGATTCCATTTAAATCTAGATTTTTGATGTTAGTGTAACTGTAGTTCAGAGCTGATCTCATTTCTCTTTTAGAATGCACACATCAAGACACTTTTCTATTGAAAATGTTTCTAGAGGTCACATAGCAAATTCCGTTTCTGCCCTTTCTCTCCTTGTTCAACCTTATTCCTTGACCTAAATACACTTACTCCTGCTGGATTCTAAGATTCAGAACATCTGTCTGCTCCTTTTGCAGATTGCCTCTGGAGGCCCGGCCTTGCTCTTGACTGTGTATTGCTAACCACAGTAGAAGCCATGAAGTCATCTAGTTTCTCTACAGGTCCCCGAAGGCCTGAATGTCAGTGACAGCACATTATGCTCTTATGACCACTCACTGCTATGACACAGTGAGATTTTCTGGTATTAACTTATGGGCCCAGTGATATTTGTGAAATTCAAATGGGTGTGCAACTATCTTTGGTTTATAATCCTGTCTTTGGAAATGTTTTCCTCTTTAAGTTTTTCAGAATTCCATATCCCCCAAAATCATAATGTTTGTTATGCCTGCTTATTCACATGCATTTTAGACCAGTAGTGGCCCAAGTTTAGACAGATGTGGTTTTCAAACACCAGAAACGCACCTCGCATGGCATTTTGTATCACCGTGGAAATGCTGAGTAAATAACAATATCAATGGAGTAGTATTCTTTAACTATGTGCTCAGTAACCTTCATCTAGTCATGCTAAAATATGATGGAAACACACCTGAAATCACTTTTATGTAAGTGGACTTTCAGCACATCATGTTATTATAATTTTCCTTGAATTAAAGAGCTAACTAACTCTGACTTAGGATTCAGGTATCTTGCCTCACCAACTATTACATCGCGGATTCTCCCATTATCTGATTTCATACAAGGACAGAAACCTTGGAGATGGTGGAAATTCTAATGGTTGGAATAGGCATGATGTGGTTTACATTGTGGAGATGAAGCTCGGGGGCCTTTAGTATAGAAAGAGGCTGTTGTCAGCTAAGAGGGACTTCATCAAAGTCAAGCTGATTACAAGTCCATGGAAGAACAAGATTTCCAAAGGGCAAAAGCACATCTGATGTGGGTTTTTCAAGGTGGTCTCAAGGATATAGGGCAAAGCACAGTGTGTTTGGAAGGAAAGAGCAGAGATGTGGAAGAACAGTGTGGTACTATGGTTCCATGCTTTCAGGCAAGGGCAGGGGCAGGTGAAAGCTGAAGGGGCTAATCCTGCAGAGTCACAGACTACAAGGGCTATTGAGATGATGGTAAATCAAGGGATAAAGAAGTTAAAGGGAAAGAGTGAGCTACATAAGTAGGTTTGTGAAATTAATGATGATTTTAAACCAGCTTGTTGAGCTCAGAGAAATGTAGTAATTCCTAGTGAGGAGTAAAATGAATAGACCCTCAGTTTGGATGAATTCTTTTATTTCATCATCTGTTCTTACTTTTGTGCTGTAGGACAGGAACCTAATTCTTTCATATGCTGGTCTGTATAAAAGTAAATTGAGTCTCCACTTGTTTATATAGAGAGTCTAAGGTCCAGGGAGATATTGACGGCTCAGTACTTTGGAGCTCTTTGGAAGGGCATGTAAGTGCATATTCATTTAGTGGAGTAATTGTTCCTTGCTTCAACAAAATCAAACCAAATCCAAATAACTAAAAGATTAAAAACAATGTTCAAAGGTGTGGAATTAAACAATCGAGGTCAAAACTAAAAACCTCATAAAGGCAGAAGCTCTCTCTGTCTTTCTGCTGTCAGCATCAAGCCCAGTGCCTGGCACATCTTGTACTGTTTATGGGTTTGATGAGAAATGATTCTGAAAATGGCTTTAAAAAAATTAGCTTTTGGGGGGGATTGGGGAGAATTGGATTCATCAAAGTCATTTAATAAGTGGAGTTAGTCATGCCAAACATGTCAATTTTGTTTCATCACAGTAGAAATAAACTCACCTGTCATTGTTTTGCACTTTCTAGCATGCACTACGCCTGATCTGCAGTGCTCTTTAAGCTGTTTGAGTGTGGGCTGGATCTAGTGATTTGCTGCTACTGAATAGATTGTGGCAAGAGTGTTGGGATGGCTTTTCTGAGTTTAGGTTACAAGAGGATTGTGACTTCTTTTGTGGTGCTCTCTTGCACCCTGTCTAGGGCTACTTGTCCTAGGGGAAGTGTGCTGTCTGGATGTGGGTAGCTCTGTGGAGATACCCACATAGCATTGCAAGGAATTGAGGCCCTTAGTCCAAAGCGCATGTGGGTTTTGAGCCTGGCTCCAACAATGCAAGGGAGCTGGAAAGCTAATCCTTCAGCCCTAACTGGGACTTGGGATGGCCATAAATAACCCCAGTTGATCCCTGGATTGTAACCTCATAGACACTTAGAATCTAAGGTACCCAGCTAAACTATACCTAGATACCCAACCCACAAAAATATGCAAAATACTAAATGTTTGTTATATTGAGAAGCTAAGTTTTGGGGTGATTTGTTATGTAGCAATAGATAATGAATACACTGTTAAATAGAAAGAATGCTTGGGCAAAATTGTTGAAAACTAGAGGTGTTTTTCCCCTAACAGCTTCTACTAATATTTTTGATGAGGGTCCTAAAGAGAGAGAGAGAGAGAGAAGTAGAAGGAGTGAGAGAAGGGGGTGGGGTGGAAGAAGGAGAGGAGAGCTTGACCCTATCTTTCCTTCTACTCCATCAAGGACTCTAACTTTTATCTTCCCTGTCTTCTGAGATAGCAGGGTTGAGGTGCTGACTTGAATGTATACTGGCTTCCAAATGTGTCTTCAAATACATAAAGGCAGTTATATAAAATAATACAAAAACTATAAGAAATTGTAGCATTCTGAATGAATAAGAGATGGCACATGAATGCTTTCAAGAATATTTAGAAAAACATAAAAATGTCTTAAGAAAGTGAGGCAAAGACTAAATTCACATTGTTATAAGAATTATTGTATATAATTTCATTTTGTTATTTATTGTTTTTATAGTAATTTGTTTACACTAATAATTGCAAATATTTGCTATTATATGTAATCTTGTTTCATGGCTCTATTTTGGAAATTTATATTGCATTTCACCTGCCTGTGTGTTTACTATATTTTCTATCTCATGAAAGATAGGAACAATACTTTGCAGGCTTTGGTGATACCAGGGAGTTCAACTATCTTTAAAGTGATATTCTATTCATGAGGATATACTGTCTGAGAGCATATTGAATTTTATTAACCATATCTCCTAAACTTCTGAAGCTTCTTAGGATAAGGAGAAATATTTTGTTTTTTCCTTTATTCTTGCCACATATGGTACCTTTCTGAATCCTTTATTTTTATGGCGTGCCATTTAAATATGAATATCTTAGAAGTTAATTGTAAAGAACATAAATGTGATAGCTGTGAAAATCCACCGAAGCCAGTTTTATCTTTTTAACCAAAGACAGAACCTGAAGAAAAGCTTATTTTCTTTTTCTCCTCTTCATGATAACCAATGGGTCTTTATAATTACCGATAGTCACTGTACTGTTATCTACAGACTTTTTAAAAATACTTTTTTATTTTGTGCTGAAGTATAGCCGGTTAACAATGTGATAGTTTCAGGTGGACAACCAAGTGACTCAGCTATACATATATCTGTATCTATTTCCCCCCAAATTCCTCTCTCACCCAGGCATCTACAGATCTTTTTCTTTTTTTAATTTATTCAGTGAAGGGTTTTCAAATTCACCTGTTCCGTGAAGATCTTATAGAAATAGTCAATATCATAATCCCTTAAACTGGTAGAATGATTTATAGTTCACAAAGCATTTTCATGTGCATCATTCCATTGTGCCACCTAATTCCATTCCTCAGTGGCCTTGAAATTAGGAAGAACATTTACTGTTATTTTATAGAGGAGTAAATTCAAGCCAAGAGAATTTTAAGTGACTGTCCTAGTCAAGGGGTTAGAAAGTGGTATACTTGGGTCCTGAGTCTATATACTAACACTCGGTCCAGATTCCACAGGTTGTTTCTATTTTCCAAATTCTTGACAGATGTAATCACTCCAAATTGATGAATAATAATAAGTGTCAAAATGTTGAATGACTTAGATAAGTGCATGAACATTCGAATGGCTCAGGTTAATTGTGAAAGGAATAACACCAGTTAAACCAGGAGCCTATGTTTTACTCTATCTGCAGCTGTCAATTAAGTGTAGTAACATTTTTTGCTGTTGTTCAGTTGCTAATTTGTGCCTGACTGTTTGTGACCCATGGACTGTAGTACACCAGGCTCCTCTGTCCGTCACTATCTCCTAGTGTTTGCTCGAATTCATGTCCATTGAGTCGGTGATGCTGTCTAATCATTTCACCTGCCACCCTCTTCTCCTTTTGCCTTCAATCTTTCCCAGCTTCAGGGTCTTTTCCAGAGTATGAGCTCTTTGCGTCAGGTGGCCAAAGAGTTGGAACTTCAGCTTCAGTCTTTCCAATGAATATTCAAGTAAAATTATGCAAGTCCTACTAATGGAATATATTCCCCACACTTATTTCCTCTTGGGTTTACGGCCCAACTTACTTAACAAGTGATAAAAGAAGCACCTTTGGTTTCAGCTTAAAGTACATTTTGCTTTACAGACCTTGGCACATATGTTATCCCATCCTGGAGAACATCCAGTTAAAATCCAATCTACAACTTGGTGATTGCTTTATCTAGAATAAGGTAGTCATTTGTACAAAGATGTGCTTGACTTACTGCTTTGAAAGATCTGAGAACTGGGTAAAGTCAGGCAACCAGTGACACAGTGGAGACTTGGGTGTTTGCAGTGTCCTGCCTCCTCCACTTCTCCACCCTCTTCCCCTTATTAAGAGTTGGATGTGTGTGTCACATGACTGTCTGACTTTGAGACTGTGATTTAATCTTCTAACGTGGATCACTGGGTCATAGATTATTGACCTTGATTGCTAGAGGATTTCTACTGGCTGAGCAATAAAGAATTTCATTCTAATGTGCACATTTTAGGTGTTCAGCAAATATTTGTTAAAAATAATTTAATAAATTCATGCTTTCATAATTGGAAACTTTCAAAACCCAGAGAAAACATGATTTACACTTTCCCAGGGCTGGGCCTGTTGCTTTCTTTATGAGAATTTCCTTGAAGAGTTTGTTAAGTACAAGCTTGAATATCCTTCACATTTGGGGTCCTTATGTCCTAATCAGTGGTGGAAAAACTTCTGCAGCGTGGTGACAGGGGCATGGAAGGGCTCCCAGTGGGTCTCTGGAGGAGCCATGCTTTGTGCAGAGGTAGGGGTGAATTCTGGGCTCAGAAGCACCTGGGTCAGCCAACAGTTTTGATCAGTTACCCAGGAGGCAGTGATTGAGTGGGAAGCACTAAGGTTAATTTGTTGATGAAAATTATAATTCAGCATTTACATTTTCAAAGTACTTTATGATTGCTAATGAGTTGTTCTTCAAAGTGGGTCTGGGAAGAATGTCAGCATCTTTGTCCTCACTGTACAAAAGAGGAAACTGAGACATCTTAAGTGGCTCACTCACAGTTGCCCAGGCAAGTTCACTGTGGAGGCTGCTGCTGCTGCTAAGTCACTTCAATTGTGTCTGACTCTGTGCGACCCCATAGATGGCAGCCACCAGGCTCCCCCCGTCCCTGGGATTCTCCAGGCAAGAACACTGGAGTGGGTTGCCATTTCCTTCTCCAGTGCATGAAAGTGAAAAGTGAAAGTGAAGTTGCTCAGTCGTGTCCGACTCTTAGCGACCCCATGACTGCAGTGTACCAGGCTCCTCCATCCATGGGGTTTCCCAGGCAAGAGTACTGTCTCCGTCACTGTGGAGGAGGCTTGGTTAAACCTTAGGAACTAGCTGTCTACAATGGGCTCAAAGCCTCCCCAGGGGGGTTGACTCATCTTTGCGCTTTGTTGTTTAAATATGGGTTGATTTTGATCTGAGATCTCCTAATGACTACCCTTACTACTGAAGGATGTGAAGCAAATGTGGCACTGACAGCTGAAAGAATAATTCTGGGAATGAACTACTTTGATCTGTCCAGGATGTGACTGTGTAAATTCTGTTCATGAAGATTATTTCCGGGTCCTGGATCTTTGCTTTCACTTTCCAACACATCTCTCAAGAAACCTTTTTCTACAAGTCTTCTCTCTGAGATAAGTTCATATTCATATTAATCCCACTTTCAGAATTTTATTGACTTAAAGTAGAATATCATATACATTTTTTTTCTTGTTACAAGGAAATAAATCAACTGTTCATCCCTAATTAGCATTTATGGGAGACCCAGACCTTCAAAAGCTCTTTGAGCCATGTTGTTGAGGACATTTCTTCCTCAATAACGCTCTAAGCCCTTGTCCAGATGCAGATCTTAATTTTTGCACTTACAACACTCTAAAGGACGCTTTCTCTGACACATTCTAGGAAAATTTTCACTACTTTATCTCTCTACAATCTTACACTTTACCTGTCTAATCATTAAATCTTAGTAGTAAATGCTTGTTAGTAGAAGAACAAATTTAAATCACTTTTTTTTTTTTTAACAATAGGCTATAAGCTTTTTGCTTCTTTCTAGTAAGGAGTAATAGATATAGAGCAAGACTGAGGAAAAATAGGAGGAAGAAACAAAGGAACTGAAATAAAGCGAAGTAGTGTCAGCATGCTGTGTACTGTCTTACATAATCTCATATGTTCTCATTAATAACTGTTTTGTGGGTGAAGAAATGATAAGAGAGAAAAGGGAGGTGGGGAAAAAATAGGGAGATTCAAACTGTGCTGGTCTCCCAGGTGCAAATATGTCCAACATTTGTAGTTTTAATTATAATAAAACAAAGTTAGCTTCATGGTGAAAAAAATTATCTTTTCCCCAGTCAAACCCAGTGAAGGTCAATGCCAGTAGGGAATTATCTGGAAGTTGGTTTCAAGGAACTCAGTCTAAAACCTGTGGGTGAGTCAATATTCCATCCCTGCTCCCCAAGATTTTCCCAGAATTTTTTAGTGTGATTTTTAATTACTGGAGAAGTAGGTGAGGAATGTCATCCCAATTCCTGGCCAGCACATCACCTATTTTCTATTTTTCATTTATAATAGTCCAAACCATACAGTCTATACTGGGAACATTTATATATCAGTTCCTGGAATTTTCTAAGGAGAGGATTAGTCACAGTTCCACAGTAGAGGTACTTCAGGAGAAAAAAGTCTTTGGTAATTGAGGGGTTACACACATACCTCGTATCAATGGAGGCTATATATTATGAGATAACTATGATGTATTAGCTGTTGTATAAGAGTATGAATCAGAGATCTAAGTTCCACGTCTGTATCTGCCACTTACTAGCTGTTTAGAGCAAATTACTGGATTCTTTGTGCTTCAGTTTTATCACTGTTTTATAAACACAGATGATATTACTTACATTAGAGAAGTTATGAAGGCTAAAAAATAAAATATTAAGAATGATCATTGAATTAGAGAAGAGGAGGAAATAGACAAAGCATAAGAAAATTCTTTCTTAGAAAAAATGTAAGTAGTAAGTGTGGAAGGAATGATAAAATTAGAAAATCGCCATTTTGTAGTCCCTAATGTAGTTGGTTCAGGTATGAGTATGATCAGTGCATGCTAAAGCCACTGGGTGAGAGATGTCGAGGAATACGATATTTATTGTAAAATTTGTAGAGTAAGTTGACAATGGAGAGGTCAGGTGGCCACCACCTTTACCAACTGCTGAAGCTTACCAAGACTCCTTGAGGAAAAACCTGACATTACAGTTGACCCTGGTTCTGCCTCCATGGATTTAACCAACCGAGGACTGAAAATATTCAGGGAAAGAAATTCCAGGAAGGTCACCAAAGTGAAACTTGAATTTGCTATGTGCTAGCCATGAAATTAAAAGACGCTTACTCCTTGGAAGGAAAGTTATGATGAACCTAGATAGCATATTAAAAAGCAGAGACATTACTTTGCCAACAAAGGCCCATCTGGTCAAGGCTATGGTTTTTCCAGTGGTCATGTATGGATGTGAGAGTTGTACTGTGAAGAAAGCTGAGCGCTGAAAAATTGATGCTTTTGAACTATGGTGTTGGAGAAGACTCTTGAGAGTCCTTGAAAGGCAAGGAGATCCAATCAGTCCATCCTAAAGGAGATCAGTCCTGGGTGTTCATTGGAAGGACTGATGCTGAAGCTGAAACTCCAATACTTTAGCCACCTCATGCGAAGAGCTGATTCATTGGAAAAGACCATGATGCTGGGACGGATTGGGGGCAGGAGGAGAAGGGGACAACAGAGGATGAGATGGCTGGGTGGCATCAAGGACTCAATGAACATGAGTTTGAGTAAACTCCGGGAGTTGGTGATGGACAGGGAGGCCTGGTGTGCTGCAATTCATGGGTTCACAAAGAGTCGGACACCACTGAGTGACTGAACTGAACTGAACTGAGCAACTGTTAACAAAACATTGACATTGTATTTATGACAATTTACATAGTACTTACCTTATATTAGATATTATAAGCAACTAGAGATGATTTAAAGTATGTGGGAGGATATAACTAGGGTATAAGCAAATACTATACCATTTTATATAAGGGACTTAAACATCTGTGGAGTTTGGTATACTCAGAAGTGCTGGAACCAATCCCCCAGCATACCTAAGGATGAGTATATATGCTACTATATAATAAAACCTGAGGTACCCAGCACCATCTATGAATTATTCTGGCCAGAAATCTTTAATCTAGATCTAATCAAACAACTAGCCTAACTTATAGTTTCAGAAATATGGGAGATGGAGGTACAAACTAAGGTGTACTATGAGAAAACAACCAGGATGTGTTTAAGACAATTGAACCTGGATGCTTAAGAATGTTCAATAGCATGAAAACAAAGGCAAGAAAGGGAACTGATATGGACTGAAAGATAACAAAGAGCTATCACAACTCCATGAAATATATGAAACAGCAACAAACGTGTCAATAGCAAATGAGCTGTAAGATGCTTTTTTCTAGTCACAGGTAATTAGGAAAATATATGTAACAACTGGATATAGGTGGTATTTACGGAAAAATTGTTAATCTATAAAATTTGATAATAAAATTTTTCCTAGGTATAATAACCATATTGTGTATATTTGAGAATATCTCTCTATATACATATATAAAGATACAGCAGATATGAAAATTATTAACAATTACTTTATCTAAATGGAGGTATATGAGTCTTCATTGTGTTATTTTTTTCAAGTTATTATGTTTAGAATTCTTCATGTTAGAAAAGACTAAGAAAAGGAAATGCATACAAGACACTCAAAAGATAAACCTAGGAAAAATATAAGCTTTTTTTCATGTATCAATAGCATCTACAAAATATCTGTAATGGCATAGGAAATTGTACACTAATCTCTTGGTGCTGAGAAGAACAGGATAAAACTTATCCCAAAAGGAAGTAATATTTACACAGAAAAAAGACCCCAAAACAGTTCAAAGACCTCTAAACAACTAGGAAATGCATAAACTATTTTTCTATTCTTCTTGAGTGCAAATTTTATTAGATTTACAGATTTGTTTATCACCCTTTTAATCTGGAGAGAAATTAAGATAATGATGCTTTGGGGCAAACTCAGGAATCATATATTAACAGTACCTTTCTTAATCTGAATGCACCCCCCAAATACACATGTGTCCCCACCAAATACATCCAAATCATTTGCTTGTATTCACACTTTAATTCTGGTAGACAAATAAGCCAAAAATTTCTTTCTCAATGTATCAGTGAAGAAACTTAGTCTATAAGAATACATGGGTTACAAATGTGGAACTAGAATCAATTATTACTACCTGCTCAATTAGAGTGAATGGGGAAATTTTTTATGTCAAATTTACTTGGGAAAATTACTTCGGAAAAAGTAATCCAATCTGTATTATTAGTAAGATATTGTGAAATTGTTTATGCCTTTAGTTGTGAAAAGGCTGCTTGAATTTAAAAGCTACTTGCTGTGATATTGTACATCAACTATATGCTGTGCTTAGTCACTCGGTCATGTTCAACTCTTTGGGACCCCATGCACTGTAGCCCACCAGGCTCCTCTGTCCATGGAATTCTCCAGGCAAGAATACTGGAGTGCATTGCCATGCCCTCTTCCAGGGGATCTTCCCAACCCAGGGATCGAACCCAGCTCTGCTGCATTGCAGGTAGTTCTTTACCATCTGAGTCACCAGGGAAGCCCATACATCAACTGACCTCAGTTAAAAAAATAAATAAAATAAAAGTTACAAATTACAGTGTCAGAGTAGGCCACAAATACTGATGTAATTCCATTAACGTTGATGTCTTGCCTCTAAGAACTGGTGCATTTGATCATATACTTATAGCATGAAGCTAGGTTTTTTTTTTTTTTTCTCTTTTTACTGTAAGTAAAGAAAATGAGAAACTGAGAGGATTCGCATTGCAAATATTTAGTTCAGTTCAGGTCGGTCACTCAGCCATGTCCGACTCTGCAACCCCATGGACTGCAGCACGCCAGGCCTTCCTGTCCATCACCAACTCCCGGAGTTTACCCAAACTCATGTCCATTGAGTTGGTGATGCCATCCAACCATTTCATCCTCTGTCATCCCCTTCTCCTCCTGCCTTCAATCTTTCCCAGCATCAGGGTCTTTTCCAATGAGTCAGTTCTTCGCATAATGTGGCCAAAGTATTGGAGTTTCAGCTTCAACATCAGTCCTTCCAATGAACACCCAGGACTGATCTTCTTTAGGATGAACTGGTTGGATCTTCTTGCAGTCCAAGGGACTCTTAAGGGTCTTCTTCAACACCACAGTTCAAAAACATCAATTCTTTGGCACTCAGTTTTCCTTATAGTCCAACTCTCACATCCATACATGACCACTGGAAAAACCGTAACTTTGATCAGACTTTTGTTGGCAAAGTAATGTCTCTGGTTTTTAGTATGCTGTCTAGGTTGGTCAGAGCTTTTCTTCCAAGGAGTAAGTGTCTTTTAATTTCATGGCTGCAAAAACCATTTGTAGTGATTTTAGAGCCCCCCAAAATAGTCTGCCACTGTTTCCCCATCTATTTGTCATGAAGTGATGGGACCGGATGCCATGATCTTAGTTTTCTGAATGCTGAGCTTTAAGCCAGCTTTTTCACTTTCCTCTTTCACTTTCATCAAGAGGCTCTTTAGTTCTTCTTCAGTTTCTGCCTTAAGGGTGGTGTCATCTGCATATCTGAGCTATTAATATTTCTCCCGGCAATCTTGATTCCAGCTTGTGCTTCCTCCAGCCCAGCGTTTCTCATGATGTACTCTGCATATAAGTTAAATAAGCAGGGTGACAATATACAGCCTTGACGTACTCCTTTTCCTATTTGGAACAAGTCTGTTGTTCTATGTCCAGTTCTAACTTTTGCTTCCTGACCTGCATACAGGTTTCTCAAGAGGCAGGTCAGGTGGTCTGATATGCCCATCTTTTTAAGAATTTTCCACAGTTTGTCGTGATCCACACAGTCAAAGGCTTTGTCATAGTCAATAAAGCAGAAGTAGATGTTTTTTCTGGAACTCTTTTGCTTTTTCTGTGATCCATCAGATGTTGGCGATTTGCTCTCTGGTTCCTCTGCCTTTTCTAAAACCAGCTTGAACATCTGGAAGTTCACTGTTCATGTATTATTGAAGACTGGTTTGAAGAATTTTGAGCATTATTTTATTAGCGTGTGAGATGAGTACAATTGTGTGGTAGTTTGAACATTCTTTGGCATTGCTTTTCTTTATAACTGAAATGAAAACTGACCTTTTCCATTCCTGTGGCCACTGCTGAGTTTTCCAAATTTGCTTGCATATTGAATGCAGCACTTTGACAGCATCATATTTTAGGATTTGAAATAGCTCAACTGGAATTCCATCACCTTCACTGGCTTTGTTTGTAGTGATGCTTCCTAAGGCCCACTTGACTTCACATTCCAGGATGTCTGGCTCTAGATGAGTGATCACATCATTGTGATCATCTGGGTCATGAAGATCTTTTTGGTATAGTTCTTCTGTGTATTCCTGCCACCTCTTAATATCTTCTGCTTCTGTTAGGTCCATACCATTTCTGTCCTTTACTGAACCCATCTTTGCATGAAATGTTCCCTTGGTATCTCTAATTTTCTTGAAGAGATCTCTAGTCTTTCCCATTCTATTGTCTTCCTCTATTTCTTTGCACCGATCACTGAGGAAGGCTTTCTTATCTCTCCTTGCTATTCCTTAGAACTCTGTATTCAAATGGATGTATCTTTCCTTTTCTCCTTTGTTTTTTGCTTCTCAAATATTTAAGTAGAACGCCAAACATTAATTAATTAATTTTTTGCTACCATTTATTACAAAATTAGTGTTGACAGTATTTAAAAACTTTACTTGATAACTATAGAATTTTGCAAAATATTGATTTTACCTGTCTGTACTTTCCCTCTTTTTCCTCTCCTCTATTGTTTCTTGCTTTCCTTTCCATTAGTTTTGTGTAAGGCAGGGGAAAATTGTGTTGTGGATATGTCTATGGAATAAGGTTTTATGTCTTCTGTATGGAATTTTTTGAATAATTGAAATGTAAATACAAGAAAATAAACAACTAAACAAATCTAAAATATATCTCTATTTGCACAGCTGTCTTGTGTTTTTCTTTTCTGTATCCTTATCACTCAGAAGAATAATTTCCATTTTTCACTGAAACTTGTTGATTAATATTACTATAATATCTAGAAAATCATGAATCTAAGAATCAGAACTGCCCAAATCAAAAAAGACTTTCAAACAATTATCATTAAAAATCCCATCCTAAAACAATGAAGGATGACTACATTTATCCAGAGTTATCAGGTGTGAGTACCACATTGGTGAATTTTCCAGAAAAACATTTACATAGTCTGAACTTTTTAAATAGATTGTCAATTTAAACGGAATCCTTTGAAACTCTTTTGTGTATGCTTTTAACAGAAAAGCTTTATATACAGACTATAAGCCAGTATTTACTTGATTCAAGGCTATCATTATAAACAGGATGACTTTAATCCACATAACACCTGTAGTTTATAGATTTTCTTCATATAGCTTTTTCTTAGAAGTTCACCACAGCTTTATGCTGTAAGCAGGGTAGGTATCAGTATTGCTGTTTTACAGAAGAGGAAACTGAGGCTCAGAATGGCTAAGTAACCTTCCCCCATAGTCTCTTGTAAGTGACAGAACAAGAAAGCAAACTTCTAGCTTCCAGCCTGTGACTCCTTCCCATAACAGCATTGCCCCCCTGGACTAGTGATTACACAGCGGTGTTTACAAAGATAATGAAGTGGTAACATGGACCATTTTTCCTTTCTCTAAAACCCCTCAGACTCCTAAGGTTTTATGTTCTTGCATTTGCTTTTTATAGTTTTTACTGCACAGCACCTGGCATCTAATAAGTATTTAGCCATTGTTCCCAGGAACCTATCAGCTGTTGGTTGCAGCATACCTGGCACTAGAGACTTATCTTCTTATTAATATTCATTCATCCATTCATTCAATAAATACTTACTAAGAATGTACTATGTGCCAGGGAGCAGGACTAGATGTGGGGGTAAATGCTGAACCCTCTCCAAAGACGTAACGTTTAGGAACTTCCATCAATCACCTTGTCATTCAATTCTAGCGTTCTCTTAAATGAAGCTACTTTGAGGAAGATAGCAATGACTCTACATGTTAATTTGCTAAGGCTGCCATAACAAATACCACCAGGTAGGTGGTTTATACAACAGGAGCTTATTTTCTCATTGTTCTGGAGGATAAGGGTCCAAGATCCCGGTGCAGGCAGGGTTGGTTTCTTTGGAAGCCCGTCTCCTGGCTAGAACATGCTGCCTTCTTGTTGCTTCTTCATCACGGTTGCCCTCTTGGCCCTCACACCCCTGGTGTCTCTCTGCTTGTCCGAATTTCCTCTTTTATTAGAACACCAGTCATGCTGGATGAGGTCACTCATCACATCCAATTCTTTGCGACCCCACGGACTATAGTTTGCCAGACTCCTCTGTCCATGGGATTCTTCAGGCAAGAATAGTGGAGTGGGTTGCCATTCCCTTCTCCAGGAGATATTCCAGACCCAGAGATCGAACCTGGTTCTCCCACTTTGCAGGCAGACTCTTTACCATCTGAGCCACCAGGAAAGTCCCCATATGACCTCATGCTACCTTCATTATCTCTGTAGAGGCCCTATCTCCAAATAAAGTCACCTTCAGAAGTACTGGGAGGTAGGACTTGAGCATATGAATTTTGGGGGTGGGGACACAATTCAGTCCCTAACACTACATTAATTACTTTCCATGGAGGGTCTATCATGTGCCAGCACTTTCTAGGCACTTCTGTTAACACAGACTCTGACAACAGCCCTGTAAGTTAAGGTGCAGTTGAAGACATGCTCAAGGTGGCAGAGTAATTTATGGAACTACAGCTCGTATATGGCAGGGCCTGGATGAGAGCCTGGCCATTCTGCCTTGACAATCTTTGATGTCTATTTAATGGTGTAGAAGCCTTGTGTTATCCTGGTTTTTGTCTTTCTGAGTCCCTGGTAAGTGTTATGCTGCAGGACAGCAGTATATATTTACTGCTGTATACAATTACATATACATTTACTTAAGTTGTCAATCTCACTTTAAAAAATATTCTGGCAGAACTCTTTTTTTACCCAACCAGGATGTATTTATTTTGTGCTTATTACATACCAAGAAATGTGCATGATCTTTTCTAGGCAACGTTGCTGCTGACTTGCTTATTTCCTGCACTAAGCCTTGCTAAGTTGATAGGCCATCTGGCTTTAGTTTTTTTAATTATGGTGATGATTGAAACAGTCCTGAAAATCCATATTCTTATTCACATCCCTGTCATTCAGGCGAAGCAAAGCAAAGTGTGGGAAGAATCAATAAATATTTGTGGAATGAATTATGGTCATGTTAAACAAGAGTTTCCAGTTTTTTTTTACTTAATAGCGTATATACTCTTGCTATACTTTATATGATGTATTTGTGGAATTGTTGTCTTGGAATCTCAGTATGCATTACAATGGTTGCTAGAAATGTGGTTTTAAAGCCAAAAGATGGAGATTTCACTGGTGTGTGGAAAAGGAAAAATACATTGAATGCAATTAGTAAACATTATTTGAGTGTATTCCAGGTACCATGAATGCACTTATTTGGTAACCAGACAGTTGTGACTTAGCAGATCAGCTAAGTAGAACCTCAGTAAACTATCAGGTTCAGGGAATAGTTACTTGATTTAACCTGTGGGTTAAAACAGAAACTCCTGCCCCCTTAAAAAAAAATCTCTGATTTGACACTGTTTAAAATATTTTGTATAACCTTATTGCTAATATAATAAAATGCATTTATAGTAGATACATAGTATACAAACATAGCATTTAATATTAGACTTTATTCAGGATCTTTGTTAAGTCTAGACATAAATCCTTTTTTCAGTTATTATTGAAGTATTGTTGATTTATAGCATTGTGTTAGTTTCAGGTATATAGCATAGTGATTCAGTATTTTTTCAGATTATGCTATTATAGATTGTACAAGATAGTGAGTTTAATTCCCTGTGCTATACAGTATATCCTTGTTGCTTATCTATTTCATATATAATGGTTTATATATGTTAATCCCAGACCCTTAATTTATCACCCCCACTCCCTTTCCCCTTTGGTAACTATAAGCTTGTTTTCTGTATCTAAACATAAATTCTTAATAAATTCCTATCTACTTACAGAATGAATGAGGTAATAACACAGTGACTTTGTGCTGCTCTGAGAACACAGTGTAGATAAATTTTAATTTGTTTTTTATATTAAATCCCTGTTATCAGCAGAGAGCAGGAAAAAAACACAGTTGATTGGATAGTCAGTTATTTGCATTTAGATGTTACTATTTAATATTAGGGGCTTCCCAGGTGGCGCTAGTAGTAAAGAACCCACTTGCCAACGTAAGAGACGCGGGTTCTATCCCTGAATTGGGAAGGTCCCCTGGAGGAGAGCGTGCCAACCCACTGCAGTATTCTTGCCTGTCAGTCTATGGTCCATAGGGTCGCAAAGAGTCAGACACGACTGAAGCGACTTAGCACAAACACACTCTTTTAATATTAGAGGCTGGAAACATGATGGCCTGAATTACAACTCTGCCACACTCACACTGTATAAGTGTGAGTAAATTACCTAATTTCGTTGAACCTCCTTTTATTTATTGCTAAAATGGGGTTGAAAATGGTAGAATCAATAGTTCAGTTCATTTCAGTTCAGTTGCGCAGTCATGTCCAATTCTTTGCGACCCCATGGACTGCAGCACGTCAGGCCTCTCTGTCCATCACCAACTCCCGGAGTTTACTCAAATATGTCCACAGAGTCGGTGATGCCATCCAACCATCTCATCCTCTGTTGTCCCCTTCTCCTCCCGCCTTCAATCTTTCCCAGCATCTTTTCAAATGAGTCAGTTCTTCGCATCAGGTGGCCAAAGTATTGGAGCTTCAACTTCAGCATCAGTCCTTCCAATGAATACTCAGGATTGATTTCTTTTAGGATGGACTGGTTGGATCTCCTTGCAGTCCAAGGGACTCTCAAGAGTCTTCTCCAACACCACAGTTCAAAATCATCAATTCTTTGGCGCTCAACTTTCTTTAAAGTTCAGCTCTCACATCCATACATGACTACTGGAAAAACCATAGCTTTGACTAGATGGACTTTTGTCGGTAAAGTAATGTCTCTGCTTTTTAATATGCTGTCTATGTTTGTCATAACATTTCTTCCAAGGAGCAAGCATCTTTTAATTTCATGGATGCAGTCACCATCTGCAGCAATTTTGGAGTTCCCCAAAATAAAGTCTGTCACTGTCTCCAATCCTTCCTGATCTATTTGCCATGAAGTGATGGGACTGGATGCCATGATTTTAGTTTTCTGAATGTTGAGTTTTAAGCCAACTTTTTCACTCTCCTCCTTCACTTTCATCAAGAGGCTCTTAAGTTCTTCCTCACTTTCTGCCATAAGGGTGGTGTCACCTGCATATCTGAGGTTATTGATAGAGTTCCCATATAATTTAAATGAGGTAATGTAATTGAGGGTCTTAACTGGATGCTGTCAGTAAAGTCACTTGTTGTCATCCTACCCAATGACATTTACAGTAAAACTGAATCAGGTTTAGTTTACCTGGTTCTGGCTATTTCTCCAGTCACTGTTGACTGGGATCCTGCCAAAGGCTGCCAGCTAGCTAGTGATCCTTTCTCCTGGGCCAGACCCACCTGAGCTTCTCCCCCTGAATCTCACTCTTCCTCTAGAAAAGGCATGTCCACCCAAGAGACTTGCTTGATTTAAGTCATTCTAATAGCTCAGAAACTTATGGCATGTATGTGGTTTTCCTGGTGGCAAAGGGTAAAAATATGAATTCACTTGCATTCTTCTCCTAATAATTTAATCTCATACTATGACTGTAACAGAAAAATGGGCAGAACTTTTGATAATATCTTCCTTACAATTAATTCTATGGGAGCCACAGACTTCTTTTTATATTCTCAATTATTTTTCCCCCTTCGAGTTGTTGTGGTGGTGGTAGTCACTTAGTCATGTCTGACTCTTTGCATCCCCATGGCTCCCCTGTTCATGGAATTCTTCAGGCAAAAATACTGGAGTGGGTTGCCATTCTCTTCTCAGGGAATCTTCATTAAATTATCCAGTTTCTCAGCAATCCTATTTTTACTTCCCACTTGCACTGCCCTTTCCTCTCTCAAGTTCCCTCTCCAGCTAAAGATATTTGAATTATAAATATCCAAGTCATACCTATACCAAGGTAAGGGAGAATCTCTTGCAGTGTCTATAAACTTACTGCTTTAAGTGAGGTTAACTCTAAAACAACAGACTGGTTCCAAATAGGGAAAGGAGTATGTCAAGATTGTATATTGTTACCCTGATTATTTAACTTGTATTCAGAGTACATCATGAGAAACACTGGGCTGGATCAAGCACAAGCTGGAATCAAGATTCCTGGGAGAAATATCAATAACCTCAGATATGCAGATGACAACACCCTTATGGCAGAAAGCGAAGAACTAAGGAGCCTCTTGATGAAAGTGAAAGAGAAGAGTGAAAAAGTTGGCTTAAAGCTCAACATTCAGAAAACTAAGATCATGACATCTGGTTCCATCACTTCGTGGCAAATAGATGGGGAAACAGTGGAAACAGTGACAGACTTTATTTCTGGGGGCTCCAAAATCACTGCAGATAGTGACTACAGCCATGAAATTAAAAGATGCTTACTCCTTGAAAGAAAAGTTATGACCAACCTTATGTGAAGTGAAGTGAAAGTTGCTCAGTTGTGTCCAACTCTCTGTGAGCCCATGGACTAGTTCATGGAATTCTCCAGGCCAGAATACTGGAGTGGGTAGCCTTTCCCTTCTCCAGGGGATCTTCCCAACCCAGGAATCAAACCGGGGTCTCCTGCATTGCAGGCAGATTCTTTACTAACTGAGCTTTACCAACCTAGACAGCACATTACTTTGCCAACAAAGGTCCATCTAGTCAAGGCTATGGTTTTTCCAGTAGTCACGTATGGATGTGAGAGTTGGATTATAAAGAAAGCTGAGCACCGAAGAATTGATGCTTTTGGACTGTGGTGTTGGAGAAGACTCTTGAGAGTCCCTTGGACTGCGAGGAGATCCAACCAGTCCATCCTAAAGGAGATCAGTCCTGGGTGTTCATTGGAAGGACTGATGTTGAAGCTGATACTCCAATACTTTGGCCACCTGATGCGAAGAACTGACTCATTGGAAAAGACCCTGATGCTGGGAAAGATTGAAGGCAGGAGGAGAAGGGGACGACAGAGGATGAGATGGTTGAAGGGCATCACTGACTCAACGGACATAAGTTTGAGTAAACTCCGGGAGTTGGTGATGGACAGGGAGGCCTGGTGTGCTGCGGTCCATGGGGTTTGAAAGAGTCAGACACGGCTGAGCAACTCAACTGAACTGAACTGAATGAACTCTAAAACAGACTAAATCATGAGTAAGAAAAAAAAAAAAAAAAATCAAAGGACTTGAACATGTAACCCACAACACAACTACCATCTTTTCTTTACCTGTTGTTATTACACCACATGCGTCAAAGCTGGGACATAGAGAAAAGGACTGTCTGAGATGCTTGGCTATCTTGTTACTGGAAGTACGTTGTGACACTTTGGAGATCAGAGAGGCAAAATCTATTTCTTGCTTTCTAATCTCATTCTATAATATTACTGAGACCAAATTTTGACCCATTAGAGTATTACTTATATAACCTACTTTCCTGATGTATGTGAGGAAAGTCAATAGAGTAAGTATGACACACTCAAAAATGGATTTTGGAATAAAAAAAGATGCATGTGAATCCTAACACATATGTATCAGTTTCCATTTCTTTATATGTGAATCATGATTAAAAAGACTGGTTGCAGATCTGAAAGAGAAATGTGCACCCCAATGTTCATCGCAGCACTGTTTATAATAGCCAGGACATGGAAGCAACCTAGATGCCCATCAGCAGATGAATGGATAAGGAAGCTGTGGTACATATATACCATGGAATATTACTCAGCCGTTAAAAAGAATTCATTTGAATCAGTTCTAATGAGATGGATGAAACTGGAGCCCATTATACAGAGTGAAGTAAGCCAGAAAGATAAAGAACATTGCAGTATACTAACACATATATATGGAATTTAGATAGATGGTAGCGATAACCCTATATGCAAAACAGAAAAAGAGACACAGAAGTACAGAACAGACTTTTGAACTCTGTGGGAGAAGGTGAGGGTGGGATGTTTTGAAAGAACAGCATGTATATTATCTATGGTGAAACAGACCACCAGCCCAGGTGGGATGCATGAGTCAAGTGCTCGGGCCTGGTGCACTGGGAGGACCCTGAGGAGTCGGGTGGAGAGGGAGGTGGGAGGGGGGATCGGGATGGGGAATACGTGTAACTATATGGCTGATTCATGTCAATGTATGACAAAACCCACTGAAATGTTGTGAAGTGATTGGCCTCCAACTAATAAAATAATATTAAAAAAAAAAAAAAAAAGACTGGTTGCCCCACAGGCTTGTGAGAATTAAACAAAACAATGTCTAAGCACATAAATTCTATCCATTCATTCATCTCTCCATCCATCCCTCCATTTATCCATCCCTCTCTCTCTCTCTCCATCTATCCACTCATCCACCCATCTCTCTATTTGTCTAATTAACATTTGTGACAGTTTTCTTTCACCTGGCCTTGCATTTCTACAATTAAAATTAAAAAGTCCAGTCAGAGAAATGAAGCTTCTGACCTGGAATAAGGAACAACATCCTAACCAGAATTTCCACCCTTCCACTCTGCCCATGCTCTAACAGCCCTGGGCATGGTTGACAAGTTTTCCTAGTTTTATTCACAGGAATTGAAAGTTTCCTGTGTTATCAAAAATCTTTCCTCCCCCACCCCGAAACCATCATACACATGAGGCCAAAGGATGGATGTATAATTGGATGGTACATTGCCAGATTTTCTGATGTTTACCCAGAGGGGTGAAAGTGGGGCCATACACATGTGACCCCTCTGTGAGCTGATAATCCTGGGGGAGAGCTGTGCAAAAGCGTGAAGCTTTTAGACAAATCTGGCCCCAGGCAAAACGATGAATCTGACCGAGATTGTCCTCTACCTGCTGACCTCTGAGCCTGGGATCCCTCCTCCTCCAGCACTGCCTGCTCTCTCCCCCCCAGCTCTCAGAGTTCCACCTGTCATCCTTGGTGGTACTCAGAAGAAGCTAAAAGTGCCTCCCTTCTTAGGTGATGTGTGTTTTTATTAAATAGACATCAAAACTTTAAGTTAAAGGACACTGAGGCTTGGAAATGAGCTGCAGGGCAGGGCAGGGAAGCCGGTACTCTGGGTCTGCTTGAAGTCCAGCCTTTCTGTATAGAGAGGAAGGTCACGTGATCAATGAAACTGGACAAAGAAGATGGCAGGTTCTTTTCCTTTCCCTACACCAACAGGTCTCATGTGGCACAGCACAATTCAGTCTCCAGTCGGTAGTTACCTTGTGGTTCTCTCCTTCTGGGACTCAACCATCAGCTTCCAAAGAGTAGGAGTGGCAGTCTGGACCCTTCTAGGCCTATACATGCATACCTTTTTGGGGGAGCACAGAAGTCAAAAAGCCAGATGACCACTGCCCATGCTATCTCTGAGTGACTCTCTGTGCAAAACATCCATTGAGCTATCTTTATTCTTTTTTTAAGTGGGTAGCTGTTCCCTCCTCCCAGGAGATCTTCCCAACCAGGGGATCGAACCCAGATCTCCGGCATTGAAGGAGGATTCTTTACCTTCTGAACCACCAGGGAAGCCCAAGAATACTGAAGTGGGTAGCCTATCCCTTCTCCAGCGGATCTTTCCGACCCAGGAACGGAACTGGGGTGTCTTGAATTGCAGGTGAATTCTTTACCAGCTGATCTACTAGGGAAGCCCTTGTTTTGTTTTTTTTTTTTTCACTTTCTCATTCCCCTTTGCCTTTATTTTTTTCCCCCTTATTTTTCTCTTCTTTTTTTCTTAAAATTTTAATTGGAGGCTAATTAGTTTACAATATTGTGGTGATTTTTGCCATACATTCATTTGAATCAGCCATGGGTGTACATGTGTTCCCCATCCTGAACCCCCCCGCCCTCCTCCCTCCCCATCCCATCCCTCAGGGTCGTCCCAGTCCACCAGCCCTGAGCATCCTGTCTCATGCATCGAACCTGGACTGGTGATCTATTTCACATATGATAATACACATGTTTAAATGCTATTCTCTCAAATCATCCCACCCTTGCTTTCTCCCTGTTCTTTACATCTGTGTCTCTTGCTATCTCGCATACAGGGTTACCATCTTTCTAAATTCCATATATATGCATTGATATACTGTATTGGTGTTTTTCTTTCTGACTTACTTTGCTCTGTATAATAGGCTCCAGTTTAATCCACCTCATTTGAATTGATTCAAATGCATTCTTTTTAATAGCTGAGTAATCCATTGTGTATATGTACCACAGCTTTCTTATCCATTTGTCTGCCGATGGACATCTAGGTTGGGAAGCCCTTATTTTTTAAAAAAATTATTTGTTTTTGTCTGTGCTGGGTCTGTTGCTGTGCTGGCTTTTCACGAGCTGGGGCAGGGCGGGGGCTACTCTCTTAGTTGCTATGTGCTGGCTTCTCTCTGCAGAGGCTTCTCTTGTGGAGCATGGGCTCAAGGGTGAGTGAGCTCAGTAGTTGTGGCCCATGGCCTTAGCTGCTCCGTGACATACGGGAACCTTCCCAGATCAGGGATTGAACCATTGTCTCTTGCATTGCAAGGGCAGAATCTTTATCACTGAGCCACCTGGGAAGCCCCTGGGCTATCTTTAAACATCACCCTGGAATATATTTGCCTTTTCTGCTACATCTGAAACAAATAATTTCATAAAATTCTATCAATAGAACGTTGAACAGGATACAACAAATTCCAACAAGATCATTTAGGAACTTCTAACTCTTAAACCTTCCCTCTAACACTGGGAAGAAGGGCAAGACAGTATTTAACTTTCTACCTCTGATAAGAAGGACAAACCAAAGACCAGGAACTGTAGGATTTATATTCCCTTCACTGTGCCAGGTAATGACAATGTGTGGTGGTCCCTTGCCCTTAAACAAATTTGATTAAAGCAGATTATTAGTTTTTTTTTTTTTTTTTAAAAAAAAGCAGAGTCTGGGAAAAAGGACATCTTTTTATGACAACTCACTTATGGTTTTGAAGTGTGCTGTAAATGGTAAGATCACAGTAAGTAACTTAGCTGAAGTGTAATAATTGGGTTCCAAGTGTTATGATTGATACATTTCATTGAAAATAGCACCCTGAGGTTTTTCCAAATTAAAGATGAAATCTAAATAAAACCTTAAATAACCCACGTGGAAATACTTTATTGTAGTTAATAACCAAGCAAAAATATGCTTATTTTGTCTGCAGACTCATTCCAACAGATTATATCTATTGTGGCTTCCCTTTGAAAGGCATCTCACTTGGCTTATGTAAAAATAATAGCATTCCTAACTATTAATAGCAAATAAGAGAGACATTTATGGACATTCATACATCATTTATAAATGACCCTTATGAATAAAATGTTACAATGATTCCATTAGCATAAGTTCCACAATTACGGCCTGCATAAGAGAGACATCTTTCTTGAATGCCCATATAAAAAGTTGCCATTTACTTTGCTCAAATTATATCCATAATGTTACAATGTATTTCAATGAGGCTGAATGACTATGCACCTACATAGACATGGATATATCCCTATGTGTATGAGAGACCCATGGGGCCCTTAAGAATGTACCTCATTGGGCGCCAGAGCACATGACCATTGTCTACTCCTTGGACAGTGGAGTAGAGTAAGAATGAGATCAGGCTTCCAGGGTTGGCTTGGACAAACTGGTAGGGATTAAGGCCCCTGATAGGGACCTTGATCTTGTTTTTTGCCTCTCCCTGGCATCTTTCAATCCAGATTCTTGGGCACTGAGTTCTCCCTTTACAAGGATTTCCAACTCTGGAGTCAGCTACTTATTCCAACTTCTGATAGAAAGGACAAACTAGGAGACCAATAACTAGGTTTTGTATACCTCTCTGGTGCTAGGTAAAGTCGATGTGTGATGGTGGTACTGTACTTTTAAACAAATCTGATTAAAGCAGATTATTAGTTTAAAATTTTTTTAAAGAGTCTGAGAAAAGGCTATCTTTCTATGGCAGCTCACTTGTAGTTTTCAAGTGTGTTGTAAATGGCCAGATCACAGTAAGTCATTTAGCCAAAGTGTAGCATCTGAGTTTCAAGTGTTATGATTGATACATTTCATTGAAAATAGCATCCTGAGGTTTTTTCAAAT
Organism: Muntiacus reevesi; assembly: GCF_963930625.1. Classification (NCBI taxonomy): domain Eukaryota; kingdom Metazoa; phylum Chordata; class Mammalia; order Artiodactyla; family Cervidae; genus Muntiacus; species Muntiacus reevesi. The sequence goes on along the minus strand of NC_089259.1, from coordinate 50,403,064 downwards.
TAAGATGAAATCTAAATAATACTCAAATTTTCCAACTTTGGAGTAATTAAGCTAATATCTTTCCTTGATGACCTGGTGAGAGAAGCACCTTTCTGTGATGGGAACGCAGAACATGAGAACTGATGGTTATTGAGCTCCTGCTTTGTGTCAGGCATTCACTGTGTAACCATGATCTTGCTTACTCTCTTAAGTACCCTATGTCGATGTGCGTGTTGATGATGAACCTATGAGCTACATTCTGTTACACTTTTTCCCTTAGATGAGGAAACGAGAGCTCAAAGACATGACATAAATTTCCCAAGACCACACAGAGCATGGCAGAAAGGATTTGATCCAAACCTCTGCTTGTCCTACCATATACACCCCCTGACCCTAGGGCTCTGCCTGAGATCAGGGTACCAGCTCTCTTAAGCTCTTCCCATTAATGCTCTGGATGTAAAACTACTTTGAGCAGAGTTGTACTTTATGTAGGATGTTACTGTGAATTTTGTCTCAGAGAGCCAGGAGACTGTCTGGGCTATGTATTGGAAAGAGTAACCCAAGGACAATGCCTGCAAGGCAGTTATAATGAAGCATATTCTCCAGCTATTGATTTACTACATGCTGTTATCCCTTGCCACAGTCCTGCATCTTCTTAGCGAGACCATCTATGGTGGGCAGGAGGTCCTAGCTGTGGCAGGGATCATTCTGATGAGCTATTTCCATGGTTCCTTTTTTTCCTTTTTATTTTTAATTTTGTTTTATGTTTTAAATTCTTTTTTTTTTTTTAACAATTTAAAACTTGCTATCCATTTACAGTTGTTACAAAGTACTGACTATATTCCTCATGGTATACAACACATTTGTGAGCCTGTATTACACCCAGTGGTTTGTATCTCCCACATCCCCCCCCCCCATACCGAGCCCCCCGTCAACAGGTAACCACTGTTGTTCTCTATATTTGGGAGTCTGCTTCTTTTTTTTGTTTCATACACTAGTTTGTTGTATTTTTCAATTTCCAGCCAATTTTCTGAGATTCTTGAGGGGAGGGCAGTGAGCTGGCTGCGGTGCCCCTTCCCCAATTTTTTCCTCAGTGACTTTCCTCCACACTCTCTCCTCATAGTGACTGGAAGCATTTGGGCTGCAAAAAGGGGCTCTTGCATTAAAAAGCTGGGGAATTCTCTGCTTGGGAGTGCACATAAAGATGAGGAATGAGGAATTTTAGAAGTGGAAAGGGACCATTTGCTCCACCCTTAGTGTTTGTACAGAAGACACGCATTTGTTGTGCTTAAGAACCAGCCAGACCTGCGTTTCCACCTCTGTGACTCTGTCACTTCCTAGGTGTGAGAGTTCAGGCAAATTATTACCTGTGTCCTCAGTTCCTCATCTGCAAAATGGGAATAATAATGGTACCTGCTCCGTAAGGCTTTGAGAAAATGAAATGAAATGACCCCTGGTCCAAAAAAACTTCCAGTAAATGGTAGCTCCCATTATTATTATTATTTTACTTTTTATACGTGTTTTTGTTTTTGTTTTAATTTCTTTGTAATTGGAGGATCATTGCTTCACAACGTTGTGTTGGTTTCTGCTGTACATGAGCATGAGTTGGCCACAGCCCGGCTAAGTCCAGCTAGTGTGTAAGGCTGCTGGCACAGGCCTGGGACCCAGGTCTCCTGGTGCGTGCATTTACAGTCACTCAGTCATGTCCGACTCTTTGCTACCCCATGGGTCTAGCTCACCAGGCTCCTCTGTCCCTGGGATGTCCCAGGCAAGAACACTGGAGTGGGTTGCTATTTCCTTCTCCAGGGGATCTTCCTGACCCAGGAATCAAACCCATGTCTCTTGCATCTCCTGCATTGGCAGGCAGATTCTTTACCCCTCAGCCATCTGAGAATCCCCAGGTCTCCTTACTGAGACCAATTCTTTTTCCTCTCTGTTTTAATTCGAGATAGATTTATAATTTTGATATCAATTTTAATGTCAATCTATAAAATGCTTATAGCTGACCAATAAAAGCAGGCTAAAAGCACTATGTTACTGATTTTGACTTTATTAAATAACTGCAGTTGTTGCTTTAGAATAGGCTGTGTTTGCTAGTTTTCTGTTGATTACATCAGTATTCAATCAACCCCAACAATTGTCTGTTTCTATGTGTTATCAGCAATTAACTAAGAAAAGAATCACTTTTTCCATTCTATTCTCCATCTTCATGCAATATAGCTTCATCCACCATATAATTCACTAAGAGTTTGTCACTCCAAAATTGTGTTTTTCCGTTTGAGGACAAGAGCAAGTCAGATAATGACCTGTTCTGATGAAAGCAATTGGAGTCTTTGAGTACTAATGTTATAATTTGCAATAGGAAAGCCTTGCTAATATTTCCAAAGTAAATCGTAACTTCACAAATAATTTATCCTTGCACAGTTTTCTTTTCTTTTTTTTTTAAATTATCAGTCTTATCCCTAAAATTAATTCCAAAGAAAGTGTATTATTTTAATGAGAGTAATTTTTTTCACTGTGAAATTTACTGATTAATAGAGTAAGATCATGAACAAGGTATCACTATTTTTTTTCTGTAAGATATAATGTTAACATACTGCTTTAATGTCTTCCAAAAACTTTTAAGACTAATGATTCCTGAAGCCAAAATATCTCTTTTGTAAAGAAACAGGAATCAGAATAAAATTTTAAGGTTAACTGTGTTTATATGCATGAGCGATTATTGGATAAGGATATTAATAATAAATTATAGAGATTTATAAATAAGTTATCTATGGTAAACTAAACCGGGACTTATAATTTCCTCTTTTACTTTGTATACATTGAGCTACTATTTAACTATAAGCTGTTTAGCAATTAACTGCAGATGTTTTCAAAATCTTACAGATCTCCTCTGGAGATAAGCAAAACCAGATATCTGTTGTAGGAGATATTAACTCTATAGCCTTTAGTTTATACCAACAATTATTTATGGATTGCTTGGTTGTTTGTTAAAATTTACCGTATAAATATTTGTTTATGACAAACAAACATATCATAATTCTATTCAAAACTCAAATTGAGTTGTGTGAAAGTCCGTATTTTGAAAGTTCAAGACAAACTGCAGGTAAGTCACATCAGAACTTCAAACAGTTTTCAAAAACCATCTGACCTGAAAAAGAGCATTTACTTCACATAATTGAAACTGAGCTGCTCTTGTTAACCTAAGCCTTTTTTCCCCACTTGTCCTGATATCAACATCCCTGAGAGAATGCAAAAGCCCTCCTGACTTCTAGTATATCCTGTTAAATTGGAATTTTATGAAAATATCTTAAGAAAGAGAAATAAAATGTGAAATATGATAATTATTGAAGTCCAACGATCTGACACTTGTTAGGTCTACTCTGACTTACATTTGTCATACTGTGCAGAGGGACCAATATTTATCATTACATTTGGATTCTTTTATGAGATAGAGGGCTGCCAATTTTGTAGTAAATTGAGCGTGACAAAGACTTGGACAAAGACCAGCATCAAAACAGGCACAGAAAATATGTTTTTACCGCAGTGAAAGGAGACTGGACAAACTTGCATTGTTTCTGTCAGCTTTATGATAATTAATTTCAACCGTATTATCTGAATTAAAAAGTGACATTTATTCCCTGGACTGATTTCCTGGAACTTCTCCAATTTTCCTACCCTATTTTGGAAAAAGCTTGGCTAAAATATGAATGAATCATTAAGGATTGATGTGTTACAGGAGGTACATATTTGTATAAAGGATGACACCTTTAAGACTCGATTTTAAAATGACATTAGTAGAAAAGAAAATGTATATGAGAAAGGACCATCACCCTCCCTGGCACAGCTGGAGTGCCTTGAGATGGAAAGTAAAAAGGGCGGACTATTAGCAGACCTATTGGGCCAGCGGTATGGATCTCCATTCCTCGGAAACCTATGTTGGCTCATTTGCTGATAGTGGTGATTGACTGTGGGGTCGTATTATTGCCTGCTGTTCCCCCTCCCTCACTTCAGGGGATAGCAACACAGGAGCCCTCAGTCAGGGCTCCATCGATTATCCTCAAAATTTGCTCCTGTTATTGACCATAATTGGGGGGGGGGGGTGCGGGAAGGCATGCCTCTGAATTATTCAGAATGAAAATATACACAGAAGAAATCGATAAGGCACATCTGATATTAAAGACAAATTAAAACAGGCAGTGAAAGGGGGGTTGGAGGCAGCTACTACATAGAGGGAAGAAGGAATTCTGGAGATAAACGAAAAGTGGTTTTTGCTTTCTGAAAAAAAAGATGTCACGGCTGTCAAGGCTTTTCAAAATTAATAGCTTTATTAATGGAGGCATTAGGGTTTCCTGGCCAGATAGTTCCTTATAACTGTTAGAACTGTACTTTGAGATGCCTGCTCCGTAATTTCTTCCTAATATTGCCACTGTCTTTTTCACTTAACTTAAACATGCAGTGCTAGAGGGTTAAAATTATGGGGAAAAGATCAGGTCAAAAATCTGGATTCTAACAAATAACCAGGGCCTGCACTAAGTCCTGGTAGGATTTGATAGGAGTTAGATATTAAACAAATGGAATAAATGTGCCCTTCTTACCATCACGGTTGTGAGAAACATAACTGATTTGTAGGAGCCAGCTCCCCTGAGGCTGCCACCAGCAGGTAGGGGTTAGGGACTAGGAAATCTGGCACAGAAACTTCATCCCATTTACTTAGGATTTCTGGCAGGGGAGAAGAATCTATTCAGAGTTATTTTAGTGGCATTGAAGCAGACAACTTGCAGTTTTCTGGAAATTTGATTCCCTGGACGGACTCTGTAGAACTTTTAAGTTCCCTCTGCCTCCTTTTCCTTCACGAATAAGTGAGTTTTGTCCAAACTATCAAAAATAATTGCCCAGTGTCTCCACCTCACTTTGTCTGTGAGGCTTTTAGTTTTGGTTATTCATCTGTTCTCTGCAGGAGGTGAATTACCCAGTAACCCAGGAAACTGAAAATCAAGGCCCTCTACCCTTTCCAAGGCTCAGGGACCAGCTTGAAGAACTGGGGGATTTATTGGGGAGGTGGTAACCATCTCCCTTGACTCTTGGTTGAAACGTCACTCAATTCGGAGTCTTCACCCAGACGGCTCACAGGGATCTTCCTCCTCCAGCCCTCCTTCTGAGGGAGGCCCCTAGTTGGGAAAACCTGTCTGTGACATTAGCAGGGGTGATATGGAAGCACTTCAGCACTTCGGTGATCAAAGATAAAACTTTTTCCAACTTTTTTCAACTATCCTCGTGGATTTTTAATTCTTAAATAACATCACTGCTTTAAAAAGTTATGTGTTTTAAAAGCATATGATTAATATATGTGCTAATATAAGGCACTTCGGTCGTGTCCGACTCTGTGCGACTCCATGGACTGTAGCCCACCAGGCGCCTCTGTCCGTGGGCTTCTCCAGGCAAGAATACTGGAGTATTCTCCTCCTCCAGGGGAGCTTCCTGACCCAGGGATCAAGTCCAGGTCTCCTGCGTTGACAGGCAGGTTCTTTACCGCTAGCGCCGACTGGGAAGCCCTAATTAATGCGTATAGCTATGCAATGCATCATGGTCAGTTCGGAAAGGTGGATGGGCAGTGTGATTTGACTTCTATTTCACAGCAGTTGAGATTCTGCTGATGGAAAGTTGTTCAATGTTAGATGTGTGAAGATTTTGCTAATTAAAAAAAAAGTTTTAATTTTAATTTTTCTTTCAGTTTCAAAAAAATTTTAATACTGAACCCAGTATACTTGTGACTTTTTCAATTAATGCTCATAGGTGTTAGGTAGGCTGGGATTCCAAAGATTTTGGTAATTTTTTATGGCCACACCAAAGCTACAGAGGTGGGCTATGCCATTGCTTCTGGAACTTTCCCTTGGCATGGCCTGTCAATGGGAGTTATAACTGCTGAGAATGATCAGAAGAGAGAAGAGAAGCATATTGACTGGTCCCCACTGGGCTTCCAGGTCCAGGTTTTCTTCCTCATCTGTACACTAATCACTTTCCCACCTCTCAGATGCTATCCCCTAGCCTCCCTCTCACTCTCTAGGGGACTGTTTCACTCTTTTCCTCTTTCCTCATTATCCTTTCTCTTCCAAACTCCGACTCGCCTGCCCTTTGACTGCCATCTTTCTTCTCACTTGTGACCTTGCTTTTCCCTTTCATGAGTTATCTGAAGGAATCAGACAGCATTTACACATCTCCCTGAAGCCAGTCTCTGAACCTTTCCACCTGCTCTTCCTGGTTCTGGCCAGGGCTCCCACAGGTAAACTAGTTTGTAACCTTTTTACCTTTTCAAGGACATTACTTCAGCAATGTTTTCTTTCCTGCATCATCTGATTTTATCTTTCTATCAGATAATTCCCATTGATCTACAGACACAGTGCTGTTTCTCTTAGCTGAAAAGAAAGAAACAAAGAACTTTTTTGATTCCACTTCCTCCTCAAGCTACTATTTGTTTTCCTTAGCTTTTCAGGAAAATCCAGTAAGGAAATTACCTATTTATCATTCCCTTCTCCAGGGATCAAACCTTGGCCTCCTGCATGGCAGGCAGATTCTTTTTTTTTTTTTTTTTAATGCTTTTTTATTTTTATTTTTTATTTTTTTTTCAGTGGGTTTTGTCATACATTGATATGAATCAGCCATAGGCAGGCAGATTCTTTACCATCTGAGCCACCAGGGAAGCCCAGGGAAGTCAGGACAGTAGAGAGAGAGAAGAAATCCTTTAAGGACTAAACTCTGGGACATTCTGATGTTAAGAGGTCAAAAAGATAAAGAGAAACCAGGGTCAGAAAGATCCCCTGGAGAAGGGAATGGCAGCCCACCACAGTATTCTTGCCTGGGAAATCCCATGGACAGTGGAGCCTCATGGGCTACAGTCTATGGGGTCTCAAAGAGTCCGGTACAACTGAGCGACTTTCACTTTCACTGTCCTGACTGACTTGGTGACCAATCAGCTCCCATTGCTTTAAACGCCATCTATAGACTGGTGACCTACACACTTTCCATCTTCAGTTCAGACTTTCCCTCCAAACTCTAAACATGCATGTCCAGTTGTTTACTTTTAACCTTTCCTTGGAGGTTTAACAGGTGTATCAAACATAACACTTCCAAAGCTAAATGCTGTTCTTCTGTTCCTCTAAACTATTTCTCACACTGTAGTCCCAGTGCTGGCAAATGGCTACTTTATCTTTCCAAGTAGTCAAGACAAAAATTCTGGAAAGAGATGCTCCTCTTTCTCTCCTATCTCACATCCAACCTCCCAGACAATTCTATTCACTATATCTTCAAGTTCCATCTAGGATCCAATCACTCAGTCTTCAACACCTTTTCTGCCAGAATGCTGACATGAGCCCCCATGATCTCTTCCTGGGTTATTTCCATAGCTAACTCACTGGGTCCCTTCCTCTGCCTTCTCCTCTCACATATGCTTCATCTATAGTGACCTTATTAAATCATAAAACAGATCATGTAACTTCCCTGTTCAAATGGCTCCCCATTTTTAATGGCTCCTTGTCTTAGCCAGAGTAAAAACCAAAGTCCTAATGAGGCTCCACTTGACCCGATCATCCTGTCTGCCACCTGTCTGCCACTACTCTTCACGTGGCTCCCTTTGCTCCTGCTACACTGAACTTCTTGCTACACTTTGAATATTCTGGCCTACTCTTGCCTCAGGGCCTTTACACTTGCTGTTTCCTATTCCTGGAATATTCTTTCTTTTCTGATATCCTCATGACTGGTTCCCTTACCTTCACTGAAATGCCATTTGTCAGTGAGACCTAGCTTGGATCACTATATTTAAAACCACCTCTTCTCTTTTCCAAGAGTTCTTGTCTTCCTTTCTGGTTTTTTTTTTTTTTTTTTTTGGAATTGCACTTATCTATTTATCTGTATATAGATATACATCTTACTTTATTATTCTCTGTGTCTTTCCGTGTGTATGTGTGTGTGCTCAGTCATGTCCAACTCTGTGCGATCCTATGGACTATAGCCCACGAGACTCCTCTGTCTATACGATTCTCTAGGCAAGAATACTTGAATGGGTTGCCATACTTTCCTCCAGGGGCTCTTCCCCACCCGGGGATCACACCAGTAGTATTTCTTAAGTCTCCTACATTGGCAGGCAGGTTCTTTGGTAGCAGTTCCCACTAATATCACCTGGGAAGCCCCTGTGTCTTTCTACTAAAATGCAATTTCCACAAAAGCAGCAATTCTTTTTTCCTAGACCATTACATCCCCAGTTCTTACACATTGCCTGCGGTACAAGATATCTTCAAAAAATATTTGTTGAATCAATGCATGATGGCCCCATATTTCCATAAGACAGACCAGGTAAGTACTTTTGTTCCCATATAATTGGGAAGGAGACAGAGAAGAAAGCATTTAGAGGTTAAATAACTTGTCCAGGGTAGCAGAAGTTTGAAATGAGAGCCCAGTTTCTCTCAGCTTCCAGTGCTTGGGCATTCTGTTACATGTGGCATTTAATTCAGGAGAGGGTATTGATCTGAAGATCTTGCTGAACTTGGCTCAGCTAGGGTTATCAAAACAGACCTGGGGCAAAGGAGTGCACACTCAAGTCACTGGTGGTCAACCGGTTAAATGTTTTGGATCCAGACTTCTTTTTACAAGAGAAGAATTCCAACTAAGCTTTCACTGCAGGGTGACAAGAAGGAACATTAATCTGCTAGAGCAGCTGTTTGCTCTTATAAAATACATCAGTCTTCATCATAATGGAAAATCCAAGAGGCAGCTTGGCTGATTGAATTGAAAGTCAGTGGAAATCAAGGAATCATCCATGTTGAATTATTAAGAAACTGTTTCTAAATTAAGCCTTTTGGATGAGCAGCAAACTGGACGGCAGCTTGCACAAATGTATGTTTTCCTCACTTCTCTAGTAGGAGAAGCTACATTAGATGGACGCCAACACATCAGTCAAAGACCCCCCAAACAGGTGTGTGAAATGCCCATCCATCAAATGGAATCTTGGCCACTCCACAGCAGACTGATTTGGAACCCGTTCAATGGATAATGCACAGGAAAAGGGAGAGTCTGTGCAGAGCTATTAGTGGGAATTCAGAAGAGCACGGAAAATACAAATTGGTGCTGGAACAAAAGCTGACGATCTACTCAGCAGTTTGCTTATTCCGATGCAGACGTCAGTCTGAGAAATGGAAGAAATAATTCAGGCACGGGATTGTGGAAAGGACCTATTTTTTTTTTTTAATGAATCTTTTGTTTTAGAGAAGTTTTAGATCCACATAAACATTGCAACAAGATTCCAGATTCCCTCATATCCTACAGTGTTCGCCCCCATTATTAACATTTGACGTTAGCGCAGAATATTTGTTACAGTGAACCAATACTCTTACATTATTATTTACTAAAGTCCAGTTTTTGTTCAGATTTTTTTTAGTTCTAAGCTAATGTTCTTTTGTTTCTTTATTTCAGGATCCCATCTAGGTTACCACATAACATTTAGTTATCATGTCACTTGCGGCTCCTATTGTCTCTGACAGCTTCTCAGGTTTTCCTTGTTTTGGACAACCTTGTCAGTTTTGAAAAGTTCTGGCCAGATATTTTAGAGAATGTCCTTCAAATGGGATTTTTCATCATTAGATCAGGGTAATGTGTTTGGGGGAGGGAGACCATAGATGTAAAATGCCATTCTCATCATATATCTAGGGCACCTGTTACCAATATGACTTATTACTGTTGGGGTTAATCTGCACTTGGCTCAGGAAATGTTTATCAGATTTCTCAACTATAAGGTGACTCTTTCTCCCCATTTCCATACTGTACTCTTTGAAAGGAAGTTTTTTATGTGTACCCTCCTCTTAAAGAATGGGAAGTGAGGGTTAGCAGGGGAAGGAGAGGGTGAGGTGAACTGAGAGAGTAGTATTGGCATATATACACCACCATGTGTATAATAGACAGCTAGAGGGAACCTGCTGTGTAGCCCAGGGAGCTCAGCTCAGGGCTCGGTGATCACCTAGAGGAGTGGGGTGGAGGAGTGGGAGGGAGGCTTAGGAGGGAGGGGATATATGTATACATATAGCTGATTCACATTATGGTACAGCAGACACTAATATAACATTTAAAGCAATTGTTCTCAAGAGAAAAAAAAAAAAGAATGGAAAGTTGCATTCCACTTCCTTGAAGGCAGAGTATCTACATAAATAATTTGGAATTCTTCTTGGTGGAAGATTTGTTCTTTCTCCCTCATCTCCCTCATATCTATCTATCTATTCATTCACTTAGTATGGATTCATAGCTATTTATTTTACACTCCATGTTATAATCCAATAATACTTTATTTATTTACTTTATTTGCTTAATATTTTCTGGCCTTGGTTATTAGGAGCTCTTTCAGTTGGCTTCTATGACCCTTTGACATAGCTCCTCCCGATGCCCCACGAATGGAACTATATACGTGTATAAAACATTTCCTTACCCTCTGGCACTATAGTATGCTTCGGGCTCATCTTACATACTCCTGTCTTATTCCTGGTTGCTTTTATTGGAAAATGGTATTAGAAACTGAGATCTGGGTTTTACATATGTCCATTGTTACTGTCGTTTTACTCAGTCGGTCGTGACTGACTCTTGCAACCCATGGACTATAGCCCACCTGGCTTCTCTGACCAGGCAAGAATACTGGATTTTTTTCTCCAGTTGCCATTTCCTACTCCAGGAAATCTTTGTGACCCAGGTCTTTTGCATCTCCTGCTTGGCAGGCGGCCAACTGGAATATAGTTAATTCTAGGTGTCCTCAGTTGACAGAGCAAGGAAGTGTGTGTGTGTGTGTGTGTGTGTGTGTGTATCTGTATGGAGCTGTCTGTTCTATATTCAAGCTAAAAACATTTATACTCAAGTATCTGACAATCTGTTGCCACATGGATCATTGTAGTCTACTTGCTTCTCTGTAAACTTCCACTCCAACAGTGAGAATCTGGCTCTCATTATCCATCATTTGGGCTTCCCAGATGGCGCAGTGGTAAAGAATCTGCCTGCCAATACTGGAGATGCAAGAGACGCAGGTTCAATTTCTGGGTTGGGAGGATCCCCTGGAGCAGGAAATAGCAACCTACTCCAGTATTCTTGCCTGGAAAATTCCATGGACAGAGGAGCCTGGTGGGCTACAGTCCATGGGGCTGCAAAGAGTCAGACATGACTGAGCACGCATGTATGCATCCATCATTTACCTCATTGTTCAATTTCAGTGTACATGCATGGTGGTTGCAGAACTGTTAACCTACACCCTTGTGAGAAACAACTTTATCAACTACAGTACAGTGCTTATGTATAGTGGGTTTTCTTTTCACTTAGTCTTATAGGTTCTATTTACTTGGAATATTACTTAGTTTAGCAACTTTTCCCCTTTACCCTTCAGTGAAGTTATTTAATACATTGGTAATATATTTAGGTTCTTTTGTCACATTTGCATGTCTCCTGTCATCTTTCTACCTTCTGAATGATTTTTTAAAAGTTGTAATAAATAAGGTTTGTTCTTAATACTGTAAAGTCCTATGGCTTTTTACAAATGCATAGTCTCATGAATTCATAATTAGAGTGTCATACAGAGAAATTTCACAGCCCTAATGGCTGAATAGCTTCACCATTCAGTCCTTATCCTTCCCACACCCAACCCTTAGTAGCTACAAATCGCTCTACCATGGCTATAGTTCTGTCTCTTCCAGAATATTACATTTCTCTTTGTAATAAGCACTTAACTTTCATCTGTGTCTTTATGTGATGTGATAGCTCATAAATTTCCTTTTATTGCTGAATCGTATTCCACTGTGTGAATGTACCACAATTTGTGTGCCTATCTACCTCCTGAAACATATCTTTGCTTTCAGCTTTGAGTGATCATGACAAAATCTAATATAAACATTTATGTGCAAGTTTTCAAGTCAGTTCAGAAAAGATCTAAGCGTGTGATTGCTGGACCATCTGTAACGATGATGCTTAGCTTTGTAAGAAACTGCCAGACTATCTTCCAAAGTGGTAGCGCTATCTTGCAGTCCCACCAGAAATGAATGGCAGTTCCTGTAGCATGGCATTCTCGCCAGCAATTGATGTTGTCAGAGTTTTGGATTTTAGCCATCCTAAAAGGTGTTTAGTGGTCTCTTGTTGCGGTTTTAATTTGCATTTCCCTGATGACAAATCACACTGTCTTTTCACACATTGATTAGGCAAGGACCCCTTTTTAAGCATCCCCAAAACCCTTACATGATGTGAACTGGCTTTCCTGTGTCAGGAATTTATTACTCTTTGGTCTAAACTCCCAGATGTTGAAAGAAAAAGAATTTTAAATTAAAGTTTTCTTCCTTACAATTTGAAAATGGCTGAAAATAGTTCTGACATTTCTATGAAGTGGACAACCAGGAGGTGGCAATGTACTTTTTAACAATGAGCTGATTCTTTGCATAATTGTTTAAAATGAAGTTGGTTTGTGTTCCAGATAAGTGTTTTAAAAATTTTAGGTAAAGAATATGACTTCTCAATGACTTTCCCCAAACATTTAAAAAAAAACTCGGCCTCATCTCTGACTGGCCTTCATCCTCTGATTGAAGGGCACTGGACAATTGCGAGGACCACTTTATAGACTTCCAATGCTTCTGGCTTTAATATTCTGTGCTAGATGCACAGAACCTTTTACAGATGCTAAGCATTCAATCCTGAAGGCTCCACTTCATCATCAGGTAATTAGTATTTTCATTAACTTGCTTATTGTCAAGGAAAATGAGCCTTGATCATCTAATTTTTCCTCAATGAGTTGAATATTGTAATATATCTATAATTAATGTGCTTTATGCCACAAACGTGTAATGGAGTGGAAATCTGAGGCTGCTCCCAGCAGTCACTGTCAGTAAATGTTTGATGAATAAACAGAGACTTTCTAATGGGAAATGGTGGCGACTTTTATAAGCAGACACAATAAAGACTTTATTAACATACTTAAGAAGCATTCTGGGAAATAGAATTGAATGCATTATTACTGTAGGCTCCTTTTGTGAAAAGTAAATTTTACTGTCCCCATAACAAATGTTTACTTGTTTGATGCAAGTTGTAGGATCAGTATTTTATGGTGTATTCTACAATTTAATGCCATGAAGCTTAAATTAGCTACATATTCCTTATGGATTTGAGATTGTGGGAAAAAAAGTAGCAACAATTCTGTCTGTTAATCATTTGCAAACTCTGGTTTACATAGAAAGGAAACAGTTTACCTATTTCAGGATTTTTAAGAGCCCAAAGACAAATTTCAAGATATTTACAGTAGTTAGTAAGAGAGAAGAAGTAAATATGGATGTGTTTTAGTTTTATTTATTAAGAGTACGGTTTTTATTTATTTATTAAGCAGTATTTTCATTTTTATAATATGTCTTTTTCATAAAGTAGGTATTTTGTTATTGAAGTATAGTTGATTTACAATCCTGTGTTAATTTTTGCTATACATCAAAGTGATTCAGACATATATATACACACACTATATATATAGGGCTCACCTGGTAGCTCTGGAGAAGAAATGACAACCCACTACGGTGCTCTTGCCTGGAGAATCCCAGGGACGGGGGAGCCTCCTGAGCTGCCGTCTATGGGGTCACACAGAGTTGGACATGACTGAAGTGACTTAGCAGCAGCACCTGGTGGCTCAGTGATAAAAAACCCACCTGCCAATGCAGGAGATGTGGGATCAATCCTTGGGTCGGGAAGACCCCTGGAGAAGCAAATAGCAACCCACTCCAATATTCTTGCCTGGGAAATCCTCTGGACAGAGGAGCTTGGCAGGCTGTAGGGTCCTAAGGAGCTGGACACGACTAAAGGGTAACAATGTTTCTAGCACCTATCATAGTACCTGGCACATAATAAGCACTCAGAAATGTATCTTTTAAATAAGTATAGTTACTTACACATCAAGTATTGAAATGTAGTCATTCCTCTCATAGACTGAGTATTTAAATTACAACAATATCTTATAATCTTCAGGCTACTGCTAAGTATAGTTTCTATGAATATAAAGAGGCTATAATCATATCAACTCTCCTTTAATATATGTGAGAAACACTAAGAGATTGTGATGTGAACAAAGGTTGCTGAGAGAGGGAAAGAATCATCTCCCTTTTTGTCAAAGGCTTATGAACGGCTGGGATTCTTTTCTGAGCAAGGTGGTCTAGGTCAGTTCTTCAGCATACTCATTCTGAGCTCCACATACTTCCAGTGGCCTCCTAGATTCCCATCTGTACACAGGTACATTCTGCAAGCAACCTGAATTCATTGCTCTCAAACCTGATCTTCTCTCTGTAACACCAAAATTATTCTCTGTTCCTTCTGCCCTCTCAGCTCCCAACTCCAATCCCTTAAAAGGATTCTCCTAGATATCTCCCCACATCGTCCACTCCTTTTCACCCTGCAGCCAGTGGCTCACATTTCAACCACCTTTAGCAAGAGCTGTTGCCTTGCCTTTCCAAGTGATCTCTTTTGCCTTTGACTGTCCCCACCAATCTTCCTCTGTAGAATCAGAGTTTTCTGAGTATGCATCTCCCTTACTCAAAATCCCATTTTGAGAGAATGAGGGATGGCTAGCTATGACTTTCAGGAAAAAGTTTGAATTCCCTTAGGACTGCAAATGAGACCTTTCACAACATCATTACAATGTATTTTTTCCAGTTTCATCAATTGTCTTTCTGGATGCAAACCTTGAACCCCAATCATTTTGAATTTTTCTCTTTGTCACATTATGTGGCCTTTCACTTTCAGGAATCATGAACTATTCCTGCTTAAAATCCTCCAATATCATCCCCAAACTGTCTCTAGTGGATCTAGAGACACTTTATTTTTGTTAAGATTATATCCATCAGTGGTAAATAGTCTGTTTCTGGTCTTTTGAAGTAAAACGCTTAAATATGAAATAAAACGGCTTTGTAGTTTCTGAGCAGTTAAACTTGATTATAGTTTTTGGAATATGACATAGGAGCATAAAAAGTGATAGAGTTTGTTAGCAATTTCAAGTATAAAATACTATCCAAATTAATTTCCTTTACGCTGATGTCTTTAAAATAACAGAGCAACACTTTATAGAGGCTAGGCATTATGTAATATATGAGATTTTGAGTCAGACAATTTAAGTTAGAAATTTCCCTTCCCAATTTTCTGTTTTTTAAATCTGTTTTCTTATTTGTGTGTGTGGATAACAGTAACTAATGTGGGTGTGTTTTGAAAGTCAATTTGAGGAATAAAGTGCCTTTCCTTTTAAATAAATTTAATCATGTTACATGTTTGAAGTAACTTTTTTGATTTATCTCAATTGTTCTAAATTCCAGACAATAATTCATCTTATTTTTCAGAAGCTTCAGCCTGGATTATGATAGATGTCAATGGATCAAATGCATGCAATTATGAGATTTTCTGAGTTGTGCTGAAAGAAGTTTAGAAATGTTGCAGTCAACTCAGAAAATCTTGCTGGGTTAGGAGTAAGGTATTTGCATTTTTGTTTTTTTGTTTGTTTTTTTTTCATATTCAGGGAATATGTGTTTACACATATGCTCATGGGCACAGAATTTGAGAGGAAATACAGAAAATGAAGGGTTTAAAGAGCCCATTCAATATTGATAGCAACACTATTTGCAATAACCAAAACATTGAAGCAAACTAAATGTCCTTTGACAGATGAATGGATAGAGAAGATGTAGTACATATATACAGTAGAATATTACTCAGCCATAAAAAGAATGAAATAATACCATTTGCAGCAAAATGGATGGACCTAGAGAATCTCATATTAGCTAAGTCAGACACAGACAATTATATGATATCACTAATATGTGGAATCTAAAAAAAGTGCAAATGAACTTATTGACAAAACAGAAAGAGACTTACAGACATAGAAAAAAAATCTGTGGCTACCAAGGTGGGGAGGGACAGAGGGATAAATTAGGAGTATGAGAGTAACAGCTATACACCACTATATATAAAATATGATGAAAAAGATTTTATTGTATAGCACAAGAAACTGTATTCAATATCTTATAATAAACTCTAAGGGAAAAGAGTCAAAAAAGAAATAAAAGGCCTATTAGCTTCAGTAGTGATTGGCAGATGACAGTTGGTTTTAAAATTTTTTACTCTTTCCTCCAAATGATCCATGCAAATTATTAGCAAGAATAATTATAAATGTATAAATATAAATTTGTGTTATTATTCTTACTCTCACTCACTCTGCTTCCATCAAAACTTTCTCAGAATGTTCATTCATACCATGAATATTATGATGGTGGAAGGCTTAAAGCACCCAGGTTAGAGGGTGCGAGAACTAAGTAAGTGTCCCGGCAGGCAGCAGGACTTCAGGAACTGTCAGTCCCCACTCTTGTTCTATCCTCGGGACATCTGAAATGTGATCCTTGTTAAAGCCTTAAACCAGAGTGTGTGCTTAGCTGCTCAGTCGTGTCTGACTCTTTGTGACCCCGTGGACTGCAGCCAGCCAGGTTCCTCTGTCCGTGGGATTTTTCCAGGCAAGGATATTGGAGTGGGTTGCCATTCCTTTCTCTAGGGTATCTTTCTAACACAGAGATCGAATTCGGGTCTCCTGCATTGCAGTCAGATTCTTTACCATCTGAGCCACCAGGGAAGCCCTAAGTCAGAGTAATTAAATTCTAATATTAACTTCTAAGAGGGTGGATGGCTGATGCCTGGTGTGAGTGTGGGATTGAGCTACTGTGAAGTGCCGAGTGGTCATCTGACAGAGGGTTTAGTGAAAGCCACTTGTATCCTTCAGTGAGGCCAAAAAATGGATACAGAACATTTCAGCTCTAGGACTTTATAGCTGTGTGGCTTTCGACATGTGGGTTACATTTTCTGAGTCACTATTTCCTTAAATGAGACAGGGGTGATGGGATTGTTATAGTAGCAATAATCATTGTAAACTATATGCTAATTTAGCATAGTGCCTAATACATAATCACTTCTTAAAAAAAATAAAGATAATAATACGTTGCTCCTCTTCCTCTTTATTCTTTCTTGCTCTTTTCCTTCTTTCTTCAGCAAGAAAATCATGGCAAGAAGGAGCCACTATGAATCTTACAATTTCAAAAAATTTAACTAGAACACAAAATCAAACAAAGAACACATTTTAAGTGCCTTTAAAAGAAATTAGACATATTGACCAAATAAAGAGATGATGGTACAAATGTCTGTAGATTTTATACCTTTCCATGTGGCTGGAAAGTCACATTATTTAGTGAGGGTCACCACCATAATGGAATTTTAAGGAGCAAAATAAAAGTTAAAAAAAGGAAGATATTTTTGTATATTTGCCTGCTGGGTGGAGATGTGGTTCTTGCATTTTGTAATGAGAGCTATATTAGAAAATGCAGCGAATGTGTTCATTAACTCAGTTAGAAAACTATTAGTATTAACCTGCTTAAAATGCTCATATCTTTGCAAATATCCTACTAAAAACATTTTACTTTCACATAGTAATAGATCACCATTTCGCATAAAGAGATCAGCAATTGTCCTCTTCCCCTGGGACTCAACCCAATTATATATTTCTGAAGTAACAGTAAAAACACTGGAACAGATTAGGCAGAAGTATTAGAGAATGTAGTTTAAAGATCTGTGGGTATATATAGAGTCAACCATGCTATCTATAGAAACAGAAAAGTCATAGTGATCCTCACATGACAAAGACTATATGTAACTTATTTCTTTCCTAAATTATTTCTAAATGATTGTCCTAGATTTCACAGATTACATTTTTCTATTTCAATTTTCTGTTTTTAAACAGATTCAGTGACACTGACATAGAATCTTTTAAGAGAATAGTACAGAGGAGAATGACAATTTAAAATGTAAAATTCCTAATAACTTTAAAAAATATCTGAAATAAAAGTGCAGGAAGTGTGATTCCTCATTTTGCTAGATGAAGACAGAGTGGAGAACAAAGTGGGCAAAATAATCCGTGTAAAGACGTCTGAGTCCTAAGGCACTGACACGTCCTTAATGGACTACAGTGCACATAAAAATAATTAATCATGGGGAGAAGGCATTGCCAAGGTTAGAACTGAGGTCTCTGGTTTTTAATGGAAATGTTCTGTGTGTGAACTAAAAGAACAACTTCCCTAGCTCAAGCATTAGGGCATCTGTCATACTTAACTCAGATAGTTCAGGAGTTCAGTAAAATATCACATAGAGTTCAGCACTTTTATTTCTCAGGGTATTAAAACTATATATAATAAGGAAAAAAAGGGGTTGTGATGAAATACCTAACATGTTGGGTGGAACATCAAATAGGTTAAACTTAACATGTCTGAAATCTCAGGGAAAAAAATTTCCCCTATAATAGACATTTCATTCTGTAGGATTCTTGTTATTTTGTGTGCTTCCGAAGACACTGAAGTAATGATAAGCAAATAAATGCATAAGGCTAGGGCTGCCCTAGAAGGAAGAAGTCTTGAAAAGTTACTTCATTGCTTAATTTAATAAACCAGATTAATGTATTCATTATTTCTGGCTCCTGGAGAAAGTGTAGACAGATAAAATTAGGATCTTCAGGGAGCAAACTGGTGGTTAAATTGTGTAGTTTCTTTCTCTGTGGCTATTTATGGGCAAACATCTCTTCTTAAGGGCTGGGAGGGGGTGGGGTGATGGTTTTCCAGTGGCGGGATTGGGGGTGGTGTCCCTAGCAAAGTAGAAAGAAGTAGACTCTTGAGAAGGGCACACTCAGAGCTTTGGGGGCCAAATGCACAGATTAAAAGACAGGATGTCCTTGGCCGACTGAAGGACCAAACCCTCTGTCTCCTGATAACAAGCTGAACATTTTCAGTCTCAGCACAAATTCCTGGGAGTAGTTAATGCACTTGTGTTTGAAGAATTTTGCTCAATAAGCAGAATCCTTTGCATAAGTGGCAAAATATTGGGATGCAGGCGTTTAGGGCTGGTGTGGGTTTAGGATCTGTTTGAATGGCCAGGAGAGGAGTGTGTGGAAAACACTTAAAACCAGCAGCACAAAAGTGATAACGTTCGATGATTTAAAAGCTATTGTAGTTTCTGAATCTACAAACTGGATTTCACACCCCTGCCTCAGTTTTAACTTCATGAGCACCCTGCAGTTTGAGGAGGACAACACTGAGACCTACAGGACAACAGTTCTGGACAGGATCACTCTGCCCTCTGCATAGCCTCCTGTCGCCCCCCTGCCCCCCCAAAGCAAAAGGAAGAAGGAGGGAGAAGAATGGCTGGGGAGTATCTGGGACCACACTCTAGGGTAAACTAACTTCCCACAAATTCTGCTTTTTGTGGTTTGAGATTATTGATGATTATCTTGGGAGGGGAAAGTGTTTCTTCTCTGAATCGAAAGCACACGGAGAACACCACATGATTCGCAAATACTTTTCTTTGATTTGTTGAAATAGCAAGTCCCAAAGCGCAGCCCTGGGGAAGGTGGGAGGAGGGTGATCAATCTTTTTCATCCAATAAGCACTTGTGTTACTGGGTCCTGCGACTCACTCTATGACCCGATCTTTTGCTCGGTGGAGATTACATATTAATGTTCTGAGAGAGCTGGAGAGACGTGGTTGAGCGATCTGGGAAGAAACACGAGAGGATTTGCCTCAACTTAAAAAGGCTGGCTCTTTGAAATACTCTGAGTTTTCCAAAGCATCAATTAGCTCATGTAAAAATGCAAATCAAAGAAAAACTTTCTCGATCTTTTAAAATATAAATTCATAACTCAGTTTC
Organism: Muntiacus reevesi; assembly: GCF_963930625.1. Taxonomy (NCBI): domain Eukaryota; kingdom Metazoa; phylum Chordata; class Mammalia; order Artiodactyla; family Cervidae; genus Muntiacus; species Muntiacus reevesi. The sequence goes on along the minus strand of NC_089259.1, from coordinate 50,383,327 downwards.
CTGGCCCTTCTTTTAGGCGCCCCCACCCCACTTTCCCCATGAGCATGATGATAAGTTATATTTTCAGTTTACCTATTATTTTAGGAAGATGGCTGTTGGAAAGAATGAAGCACCCTGTGATTTTAAATACATGTGATTTTAAATACATGCCTTCTCCTGAAGGCATTCCAGGAGAAGCTTAAGACAGATAGGGTACACAATTATTGAAATTTTATATAGATTTTATTAGTTCAAACAGTAAAATCAGATTTAAGATTCAAATATTATTTCTACCACTGAATAATTTCATGACCTTGAACAAATTGATTTCTCTGAATAGCTTATCCTGGTCTGTAAAATGAGATGATAATGGAACCTATTTCTTAGTGTTGTTTTGAGAAATAAATAAGATAATAAATTAAAATGCCTGGCATCCTGTCAGGCACCTGGGAATATTTTACAAGATATTAGCTACAGTAAATCCCCAACATACAGACTGGTTCCATTCTGAGAGTGCATTCATTAAATACAGTTTGTTCATAAGTCCTACAAAGTTAGCCTCGGTACCCAATTAACAGGTTTCCCAGGTGGTCCCAGTGGTAAAGAACCCACCTGGCAATGCAGGAGATGTAAACTTGGATTCGATCCCTGGGTTGGGAAGAAGCCCTGGATGAGGGCATGGCAACCCACTCCAGTATTCTTAGAGAATCCCATGGACAGAGGAGCCTGTTGAGCTACAGTCCATAGGGTCACAAAGAGTTGGACACAACTGAAGTGACTTAGCAAGCATGTACCCAACTAACACAATAGGTTATATAGCACTGCACTCTAATAGGTTTGAAATATTTTTCACACAAATAATACATAAAAATGAACAAACGAAAAATAGGGAAAACATTTTAAATGTTACATTACAGTACCTTGAAAAGTCTAATAGTACAGTATAACAACTGGCATATAGGGGCTGGCATCGAGTGAACAGGCAAGAAGAGTTACTGACTGGAGGAGATTTTGGGTTTGAAATACAAATACCATACTAACGTCCTCTGTAGAGTACTGTGCGCTGAAGTACGCAAAAGCACGACTTGTAGAGGATGCACGCACATGCCAATGTACGTAAGACACGTGAGCTGGACTTGTGAATGCATGTTCACATCTTCAAAAATTCGCAACTTGAAGGTTCCTATGTAAGGAACTGACTGCATTTTTATAATTTAATCATTGTCATTGTTATTCTTCTTCCCCAGCTCTGTACTTTTCTTCTCTAGTCCAGAATTTTTTGTGTTCCTATTTATAGACAGGAATAAACTGAATTGCATTGAACATAAACATACCTTCTTGTCTAGTCTTTATCTGCATCATCTGCCATGACCCATGCTCTCTGCTTTCACAAATTTCTGCTCTTTGCAAATTTCTGTCACTTTGCAAATGATTCAAATACATGGAAACCCCCTGAAATGTTTGTCACCTACATATACTAACATCTCAATTCAAGCAATTTGCTTGCTTTTTCTTGTTGGCTCAAAATTCTTTATTTTTAAAGTTTTTGTTTCTCCAATGCATCGTTCAATTGAGTTTGTTTTCTATCATAGTTTTATGGGATCTATAATGAATATTTAATTGCTTCCCCCTTCTTTCATCTGAATTCTATTAATTAAGCTTGTATATGTTTCCCTTTTCCCTGGTGTTCCCGAAGCAATCTTTTAACTCATAGCTACTTTCCATTTAAAAAAAAAAAAAACAATCTTCAGTTTCCTCTTCTTCCTCTATCTGCTCTCCCTTGACTGATTTTTTTCTGGGCACCAAAGTAAAGCACTGAAAAGCCTTTACCTCTTGGCTGTAACCCGCTGGGCCATGTCGGGGCTCTCCCATCATGACAGAGTGGGATGCCAGAAACTTGTCCTAACACACCGCCCTGCCTTGTAATCCCTTCCGTCCTGTAAGTAAATTGAGTACATCCTGGGCCTTCCTTGGGCGGGTAATTACCTCCTCTCGCGTGCCGAGCTTCCTGTAGGGCAATCAGACAGCCGTGGCCTTTGGAGGCCAGCTGAGGAAGAATGCTTGCTAGCATTGTCCTTCCATGGGGCTATTATGCTGGACGAAGGGATTAGCGGCCCAAGCATCAGCTTTCAAATGCCAGGTTCAAATTCTGACATAGCCATTCGTCTCCACGTAATGTTGGAGGAATGCTTGTGTAGCACTGTGTTTGGGGCGGGGTGTCTTGCTAAGTGAGAATCCTACTGCAGCTCCTTTCAGGTGACCCCAGGGCCTGAGAAAACATTGATATTATCATTGCTTTCTGGATGTAATAGCCGCTTCCCCTTCCCCTCCCTGGAAATAACTTCCACATATCGCAGAACATCATGCTTGGGGAGAAATTCTTTGACTTCTCTCCTGCATTTTTCTTCTGTTGAAAATGGGGATAATGTCATTTTGGCCAATTTCTATAATCTATTTATGTTTGGCTGTGCTGGTTCTTCGCTGCACTGGCTTTTCTCTAGTTGTGGTGTGCAAGGGCTGCTCTCTAGTTTGGGTGTGCAGGCTTCTCGTTGTTGTGGCTTCTCTTGTTATGGAGCCCAGGCTCTGGGGCACGTGGCTCAGTAGTTGTAGCTCCCAGATTCTAGAGCACAGGCTCAATAGTTGTGGCAAAAGGGCTTAGTTGCTCCAGGCCTGTGGGATCTTCCTGGACCAGGGATCAAACCTGCATCTCCTGTGTTGGCAGGAGGATTCTTTACCACTGAGCCACCAGGGAAGCCTCATTTTTTGTCAGTTTCTAAATAGAGCTGGGGATATTCCCTTCAGTATTTCTAACGTTAGAAAAATAAAAATCAGAAAAATTCTCTGGCCGTTATCATTCCCCGCTGACTTATGTTGTTTTGTGGTGCATCTCTTTTCTTTCACGTGGAATTAAATAACTTGTATGAGTAAATAACTTGTACAGGATATAGTTGGGGCTCAAACTTAGCCTGGAGCTCAAACTTAGCAACATGCTCAGTTGCTTAGTCATGTCCAACTCTTTGCAAACCCATGGACTGTAGCCCGTCAGGCTCCTCTGTCCATGGGGTTTTCCAGGCAAGAACACTGGAGCAGGTTGCCATTTCCTCCTCCAGGGACCTTCCCGACCTTTCTATCACCTCACACAGCTCCTGACATGTGCTATACAACAAGACACAGCCAGAGCTTCTTGGGAAACTTACACCAAGTCTCACAGTAGCTAAATACCAGTCCTAGCAGGAAGCTAGAAGCAAGACAGTAGCAGTCAGTTGAACATGGAAAACATCTGAGTCAGGAATTCTTCTCCCACCCTGAGCCCTGCCCTTTCTAAAGACTGAAGTTACTTTTATTTGCATTTTAGCCTTTAAGTTAATTAATGGGAATTAATACGTGTGTAAGAACTTCAGAAATTTCCCAAAGGCTCATTATAAATTTAGTGTAAAAAGAGCATTGGATATATATATATTTTAAGGATAGGGCTCTCATTAAAATTTTAGGTTATTAATAAAAACATTTTTATCAGGGGAAGTTTAGTGTGAGTGCCAGGATAAAGATATCAGTTAACACATTTCAGTCATATTCAATTGACTCCAACAAGAGAGGCCATTTGACATGTGTGTGTGTGTAGAGTGGAGAGAAGGGGAGGTTGGTATTGAGAAGTATTAAAGGCTGCCTGGAAAGTACATATTCATTTTCTTTCATTAGGAAAAAGGTTCCCAATTTAACTGTTTGTATTATCTAAAAATCTAAAACCTCCTCTGCTATCACAGGATTTAACAGGAGAAAACACATTGAGTGTATAGGAAAACAGAACCGAGTGTCTGCTTATTTGGGAATTTATATCTGCTTATTCCTTTATGATCACCAGCCTGATCAATGATAACAGGAGAGCTTTATGAGGAATGGTGCAGGCAACAACTCCATTTCCATGGAGGACAAGTACACAAAAGTAAATCTTAGTACAAACGGTAAAGTGGCTTTACTTATGCTCTTTCTGTCTTTAAATATAGGCTTAAACTGGTTGGGCCTCTACGGGCTTTCCCCTGGCTTAGTATCACCACGTTTAGAGTCAGAAGGTACCTCAGAGGCAGCCGTCTCTCATGGCACACAGGGTCTTTTGGTGTACTTCTGAAAGGTCATGCTGGATTCGCTGGCAAACCCCAGGAACTAGGGCTCACCTCTTAGCTAGGGAGCAGGTCCTGTTATAAGACCACAGGGAAGTGGTGTCTCTTGGTTAGAACACACCTTACCTTGGTTCAGGATCTCCCTCCCTCAGTTCCCACCCCTGCATCCAGCCCTGTGACTCAGAACACTGGCTCAGGGACCATCACAGTTAAGACGCAGCACCTATGGCTGATGCATATCAATGTATGACAAAACCCACTGAAAAATAAAAGAAAAAAAAAAATATTGGACGAATGAGGCACTCTGTGCTCCAGGGAATCTGGTGGGGACGGGTCTGTAGATAGTTAAATATGTCGGGGAACTGATTTTATGATCCCAATCCTTACATCTCCTCATATCTAAAGAAGAACTAAATCCCTTCACGGTGATATCAGATCCTCGTAACTAGGAGGAAACCTCTTGTAAAGTAAGCACTTGATCGCATTGAGCTCCCCCTTCACTGAAATCTCATGTATTGACCTTCCCCGACTGCCTCTTTGGAGCATTCTCTCAGAGCTATCTGAGGTGCTGCATCCCAGGCTGCAGTCCTCATTTTGCCTCAAATAAAACTTAACTCACAACTTTCAAAAAAAAAAAAAAAGAAAAGAAAATACTGGAGTTACCTCCTGGCTCTCTCAAACAATTTGTCTTCCTGGGTTAAACAGCTCTATTTCCCTAACTAATTTCTTTTAAAAAATCACATATTCCAACTTTTGGAATTCTGAAAATCCCACAGACTGACAAAACTTTTCTTAATATATGGTTCCCAGGAATGAGCACTGCAAGCCGTATGAGGTGTGTGGGATTATAGGACAGTGTGACAGTATGTCTGTCTGGAGCCTATACCCCAACTGTTGTTGCTAAAAGTATGATTGTGAATTCTTCATGAGCATTAGCTGGCCTTAGTCACAGTAGGCAGAGTAGTAACTGAATAAAGCTGCATGAATACTTCCTAACAACGCCAGTGACATAAACCATTGGCCAGACAGCCTGTCCCCTTCCTGTTAGCAGTTAGATGGTTCCCTGGGTCCTAGCAGGGGTTCTGTCTGTCGTTATCAGTTCAAACAGCATCTTCCCAGCTCGAGTCCTGATGTCATTCCAGCTTCCTGATGACCCTAAGCCCTCTTTGTCTTCCTGAACTCCACCTGCTCTTCCTGGTCCTATGTCACATGCAGACCTGAAAAAGCATATTTTCTATTCATGAAGAGGACTGTCAAATGTACTGAATAGGATAGATCCTTACAGCATGCTCATCAATCCATTGGCCTGCCTTTCTCATCACCAGGATTCTGAATCTGATTAACTGTACCATCACAACCATCACATCTACATGGAAGCCACAGTAGTTTATTTGCCCTTCTAAAAGAAAAACCTTCACCATTTAGGCACCCTTCATGTTCCAACATTTAGTTGCCAGGTACTAACTGAATCTCTTTCAAACCTCTTTCATTACAGTTGGGAATACAGTAAAGATCAAACAGGAGAAGGCCCTTGTTCTCATAGAGTTTATGTTATGAAGAAAAAATAAATAAATAAAATAATTACAATTGTGACTTGCTCTCTGAAGGAAATAAGCAGAGTGATGAGATAGTTCTAGGTGAAACCTACTTTATATAAAGCAGGCGAGGAAGTCTCTTTTTGAGAAGTGGCTGTAAGATGAAAAAGAACAGCAATGAAGAGAATTTGGGAAGAACATTCCAAGAAGAGGGAACAGTTAAACCCAACAGCAAGAATGGGGTTAGTGTGTTCCAGGAACTGCTGACAGGCCAGTGGTACTGAAACAGGGTGAACCTTTTACAGTTTTTACATGAATGACAACAGGAGGTCATTGACGAGCTCATATGGTGAAGCAATGCAGTCTAGTCTGCATTACTGGAAGGACCCTCTGCTGTATAATGAACGAACTGTGAAGGAAGGGAATGCCAGTTATGCATCTTCTTATAAAATCTAAGTGAAGCAAGAAAGGGCTGGGACCAGCTGGTGGCACTGGAGATAGGAGGATAGATTCAAGACGTGTTTTGGTTTGTCCAGCTTATAGATTAAATATGAGAGGTGGAGAGGAAGGAGGGGTAAGAGCAATAGCTCAGTTGGTAAAGAATCTGCCTGTAATGCAGGAGACCTCGGTTCGACTCCTGGGTTAGGAAGATCCTCTGGAGAAGGGATAGGCTACGCACTCCAGTATTCTTTGACTTGTGGCTCTGCTGCTAAAGAATCTGCTTGCATTGTGGGAGACCTGGGTTCGATCCCTGGTTTTGGAAGATCCCCTAGAGAAGGGAAACCCACTTCAGTATTCTAGCCTGGAGAATTCCATGGACTATGTAGTCCATGGGGTTGCAAAGAGTTGGACACGACTGAGCAACTTTCACTTTCACTTCACATGAAAAGAGATCCCCCAAATTAAAGACGTCCCATGGACAGACTCTTTTAAAGAATATGATTTTAAAGGGAATGAGAGATTTTAAAAGATATATAATTCTGACTATGCAAGTGAGACTAATTTAAGAGAGAAGAAATGAGACTGAAGGTCAGGATACCCAAAATAGCTACAATAACTCACTCATGAGCTCAGATTTTTAAATATACCAAATAAACCAGAAAGAGCTCATGACCGAGAAAAAGTACAAAAAATAGGCACAAACCTGTAAGATTTGAGTCAGAATGGTTGTGGATCAATACAAGATAAAGTTTTACACATGTTCAGTATCATCATAAATAACTAGAAAAATTGCAGAGAGAGAAGGTGCATGTCTGCTGTTAAATGACATTATGATGCTAATAGATATCAGAGAAAGAGTCAAAGTTTACTTAAATTCAATTTGTTTCTATTTTCTTCATCAAGGAAAATGGTTTCTAAATGAAAGGAATAAAATATACTACTGAAAGGTATTTGAAAACTGAAACATGAGAAAATATAGTAAGTTAATGCTTGGAGGATTTATAAGAATTTAAATAGGTTTAATTCTCTAATCCCAATAGAATTGCATGCAAGGGTGTTGAAGGCTTTTGCACTTTTGACTATGGAGTCATCTATGATAATCAAATGATTCAATTCAGAGTCCTTAGAGACAGGAATGGTAATAAAGTAGTAAGCAAAATTATAAAATACTGATACATTAAGGCTACATCAAGACATAATGCCAGCATAAGTTATGAAGTAATGCTGTTACATCAAGACATAAAAAGCATTCATTGGCCAGACCTTTGGCAGAGAGGAAAGATGGCCTTCTAGAAAAGATGTGACTTCTTTAAGCAACCACAGAATGGACAGCATTGCAGCAGAGCTGGACCATTTGGATGGCAGAGTTCTCCATCATAGCACCCTTGGTGGTCTCATAGCATTGTGGGCCCTTCAGTTATCTGCAGCTGCAATACTAAATGACCAAAACGCTGGGAGCATCTTGCTAACCCAGAGGAGAAAGAGCTCCTAGAAGACAGACAGATGCTCCTTTGGAAATTCCCAAAGGAATTTGAAGAGAGTTGGGGTTTTTAAGAAATTGGTAGGTGTAGAGCCAAGAACATTCTATTTTGTCATTATCATTACAGGTCTTCAGTCAAATCCATTCTTCTTGCTTTTTCAGGAAAATTGTTGACTCTTTTGTGGGCGTGTGTTACTGGTAGCTGATCTGTATTAGCAGTCAAGGTAATTTTCACATTTTAGCAGAGCATCCCTATGGGATGTTTTGATCCAAAGGGATGAGCTGAATGGTAGACATTTAGACCCTGCAAGAACGTGACTTGGCAGAGGACCATCTCCTTGTGCCTCTCAAGTCTCATAACTGGTGTTCCATCTTTGCTTGCCATATATTTTCATAATGTCTATATGGATCTTCCATTGATTCCTCTTTATCAGGGTCTCTGAATTATTTTCTGTCTTCCACAGTGATACATGCCAATTGAAGTAGGTGTGTGTAGATGCACTTAGAAGATCTGGAGACTCATTCCCTTCACCCTATTTAAGGAGATGCAAAGAACACACTAACTGGATTGACTTCACATTTCAGATGTTTAACAAATGTTATGAGCCAGAGTTGTGTATCTCAAATGTATATTTATACAGTTGAGCACCATAGAATGTGTCTTCAGGGTGCTATTGTAAACAAGCTGTCAAGCCTAACTGGTTTATCTTGGGGGAGAGAAAACAACCCTTGTTGCAAATGCCGTTTACAAAGCTTGTGAGAAACATTCACTAGTCGAATCAATTGAGCAGTTTTAAAACATGGAGTATGGCGCTATCTGTTTAGAAGTCAAAAGCTTAGGTTTTTTTTCTATCTAGCATTTGGGAAAGCTATTTTTAAAGTTAAAAATCAATCAAGTAACAAATTGCCTCAAAATGTTTACAATTGTTACTGTGTTTTCCTACTTTTTAAAAACCTACTTCGTGCATATATGATACACTAAGTCCTTCACTAATAGAGAGTAAATATAAGACCTTGGATAAAGTTAATATATTCAATTTCTGATTGTTTTGCTTTTTATTAGAGGACGTGTGTGTGCTAAGTTGCTCAGTCACGTCCAGGTCTTTGTGACCCCATGGACTGTAGCCCACCAGGTTCCTCTGTCCATGGGATTCTCCAGGCAAGAGTACTGGTGTGGGTTGCGATTTTCTTCTTCAGCGATCTTCCCAGCCCAGGGACTGAACCCACACCTCCTGGACTCCCACATTGCAGGAGGATTCTTTACCACTGGGCCACCAGGGATGCTCTTATTAGAGGATAAGAAGACTTAAACAAATATCCCAAATTTCTGTGATTAAATCTAAAGTACTTTTCATCTTAAACATAAAACACTAGAATTCCTAAAGTAAAATTTTGCTTATTACATTAAATGTTAAGCTTATTTGTAAGAATTAATGGAGTTGAGGATTAACTTTGGAGCAGGGAAGACAAAGCCAAGGATAAGAGGAAAAGCCTTCCTGGAGGAAGAGGCATTTGAACTAAGCCTTGGAAAATAAAAAGAATGACCATAGACAGACTAAAACATGATGAAGAAATTCAAGAAGGAGGGCAAAATAGGGAAAAATCTAGGCATATCAATAAAATAATGGCTAGTGTGATGTAGAACAAAGTATATGTATGTAAGCTGTAGATCTCACGAAGGAAGTCATTGGCTTTCCCTCTCACAGCATTTCAGGGAAGAAAATGTGGCGGAGGCTCCTGTGGCGCTCAGGTCATCTTTATGGACATCGGCTGTCTTTGAGCTACAGATTTGCAGAAGGGCCAACTATTAATAGACAGGAGAAAGCAGAGTTTACTGTAAGAGGCTGACAAATATAGATCTCAAATATCATTATCCTGCTAATTTCTCCTCTGGCCGCAAAAGCTTTGTTGGCCTTTGGGCTTCTTTGCTCTTGTTCTTTCCACTAGGGCACTGAGCAAAAATGGCTGGTACAGAGCATACTGTGGGTCTGTCTGCAAACAAAGATGGCACAAAACAAAAACAGGTTCTGTTGTTTTAGACCCATTTTCTTCTTTTCATTTACTTATTGTCTGACTTTTAAAGGACCAACTATTTCTTCTCCATCCTTTCTTCCTCTCTCCCCTCCGAGCAGCCTAGAGCACATGAACTTATATTTACTTTCATGCATGATTTACAAGCTTTCTCTTTGGGAATTTTGAAGCTAAGTCCTTCACTAATAGAGGGTCCTGAAGTCATGTCAGGGAAAGATCTACTTATGTTTAATGGAGCAATAAACTGGTTATAGAGTCTCCTTAGAACTTTTTTAAAAGACTGCTGTAGGCACTAGTTTGAATGGCTTCCAAATTCTGGGCAAGTCTTTTTCAGTCTTACATATTAATAATTAGAGAGCTGACACATATTTGTGACTATCCCAGTGATAGACCCCCTCCAGAAACAGGGCCAAAGACTCTTAAATATGGTCCACATTGTAGTTCTTTACATGCGTAAAGGCTAAAATAAAACAAATAGTTCAAATTTCATGGAGTTTCAACTACAACTTGAAAAAAATACATGTATAATTCTTTGCCTCCACTTGTTATGAAGTTTAGATGTATTTCAGATATGTTATTCAAGGGAAATATGGAATTTATTACCTATGAATGCAGAAACACATCATTGTGGATTTTTAAGTAAATGATAAATATCAGTTTATTGTTTCCAATGTAATGTTTAACAGCTGATCTAGAGTAAGGCATGGTGGAATTATGGCTTGGGGCTTTAAAATATTTCTTGCCTGTGGAACTATTTTCTATTGCCTCACCTTTGCCCTCTACTTTGTTACAAAATATCCTGTTTTGCTTTCCTCACAGACTTCCTTGCCTGTAGGTATCTTAAAACATCATGGTAGTATAATATTTCCATGATTTGTCCTTCTTTCATTTAACTCTGAATTTTATTACTATTTTTTGTCTTTAATTAGGTAAATCTTTTGTCTTTATCCATTTCTATAATATTGAAGGACTTAACTTGAAGTTTTTCTTTCTTAATAATACATTGTTAAACTACAAGTTGTAATTCACATTTGAAGGATGAGAATACCTCTACCAGAAACCAATGAGAAATTAAATAAATCCATAATCTACTGTTGGTGATAATCTGAAGACTATTACACATTTGTTATTTGTTAGTGTAATGTAGGCTTTTGAGTTATTAGATATGTCTATGAAAATATTGGCTGAATATGAAAACTGTGTAAAAACCCAAGAAGATAATATGACATACAAGCCTTATTTATTGGCAGGCACTAAATATTTCTGAAGAAATGCTGTTTGAATAATAATCTATCCTGTTCATCACATGCCAATAAGATGCCAGGAATTGAGAGGAATGTTGGGTATACCATGATGAACAAGATAAAATCTCTGGACATAAGGGCTTGACATCCAGTGGGGAATAAGTCATTGTGATAGTGTGGCATACATTTATGATGGAAAACTACAGGGAGACACATGTGAGTTGGAGAGTAATTCAGTTGTAGGGAACAGCAACAAACTCCTGAATGAAGAAATGTTAAATCTGACATAGTAGGAATAATTCTAAGATGATCTCCAGGGAATCATGGCTTTTTATAATCCCTTTTCCTTGAGTGAGATCAAGACCTGTAACTTACTTCTATCCATAGAATATGGCAAAGGTGATAAGCCATTACTCCTGAGGTTATATTACTTATATGGCAAAGGTGGAAGGATTTTAGATATGTAATTAAGGCTCCTAATCTGTTAACTTTCAGTTAAACTAAAGGGGAGATTCTCTTGGTTGCACTGACCTGATAAGGCAAGCTCTTTAGAGGAGACTAGAAGTCAGAGAGATTTGTCGCCTGGCTTTGAGAAAATAGGCTGCCATGGTGAGAGAGGGTCTGTGAATGGGCCATGTGGCAAAGAATCCTGGGGACTTCTGGAGGCTGAGAGAGGCTCCTGGCTGACAGTTAACAGGAAAGCAGGAACCTCAGTCCTCTAACCATAAGGAATTGTACTCTTCCAACAACCAAGTGAGCTTTGAAGAAGACTTGGAGTTCCAGAAAAGAATGGAGATTGTAGGCTGGTGAAACCCTGAGCAGAGGACCAACTGGACTGAATTCAGGCTCCTGATCCATAGGAACTGTGAGAATGGCAAATGGATCCTTTAGACTAGGGGTTCCCAATCTCTGCAACCTAATGCCTGATGATCTGAAATGAAGCTGATGTAATAATAGTAGAAATAAAGTGCACAATAAATGTAATGAGTTTGAATCATACACACAAACCATTCTCCCCTCTCCCATTTCCATGGAACAATTTTCTTCCACGAAACCTGTCCTTTATGCCCAAAAGGTTGGGAACTGTTATTTTAGACTGCTAAACTTGTGATAATTTGTTAAGCAGCAAGAGAAAGTTAATACCACCGAAATGTGAAGAGTGGTACTTAGATGGGGAAAGAATGTTCTGAGATTTTAGTAGAGTGGCTAAAATCACAGACACTGTAGTTAAGATTAACTTGACTTCTCCTTTAGTCAGCTGCCTCTGAGCAGGTAACATAACCTCTCATTTTTCCTAATCTGTATATGGACACTATCATTATCATAGCCATCACCATCCTCCTTATCATTATCATTATTATATCACCACCACCATCATCATCACTACCTATCACCTTTGTTTTCTCGATTTGCATCACCCTCAGCATACTTCCTTCATAGTGCTATTGGGAGGATTAAATGAACTAAGCCATCTGATGATTTTAAATAGGAAAGTACATGAACAGCGCCAGGATTCTAACTTAATCTCTCTAACCCTGATTCCTGGTGTTTGCTAGAATGCTCATCTCAACTGTAATTTATTTTTCATTGTTTATTGTTATGAGCTCAGGCTTAGCAATATGACAGAGCTGAGTTGAAAATCCAGCTTCGCTCTGAGCAAGAAATGAAAGTTTTAAGGCTCAGATTCTTCACATATGAAAATGAGATAATAGTACTAACCTTATAAAGGACTGTAAAGATTAAATGAGATAATGTATATAAAATATGTAGCAAAATACACATTTAAAAATGTCTTCAATTATTTAAGAAATGTTTATATATATTATTATTTGCAACTTCATCGTTGTATATTTGACACACAAATAGTTATATCTACACATGAAAGCTTCTCTGCATAATAAATAGATTAGAGAATAAAATTATAATCTCTCTAAAGATCACTGAAACTAAGACATATTGTACTCAGCCTGGAATGCTTTAGGTCTCCAATCGTTGTTTCTTATTTTTAAAAATTCTTCACCATAATTATTTCCTATGTGTCTGAATATAGCTGAGCAGACTGATCTATATCCCTCAGGTCCTTCTTCTCTGATTGTATAATTATTTGTTCTTTGACTTTCCAGGGCTGAATCATTGCTTTCTATTTTTATAGCTCATTTTTTTTTTTTTTTCCCCCAGAAGAACTTGCCTTGCTCTGTGAACAGGCTCTGGTGAAGTTTGGTTATCTGAAAGCAAGATTTTTTCACCTAATATGGCTTATTATTACCATATTTTTCTATACTTAGCTATTGCCACTGCTAGTCCAGAACAAACCGAAAACTGAACATGACAGAAGTTATGACGAGGAATAGGGAAGATTCACTTTATTTTCTCATTTTGCTATCATAATCCTCCCCATGCTGCTCTGTTTGTTTTACTGGTACTTCTGTTTCCTCTTTCTTCCTGTCTCATTGGTACAGACTGTGCTTATTGTTGTCTTACAAATTATCCTTCCATTTGGCATTTGCTGTTGCTAATTGCCTACTAACTTTCTCCCCATTCGAGTAATGAGTGGCAATTTTGCATCCACCTCCATGCAGATATTATGGCTTCTTATCATTATTACACTGTATCTATTTCTCTCTCATACTCTATTTGACTTTTATGTATATAAAGCCTTTTTTACATGAAGGAAACAGAAGCTATTGATATTCATAATTATTCCATCTTTTCAAGAGCAAGGCAAAAAAATATATTCAGTGTATTCCATACAGCAATTTAGATTAGGGAACTGAATTACAGTTACTAACATTTTCAATAAAGTTTGAAAATTGTGCAATTGTACAAACATATCACAGCTTCTTTATCACTTGTGTCAGGGCAGGGAACTGAAGTCTGTTTGCTTTAGAAGAACCATTGAGATTCCTGAGTTCCTGCAGTGGGCTGACAATCGAGTTGAGACCTCGCTATTGGTCATCCAATGGCATATTTTAAACTCTCCACAGCTGTGCCCACTGAAAAGTGGATAGTACCTCCTTGACTGCATAGTTTGGACCGCTGAGAACCAGAAGATAGAAAGCAATAGAGGGCAGTGTTCTGCTATAGGAAGATTACAGAAAACATGGTCAAGTTATCAGAGTATGGCTTATTTCAAGAGGCATTTCCACCCACATCCACCAGATTTTGGACAGGAGATTCCTTAGGCATCCTCCAAAGGCTAGCTGATCATTCCTGTCAACACCACGGACAATGCTGCTGGTTTAAGGTTTCCTGAACTGATATGATCTCCCTCTTCTCTTAGCTCCAGACTCATCCCTTTCTGATCCACCCTTCATACTGCGACCAGAAGTTTCTAATTTAAACAGAAATCTTTGTCACCCCACCCATGGGTGACAAAATCCTTGCTATCTCCCAACTCTAAATAGGAGATGATGGTGAAGACCAAAGGCCATGGAGCTGGGGAAACACCATGGGGTAAACTCAGAATATTCTATTTGAGCCTCAGTTTCCTTCCCTAAAATGGTTACTGCATAAGGTTTCTGTAAAGATTAGAAATAACATGAGTGCACAGTGAAACTCCCTGCACAATGTGGGCATTCAAGAAATTCTAGCTCTTAGCTATTCTTTTTTCTTAGGTATGATTGATTTCAAGTCAGTATTCCTTTCAGAAAAAGGGAAAGCATCTAGAGAGACATGTAATTTGGTCTCTTCCTCCAATCCATCAAAACTTATTGTAATTCAATTGTAAAGCAACTGTAATTCAGTGCTCTGTATTTTCATGTGCCAGGTTATTTTATATTCAAGTGATCATGACTATTAGAAGAATATTCCATTTTTAGAATCTGATTTCTGGGGGTTGACAGAAATGTCAACATAACATGGCCAGAAAGAAATACATAAACAATCAGATCAAAGAGACTCAGCCAGAAGAGAATCACATTCAGAGCAAGAGAGAAAAAAAAATGTTCAGAGGAAAATTAAAGAAGCTGACAACAAATTAAATATCAGTGAGAACATTTTTATCTGGTGCAAGATGCTCTGTGAGTTCTGATTCTTCTTTTGAAAATTCTCTCTCGTATTAGTCTCTTTGTGTTTGCTGCCCTTGTGCCTGGGGTGCACCCAGAGTCTAGTCATAATAGACTTTTGGGTCTATTTGCTCATTTCACTTTTCACATCCCCTGGCTGGACTGTCTCTCATGGCCCCAACTTAAGGAGCTGCACTCTATGACACCTGTCTTTCTTGCCTTACTTTACATTATTTTCTGCACTTTTCACTACGGTGAAATATTCATGTTCTCTCTGCCTCCCCACCTAAAATGTACACTGCCCATGGGCAGGGTGCTATAGGCTGACTGCTTGTGTCCTCTCAAAATTTGTGCACTGAAACCTAAACCCAAATGTGATGGTGTTTGGAGAAGGAACTGTGGGAGGCTATTAGGTCATAAGGATGGAACCCTCATGAATGGGATTAGTGCCCTTATAAAGGAGACTCCTAGAGAGTTCTTTCATTCTGCTGCCATGTGAGGACGCAAATAGAAGACAGCTGCCTATGAAAAAGGAAGTGGACCCTCACAGACACCAAATCTGCTGGTACCCTGATCTTAGACTTCCCAGTCTCCAGCATTGTTAGAAATTAATATCCCTTGTTTATAAGCCACCAGACTATGGTATTCTGCGACAGCAGCTTGAATGGACTGAGACATAGAAGCTGTGTTATTCAGAGTTGTACCCCTGGTACCTGGACTAGGGGGCTTTCCTGGTGGCTCAGATGGTAAAAAATCTGCCTGCAATGCAGGAGACCCTGGTTCCATACCTGTGGTGGAGAAGACTCTTGAGAGTTGCTTGGACAATGAGGAGATCCAATCAGTCAATCCTAGAGAAAATCAACCCTTCCAATATTCATTGGAAGGATTGATGCTGAAGCTGAAGTTCCAATACCATGACCACATAATGTGAAGGGCCAACTTAATTGGAAAAGACCCTGATGCTGGGAAAGATTGAGGGCAGGAGGAGAAGGGGGCCACAGAGGATGAGATGGTGGGATGGCATCACTGACTCAATGGACATGAGTTTGAGCAAACTCTGGGAGACAGTGAAGGACAGAGAAGCCTGGTAGTCCATGGGGTTGCAGACAGTCAGACACGACTGAGTGACTAAACAACAACTGGAATAGAGCTGGATGCCATCATGGGTATTCAGATATTTGTAGGATGAGTAGATGGATAGTAGGTTTAATGTTCAAATTCCCAAGAAGTGTTAAAGGTCGTCTCCTGCTTTATTAATTGTCAAACCAATTTCTCATAGATTGAGACTTCTTCCTAAATAACTCTTACGTAAGAAAAAAACTGCTCGGGTGTCTATTTTCTCTGCAGGTAGTGTATGAAATTTGTTTAATGCAATTATTGGCATGTAATGTTCGCTTGTTGTTTAGTTGCTAAGTTGTATCTGACTCTTTGTGACCCCATGGACACAAAGGAGCCCACCAGGTTCCACTGGCCATGGGTTTATCCTGGCAAGAATACTAAAGTGGGTTGCCATTTCCCCCTCCAGGGGATCTTCCTGGCCCAGGGATTGAACCCAGATCTCTTGCATCTCCTGCATTGCAGGCAGATTCTTTACTGCTGAGCCACCAGAGAAGCCTGTGATGTTTATTAAGTTCTACTAATAATTAGTATAAGTATGATAGATTAAAAATGAAATTTCTACTCAAGAATACAAGCCTGTATACAACATTGTGAGTGTACTGCTCACAAAGGAGTGTCCAACCATTACCTTTCTGTCTCACTTGGAAGCACACACTGGAATTTATCAGTGTGAACCACAGGAGGAGGTGAATAGTGAGGATGCTGTTGTCAGCTCTGATAGGAGCTGCATTGAGTAACACCACCAGCAGAGCCTCACAGCCACCAAATGTGGACCACTTCATACCTGTTTCTCCCTCACCCACATCAGCGCACCAGCAGTGCGCTGAAAGAGGCATGAAGAGGCAGGAGATATGGGGTTCCTGACCTAGTCCTGCCACCATGGGCTCTTAATTAAACACCACTTAATCTTCTGGCACCTCAATTTCCTCATCTATAAATGGGGATAATGCTAGCTGTCCTACAGAAGCTCAGACAAACGTAATGAAAAGGAAAACAAATGGTGACATAAACGTCTATTGACACATGTAAGCACAAGACTTTTTAAAAAGCAACATTTAGCAGCGTAAAGGCCCTCTCTTGAATCACTAATGGAGACGAAGAATGGGAAAAAAAAAGCAAAACACCTCTATCGTTATTTCAAAAGGCAGTCCTAACTATGTCAAGGACATTCAAGAACCATATCCTGTGTTAAATATTAGCTCTACTGGCAGAGTCTTAAAACTGTCATTTGATACCTACTTTAAAAGTATAAATATGAATGACAGATTAGAAAAACAGAGGAATAGAACCAAGAAAAGTAACAAAAGAAAAGAGACTCTTTGAATACATATATGTCTCAGTTTGGGTGTACATTAGCTAAAAAATCACCCAAAAGCATTTCTGTTTGTGAAATATATTATCCTTTTTTCTTTTTCTATCTCCTCTCTCTTCTTGCTTTCTCTACAGATTTTTTAAACTTTGCAGGGGCTCTTTTTGCATATCAAACTTAAGTCAACTGCAAACACAAGCACAAACAACCCTAAAATGCTAAAACATTTTGTTCAGTGAAGGATAAAGTATATGACTTACCACATTGTGATTATTATTTCTTGCAAAATGCTCTCATGTAAATATATAGGTTTATATGAGCTTAAATAGTCTGAGGCCAGGATGCAAAGAAAGGAAATACATACACATCTACGAAAGCAATGCTCATGACTGTCTGGTTTTAGCAGAAAATTGCACACCCTCACTTAAAGGGCAAAGAAGAAACCATAAGTCTATTTTAGCGACTCCGTTTGGAAATGGTGCACTTATTCTTTTTATTATATTTTCAAATAAATACATATGGGACCTGTCACATGTCAACAGTGGCTCAGAAAAGAGTCCGAATTAGTCACACAGGCACACAGGGCTTGGAAACAATGAGCGGTGCTCTGGAAGACCCTTGAATACAAGCCTATTTGCCTCTTAATCCAAATGAATAATTAATGATAATTATCATGCTGCAGTTATTATCTGTGATAATAATATATCCGTAAGGTGAATAAATTCAATCTGCTACTATGCAGAAATGGCAACTCATAATATTCTTAAGAAATACAGATATAATTATCAGTATTAATGGTCAAGGGAAAAAAAGATTTTTATATAAGGAACTACAGCAAAAGGTCTAAAGGAAGGTGGAAATGAATCCTTCTGATAATATTTCTTCTACCGCCATCATCATTCTGGGCCTGCTGTGGTGATGTTGGGGTTCCTACTTTTGTGGGTAGGTTCCATTTAAGTAAAAGCTTTACTATGCACTTGTGCGCTGCAATCTGCCCATAACATTTCCATTATCGCCTTTTAGAAAATGACTCCAGTTAAGTTTAAGATCCTGTAAAAGAGCATGTGAAGCCTGTTAGGACAGGTGGGGGTGGTTGGGGCACCAACTTGACAGTTAAACGCTTAAAGGGAAAGAAAGCGAAAAGCCAAATCAGACAAAATGTGAAATGTTGGTTATTTGACTTAGGGGTAGAGATGGGATACTGCTGATTAACGGCAGCTGTAGGTAATGGTTGTTCTTTTTGAAACACTCTAATGGGCTTCCCTGATAGCTCAATTGGCAAAGAATCCGCCTGCAATGCAGGCAGACCCTGGTTCATATACCTGGGAGTGGAAGATCCCCTGGAGAAGGGATAGGCTATGCACTCCAGTATTCTTTGCTGCCTTTGTGGCTCAGCTAGAAAAGAATCCGCCTGCAATGCTGGACACCTGGGTTGGGAAGATCCCCTGGAGAAGGGAAAAGCTGCCCACTCCAGTATTCTGGCCTGGAGGATTTCATGGACTGTATAGTCCGTGGGGTCACAAAGAGTCGGACACAACTGAGTGACTTTCACTTTCACTTTTAATGACTAAGAGTCAACCAGTGAAATAGACCCGCTCCTTTCTTTCATTGTGGCACATGACCTATGCCTTTCTACCATTTATCTTCATCATGGGAAGGCAAACTGCTTGATTGGCATTCTGTGCTTGTCTGTGTGTATGTGCGTGCATGCCCATGGATATACACATACTCACACATGCATCCTTTTTGCAAAAGTCAGGACTATTGAGGTACAATTTACATAAAGTAAAAATTACATTTTAAATTTTAGAATTTCTTAAGTTTTAGGAAAAGCATGTCAGTCATGCAACTTCTGTCACAATTTAGATCCAGAATCTTTTTGTCACTCCCAAAGCCTCTTTCAAGAAGCTATATAATCAGTTCTCTTCCTCACTCTCAGTTTCTAGGAACCACCAGATCTGTTTTCTCTCCCTTTTTCAGAATGTCATATATATTAAATCATATATAGATTTTTTTTGTATCTGAGTTTTTTCACTTAGCATATTACTTCTAAAATTCATCCAAGTCAATATGCATGTGTTAATAGTTTTCTCCTTCATTTTCTGAGTAAAATTCCATTGTATGGTTGTATCGTGATTTGTGTATCAATTTACCAGTCCATGGATGTTTGCATTTTATCTAGTTTGTAGCAATTATGAATAAGGCCTCTATAGAAAGTAGCCTAAGGTTTTCATATGCAGGTAATTTTTCATTTCTCTTGGGCAAATACCTAGAAATGCGACTGATAGCTCATAGCAAATGTGTGTTTGACTTTATGACTGCCAAATTATTTTCCAAAGTGGTTGAAGCATTTTAAATTCCAGTAACAGAAAATGAGTATTCCAGTTACTCTGCATCCTCACCAACACTTGGTATTGTCAGCTCAAAAACTGTTGCCATTCTGGCTAGTTTGTAGCAATATCTCATTATAGTTTTAATTTGTATTTCTCTAATGACTCCTGATGCTGAGCATTTTCCCTGTGTGTATTTACCACCAATAAATCTTCTTTGGTAAATTGTTTGTTCAAGTATTTTCTCCATTAAAAAATGAGCTGTAGGTCTTCTAATTGAGTTGTGAACGTTTTTTCATTTGTTTTGGGTCAAGTCTTTTATCAGATATAGGTTTTGCAAATACTGTTCCCCAGTTTGGAACTATGTTATCATTTTGTAAACGATGTCTTTCAAAGAGCAAAAGTTCTTAATTTATTGAGCCTGTCTGAAATTAGTAAGCAAAATAAAACAGTGATTGTGCATGTTTAGATACCTCTTTCTTCCCAAATGAATCACTGATATTTACTGAGCACTAGCTACATGTAAGGCTCTAGGTTAAACCTATCAAAGGTAAACATAGAACAGATCCCTTAGGAGGTAAGGAAACTTAAGATCCGTTATCGAAGGCAGTTTAACATTTTAAGAAAACTTATATTATGTACTCTACTTTTTTTAAGCAAACATGCTTTCATGTTTTTCATGCCATTCATACCCACTTAAGAAAACAACATTAGCAAAAGTAATTCAGGGACTTGTATAATTTTAGTTAAATGCCATACCACACTATGTTATTTCATATTTATATACACAGTTATAGATAAATATTTTTACCTATGAAATATATCTAAAGGCATAGACTTCCCTTGATAGCTCAGATGGTAAAGAATCTGCCTGCAATGCAGGAGACTGAGGTTCAATCCCTGGGGTGGGACGATCCCCTGGAGAAGGGAATGGCAATGCACTTCATTATTCTTGCCTGGAGAATCCCATGGACAGACCATGGAGTTGCAGAGTCAGATATGACTGGGCAACTAAAACTTTCTCTTTTTCTTTTCATGTATAATTAAGAAAGTGGGGTTTTCCTTTGATAAAATATTAATATAAATTTATCTAACTTCTATCACTTTTTAACCTTTACACCCTTAAGGTTTATAAGCATAAAATGTTAACACTACCAGTTGTATGTGTGTGTTTAGTCGCTCAGTCGTGTCCGACTCTCTGTGACCTCATGGACTGTAGCCCACCAGGCTCCTCTGTCCATAGGACTTTGTAGGCAAGAATACTGGAGTGCGTCACTATTTCCTTCCCCAGGGAATCTTCCCAACCCAGGGATCAAACCTGCATCTCCTGTTTCTCCTACATTGCAGGCAGATTCTTTGCCTGCTGGGCCATCAGGGAAGCCAGTTACTTAGCATGTTTAATATGCTGGCTTTGGGAGAAGTAAACTTTTATTTGACATTGGTGAAAGAAGTCCAAAGTATCAGAAGAATATAAAACAGTTATTTCTAAAGAGTGCTTAACAACCAAAAACAATAAACAAAACAAAACATTTTTCAAGAGTAACATTCACAAGGAATTACTACAAAACTTTCAAAGTTTATACTCCAAGGCTTCAGATTTTCATGTAAAATATTCCCTGTACTTCCTCAATACTGATTAGTTAAGCAGATGGGAAAATTATTAAGCCAATATTTGCAACAATGTTGAAAAATCTTTTTCTCTTTTGTACTATTTCTAAAGTTCTCCTGTATTCATTCGGTCTTTCTTGAAGTAGTTTTCTCAGGGGTTCTAAGGTTATCTGGTTTCTACCTTCTAAGGATGAAAGTTTATCTTTGTAAAATCAGATTTTTTTAATCAGATAAAGAAGATTTTTATCTTTTTTTAAAAGACTTTTCACATGAGAATTTTGTGTAAAAGTATAAGTATTAAGAAATTTAGGAACATCAAATATTAATTTGTTGTCACATTGAAAAGAAAAAGTACACAGAATCTTTTAGAGATATCCTGGTGAACTACTTATGTTCTGTTTTCACTTCTTTTGAGGAAAAAAAAATCCCACAGTAGGAATGCTTGTTAGATGTTGAAGAGGGAATAGCAAGGTTACAGGAGTTCATTTTCTTGAGACCTTTGCCCTTAACAATGAAAAAAAAAAAAAAGAAGATTCAGAAATGTCTATAGGAAAGACTCCAGGTGACATAAAGTTATATTACATTTTTTTTCCCAGCACTGCCTTGTTTGTGCCATTATGAAATTATTTCACTAAAGTGACTCAGCAGGGTTGAAAAAGAGAGAGAAACATGGAATTAGAACACTGAAAATCTGACTGATTTTCTTTAAATTTACTGTGCATATGTTTTGTAGTTCAAGACAAACTTTAAGCTCATATCGAGCCTAACGAAATTAAAAATTCATTTTAGAATTATTGATAAAATTTCAATATTGTGGTGGGTTTCAATTGAAGAACCCCCAAAGCTAAGATAAGGTATTGGGTAGCTGATATTTAAATATCAGCTGTACAGGAGAAAAGTTGCTTTTCTCTAAATTGATTGAATAATTGATAAATCAGTATAGAATCACAGATAATCAAGAACTGATTGACTAGACAACTTAAATATCTTACCTATTCAGTTCTTATGTACAGAGAAATGAAAAATTATCTTATTTTGAAAGATCTTTGAAATTGAGTCCTTAATCCAGTTCATTGTTTGAATCAATTATTCAATAACACAGACAACCAGAAAATGTGTGAGTCCAATGCCTTATAGATGGCTTCAGTGCCATTCTTCCATGGCTGTACTCTGTGTGAGAGCCCTTTACATAGTGAAGACAATAATTAAACCTCCCTGCGCGCTTTAATCATCTTGGTGCCTGCGTTTTGAACCTGCCCTGAATTCTCCATTTCTGACCCTTATATTAGAGTCTGTGTATGTTGAAGAAAATTTGACAAGAACTGATTAATATGGAGAAAGTGATGCTTTTGTGCATTCACATATTCAAACTGTTTTGTAAACATTGCAGTGTCACATTATTAACTTGCTCCTAGATTATTATTTACTGTGAGCCTCTGATCGTTTCTTTCCTGCTATCACTTGGTAATTCTTTTCCAGCTTGCATTTTTGCAGTTTGAAATTCCTTATTAGTTTCTCTCCCCTTCTTCACTCAGAGGTGGAATCCTATCTTTCAGTGTGATGGAAGATGCTATCATCTGAATGTTTTCACGTTTCCCCCAAAGTCACATGTTGGGATCCTAACACCCAACGTGATGGTGTTAGGAGGTGGAAACTTTGGGTGGTAAGTAGCTCACGAGGAGGAGGGAGCCTCCTAAAGGGACTAGTGAGCGTTCCTATAGGAGAGACCTCTAAGCGTGCTCCTTAGCCCCTTCCATCACGTGACGATAGACAGTAAGTCTGCAGCTCAGAAGACCCCACTCTACTTGACTGTACTGATACGCTGATCTTGGACTTTCAGTCTCCAGAATCGTGAAAAATTCTTTATTGTAGTTTCCAAATCACCTAATCTGGGGTATTCTGTTGGCAGTCCAAACGGACGAAGGCAGAAGGACTGGGTGGGTTGGCAGAATTTGTTATTCTGTGTAATCTTTCTGTTATTCAAAAACACAGTGTGGGAATGAAACAACTAAAAAGACTTGAAGCATTCTAGAAACCACTGAGAGGCACTGAGAATGGTGGAAAGGACCAGTGCCACAGACAGCAGTCCAGACTGTCCAGAGACAGTCTGCAAACACAGGCAGAAGGGGGAGGGTTCCATGTGTGATGGAGGAATCTGAGGTTCTGGATGCTTATGTCAGAGAGATTTAAGGCAGAAAAACTACATGGTTCACTAGTTCGATTGCTTCTTTATACTCTTAGATACCTTCTAAATTATAATTTCCATGATTATAAAGTATGACAACTTAAGGTCCAGACACTGATATGCAATGAATACATACACTAAGTAAATATTGAGAATAAATGACATTAATGATATTTTAAAAATTATCAGGGAAAATATATGTTATCCCCTAAATATAAATGGTCTGTTGGTCTGAGAAATGGAGTCTTTTGAAAATTTGCAAAAATACTTTCTGTGAAGTTAAAGCAATAATTATGTCATACCCAGGAGTTTTCATAAACTGTCTCTTCATAACCAGATCCTAAGTGTGCTGCCTGACATATGTGGAGGTGGAACTGTGTTGATAACTGTGATGACAACCTAGGGTTTTATGCTTTGAGGTGATGGATTTACCCTGATCTGTGTGCGTGCTAAGTTGCCCCAGCCATGTCCAACTCTCTGCAAACCCATGGACTGTAGACTGCCAGACTCCTCTGTCCATGAGATTCTCCAGGCCAGAGTACTGAAGTGGGTTGCCACTTCCTTCTCCATACCCTGGTCTACTCAGTCCTAATTAGTGGAGCAATTGTAGATGTGAAACACGTTAAATGCATGGGAATGAAATTTAGAATTTTAGGAAATCTTTTTCATTTCAAATTCTACGAAATTGTTTCCCATTTGCAACTCCTTATAGAGCACATTAAAAATAGATGAATATACCCCATGAAAAGCAAATAATTGCCATATGTTTTGATAAAAGGAGATGGTCTGATGTATGGCACTATAGCACTTGTTCTAAGGGCCATGCCATATTTTTATGTGTAGTGGCCTAGAGCAAGATGACCTAGTTTTGATTTTCACCAGGGTTGTCCTGAATCAAAACTGTGTGATAACTGAATTTGTATTTAGTTCTTTCCATCCTCCTCTCCTGATTTCCTTCCTTCCACCAGCTCACACTTGTGTCCTCAGTTACTTAGTATTCTTAGCCTATCTTCTGACAAAGCATCATCACCCAGTCTGCTCTCCTTTCCAGGGCCCTATAGGCCCCCCCTTTTTTCCCTCTGTGCCATCTGAAAGATCTTCCCTGTGTCCCATCCTCAATATTCTTAGATGGTGAGTGCCAACTTGATTTTGTAAAAATATGAACTGTCAATTCTTCACCTGCAGTGCTTTGTACTGTGGGAGTTTGGATAATCTTGCATGATGGATGGAGGAGATCTCTTGGGACTGGAGAATGATCTGGCTTTTTATGTTTGTTATGCCTGTGAATTCTTAACACATCTGGTGTAACTCAGAAGTATGACTGAGAGGAAAGAGGGAATGGCAGTTCAGACCAAGATGCTCCTTCCCTCAAATGGTGCTTTTCAAAAACATGGGCAGTGTAATAGTCATTGATATGGGCTTCCCAGGTGGCTCAGCGGGTTAAGACTCTGCCTGCAATGCAGGAGACACGGGAGATGCAGTTTCGTTCCCTGGGTTGGGAAGATACCCTGGAGGAGGACATGACAATTCACTGCGCTATTCTTGCCTGGAGAATAGTGTGAAGAGAGGAGCCTGGAGGGCCACAGTCCACCGGGTCCCAAAAAGTTAGACCTGACTGATTGACTGAGCACAGTACAGCACATTCATTGATATGGTGATTTTTATTATCATGATTAAAAGACTTCAGAGAAAGCAGAGTGATAGAGAATGAATGCAACAGGCTGAAGGGGATCAGCGCTCTTGCTTCATCACCAGGCAGGTGGTCCCACTCCTTCTGTCCTCACCCTGAGGCTGGTGTCAGAATCTGGAATCAGTTCTAGACTAACCGTGTGTGTCCACACCACCGAAGAGAGTTTGAGTTATTTTGGGAACCCCCTGTGACTTCTAGAATGTTCAAGTCTTTTGTCGTGGTCTTTGTCAGTTTGGGGAGAAAATTCACTAACTAGAAAAGGTTGCCGTTAAGTGTCAGCCTCAAAGGTTACCATTAAGGTCTCCTCCTCGCCATAGGGAGGAGAGTTTAGGGGAGAATGGATTCGTGTATCTGTTTGGCCGAGTCCCTTTGCTGTCCGCCTGAAACTATCACAGCATTGTTAACTGGTGATCCTCCAATATAAAATAAAAAGTTTTAAATAAAAAAATAAAAATAAAAGATTACCTTTGGATATATTTGTATTGGCAGAATTTGATCTCTACTGACAGATAAAAGACATTTTTAAGTGTTCTCATGTTGCTGAGAAACTATTAATTTGGAAAGGAAGACAGGGTCTCTGGATAACTCTGGATCTGGATATTCATTAACACATTTTAACTGAGCACCTGTTGAGTTAATGTCCTAAAGACAGAAGTGTGCAAGAGAGGCACAGACATGTAAGAAGCTTACACTCCAGAGGCACAAAAGTCCTTTGTAAAATTTAAACACTATACAAATTAGTTATTGGTTATAATTTACTATAAATACTCATCCAATAAATTTTCCAAGCACTGGGGATACTGGAAAATATAAAGTTGCATAGAATATAGTCTCTTTACTTAAGGAGTTTGTAGTACAGAATAGACATTTTATTTTAAATATTTTAAAATATTTTAAAAAGTAGTCAGAATGCCAGGAATTAAACTCCTGAGAGTACAAAGTGCTTCAGATTCAGCCACCCCATGAACTGTAGCCCACCAGGCTCCTCTGTCCATGGAATTCTCCAGGCAAGAATACTGGAGTGGGTAGTCATTCCCTTCTGTAGGTGATCTTACTGACCAAGGGATTGAATACAGGTCTCCTACACTGCAGGTGGATTATTTACCTTCTGAGCCATCAGGGAAGCCAGGCATTGAGAAGGACACTCACTGCTAAATACTCGTGAGGGGGTAGTCAGGCCTCTGGTATTTGATTTGGGTTTAAAGGATGAAAGAGAATCTGTAAGGTGGAAAACTGCCTGAGAAGATGGTACATGTAGAAATTTAAGGGCAGGGAAATCCAAGATTGTAGGACATTTCCAAGGTCTGGAATGCTGTGAATTTGATCATGTACGAGGGCAGATGAGAATAGCTTTGCACATGAGACTCACCTAACTGTGTAATTCTCTTCCAATTAACTCAGCAGGCCAGTTCTCTTCCTTCACATTGGGGCTGATTCTGGTCGTAAATCCTAGGCCTTTACAAGTGACTTGCTTTCTCTACTTTCTAGAATATCAACAATATTGTTCTATTTGCACAAAATGTCTCTTTTCAAAATGTGTCAACAGGTCAAGTACAGCAGTAATGTATTATAAATAATGTACAATAAAGTAAGCAAAATAGAAAATATTTATGTTAATGTAATGTGAAATTATCTCTTCAGAAGATAGATGTTATCAACTAGTCAATTTCTCAAAATGCCCAAGGTACATAAGTACTTGTATGCCCTTGTGTGTGTGTGCAAAGTTGCTTCAGTTGCGTCCTATTCCTTGTGACCTTATGGACCACAGCCCACCAGGCTCCTCTGTCCATAGGATTCTCCTGGCAAGAATACTGGAGAGTGTTGCCATGCCCTTCTCCAGGGGATCTTTTTGAGCCAGAGATCGAACCTGCATCTCTCTCTTAAGTCTCCTGCATTGACAGGCAGGTTCTTTACCACTAACCCCATCTGGGAAGCCCTGTATAACCTTAAGTAAACAATTTTATCTCTATATTATCTTTATAAAACATGGACCCTTAAATCCCAGCTATATTCCTTTTCTACACTCTTATTCCTTGGAGGTCTTGATATAAAAATCTAAGGACACATTTTTCTCAGAGAAGTGAAAAAAATCCCATGCCTTGGCACATTGACACTCTACCCAGGAAACTGTGATGAGCTGGTGAATGTGAATTCAAGTTATTACAGAGAAGTGTCTGCAGAGATTTGCAGTCTCTTTTGATGGCCCTGAATGTCACACTTCCTTCCCTTTAGAAAAAAATAATCCTGTCACTCAACACCTATAAAACTTGGGTCTTTAACATTCTGTGATCTTGTGACTTTGTACTTGGAACAATTGGACTTTTCCATTTCTTCTCTTAAACTAGTCTTTCCCCTACATTTCTTCCAACTCAAAATCTACAAATCTTTGTCATTGATATTCTTTCCCTGTAATCCTTTTCTGCCTCATCATCAGGACCCTTTCATTCCAAGACTTTTTAACATACAGTTTGCCCCATAAGATCCCCTAATTTCCCTTCATCCATATTTTTCCATTCATTTCCCTTTCTGTCTCATGGTTTCATAGACCCTGAACTCCTCTGCTTTCTCATCACCCACTAATTAGCATGTCTCCATGGTAACAGACAGTTGCAGAGCCAGGAATCATTCTCTGTATCCGCTACTGCTGAGTAACCTCTGGGCCTAGCAAGGAGGGGCCTTGACCTGATTAAGATAGGAAGACTTTTCTCTTCTTGGCAGGAGAGGATCCATACATTTCAGAGAAGGGCCTGTTTCCTAGGGGAAAGAATAAGTCAATTTGGTTGAAAAAGGAGTGCACACTTGGACTCAAGCATGCAAAATCAAAGTATGAAATAAACTAAGAAAATATTAAAGAAAATGTAGGAAAAATATCTAATGCTGGTGCTCTACTCCTGGTTTGTAAAGATTAGCAGTGCTTTGATCTGGAAGCTGCTAGAAAGCAACTGGTAGCAAATATTTGGTAGCATTTTCTAATTTTACATGTACAGTTCAATAAGTGTATGCCATGGGACAGAATCTGAGACAGAAAGCACCACTCCTCCCAGCTTTAAGAAGTCTATTTATCACTATTTTAAAATTTTACTATTTTAAGCTATTTATAAACTCACAATCATATATTTTCTAAGCAACTGTAATAGCATTAATTATTGTAGAGGTTTACAGTTGCAGTTTTTTGGGGTAGTAAGTGATACATATTGCATATAAACCTACCTTTCCTATATATCTTCCTATGGCTAATATCTAGGAAAGATATTAGTCATAACTTATTGAGCACCTCTTATGAATTTAACACTTTATGCAGTGATTTGACTATATTTCAAGGTCTCCCATGTTGAAAGGTACAGTAGCTTAGAGGATCAAGATTCAGCACAGCAGATGGTTTCACTGGATATCAGGAAATGAAATGTTTTATCAACATATGGAAGCCAGAAGAGTAGGAGTTTGTTACTTAAAAACATGCTGGCTCAGGATGTAAGCTGGTGTATACTGGCTGGAGACATTTTGACCCCTAACCTATAAATGTGGGCATGACATTGTGATTTTGGAACTCCGCTCTTGATGATGAGTGGGAGTGGGGAATTTGTATTTGCTTTAAGGGTGCTCACCTTTCATCCTCTTCTTTCCTCAGTGTTTATAATGAAAAACACTTTATTTCAAATTTGAATGAGACATTACCAGTTTGTACAGAGAAATTCATCAATCAAAGGTCAACTTACCTCTCAAATTTGATTGAAACCAGAGAGACTATCCTCTTCATTCAATCTATGAACAAATGTCTGACATCTAAGAGGGAAAGATACATTTATTGATTGACTTCTATATGCCAGTTATAGAGCAAAGTGCTTCCACATGCATTTGGTGGTGGCTATGAAGGTACTCCTCTCTGATTTTTTTTTAACAAAGAGTATAATTATCTGGTTCCAGTTGCTGGGCTCTGAAGTCCATCACTAAGTCTGCATGGAGGTCTAATGGGCTCTAATCATCAATTCTAGTATGTGTGTGTGTGTGTGTGTGTGTGTGTGTGTGTGTGTGTGTAGGGGTGGGGGTTTCCCAAGCCACAAAACAGTTCTCAAAGACCAGCTGAGTGTCTCATAATTCAACTCAGCTCTGACATTTGGACAATTAGACACTCCAGTCTACTTGGATATAGTGTCAGATCCCACAGATTGAGGGTGTAGCCCTTCAGAACTGCCTTCAGATGCCAGTTGAAAGCCCAAATTGTTAACCTTACTGTGGCCAACTGGCTATAAATCAGAAGTTCCAATGACTCTTTCCTTGGGTCTGATTAATTTACTTGAGTGGCTCAGAGATCTCAGAGATACATTTTACTTACTAGATTACCCATTATTGGTTTATCATAAAAGGATGTAACTCAGAAACAGGCAGAGGGAAGAGATGCACAGGGCAAATATGGGGAAAGAGTGTGGAGCTTCCATGCCTTCTCCCAGTGTACCACCCTCCTGGCACCTCCGTGTGTTCACCAGCTCAGAAAATCTTTGAATCGTCACCTGATGGGGTTTTTATGGAGGCTTCATCACATGGGCACGGTTAATTAAATTATCAGCCATTGGCAATTGATCTCAATTTCCAGCCCCTTTCTCCTCCTGGGTGTTGTTGTTGTTGTCTAGTCCCTAAGTCTGAGGGATTTAGGTGGCAAAGTATCCGACTCTTTGCTACCCCATGGACTGGAGCCTGCCAGACTCCTCTGCCCATTTCCCAGGCAAGAATGCTGCGGTGGGTTGCCATTTCCTTCTCCAGGAGGTCTTCCAGAACCAGGGACTGCACCCTCATCTCCTGCATTGGCAGGTGGATTCTTAACCGCTGTAGAATTGAAATTTCCAATGCTCTGAATTGAAGTTTCCAACCCTGTAATCACAAGGTTGCTTCCCAGGTGACACAGCGGTAAAGAATCTGCCTGCCAGTGCAGGAGACACAAGAGATACGGGTTTAATCCCTGGATTGAGAAGATCCCTTAGAGTAGGAAATGGCAACCTGATCCAGTATTCTTGCCTGGAAAATTCCACGAACAGAGGAGCCTGAAGGGCTACAGTCCATGGTGTTGCAAAAGTTTTGGATATGACTTTTAGCGACTAAACAACAACAACAAATCACAAGGTTGGTTTGAAGGATTGTTGGGATTGGTCACCCCATCCTTACATGACCTAGGGGCATTGCAAATGCAACCTCATTAACATAACAAAAGACACCTTTAGGCTCTCATCTTAGAAAATTCCAAGGCTTTTAGGAGTTCTGCATCCTATGGAAGAGATCCTGGCAGCCCACTCCAGTATTCTTGCCTGGGGAATCCCATGGATGGAGGAGTCTGGCAGGCTATAGTCCATGAAAGTCACAAAGAGTCAGACATAACTGAAGGGACATGAACACACATGTCAGAAATGATACAAGGATCAAGTCCATATTTCTTCTCATAAATCACAATATCACAAAGCTACACTTCACGGCTCTTCCCAGTCATGGCTGAGGGAAGCAGCAGTATCTGAAAGAAGGAGTGTCCTCTGAGGAGCCTCTGAATCTTGAGTACTCTCCACTGGCCTTGCTGAACTTTCTGCTTTCTTAGATCTACAATCCGGATGCTTCCACCCAATCTTCCTTCTCTTGCCTCTCTTCTCAAATGCCAGAAAGCACTGTGGTCTGAAGGCTCTTCCTACCTCTTCCTATTTCCTCTTCAAGTTACCCCTAGATGTTTCCCTTAACGAACTTTCTTGATTCCTGCTTTTTGGAGGATCTGCATCAGTCTTTACAATCTTATGAGCTATATATGATGGTAGGAAATAGAGCCTCAAACCATTGTCAAAAAGTCTACAAATAATAAATGCTGGAGAGGATGTAGAGAAAAGGGAACCCTGCTATCCTGTTGGTGGGAATGTAAGTTGAAGTAGCTATTATGAAGAACAGTATGGAGATTCCTTAAAAAAGTAAAAAGTAGATTTGCCCTAAAATCTTGCAATCCAACTTCTGGGTACATATTTGGAGAAAACTCTAATCGAAAAGTTATATGCATTCTGATGTTTATAGACAGCACTATTTACAATAGCCAATAGCCAAGACATGGAAGCAACCTAAATGTCCATCACTAAGTGAATGGATAAAGAAGATAGGTGTGTGTATACACACACACACACACACACACACACACACACACACACACATATGTATACATATCATGTGCCAACACACACACATTGGAATATTACTCAACCATAAAAAATAAATGAAATAATGTCATTTGCAGCAACATGGATTGTTGTTGTTCAGTCACTTAGTTGTCTGACACTTTGTGACCCCATGGACTGTAGCATACCAGGCTTCCCAGTCCTTCACTATCTCCCGGAGTTTGCTCAAACTCATATCCATTGAGTTGATGATGGACCTAGATATTATCATACTAAATGAAGTAAATCAGACCAACAAAGACAAATATCATATAATATCACTTATATGTAGAGTCTAAAAAAAATGATACAAATGAACTTATTTATGAAAAACAGATTCGCAGACATAGAAAACAAGTTTATGATTGCCATAGGAGAAGGGGGAGGGAGGGATAAATTAGGAGTTTGGGATGAGCAGATACAAACTACTATATATATAAAATAGATAGCAATAAGAACCTACTGTGTATCACAGGGAAAACTATATTCAATATCTTGTAGTAAATTATAATGAAAAGGAATATGCACATACATATAAAACAAAATCACTTTGCTATATAGCAGAAGTGAATACAACATTGTAAATTGACTACACTTCAATTTAAAGAAAATTAAAAGGAAGTAGAGCCTCAGTAAGTTTGAAGTACTGATACACAGGTCACCTAGCTAGTAATTGCAGGCTTCAAACCTAACTCTGCATGGAAACAGTCTGTTCCCATGCTGTTGACTCTTCTCACTGCACCACATTATCTAGTTAGTATCTCTTATTGTACCCACTACCACTTTATGTGCTACTTTGCCTATTGACAAGTCCTGTGGTAAAAATGGGGACAGGTAAAAATTATCATGAAGATCCCTGACAAAGGGAAAAAAGGTATGGAAGATGTTGCTAAGATACAATGTTCACTCTTTTTCCATGGTAACTTAGACTTTAAGCTTTCTCATATGTGTCATTGACAGTTAGCTGTCTGGTTACATGAATATGTTGTTTTTCTTTTCTTTCCTCTCTAACGGCCCTTTTTAGGTAAATCAGAGCTGCAGGTACTGAATCTGATTTTCAGAGATAACATGTGAGTTTGTGACATTCCCTGTGGAGTTTGAGGTCTAGGAACCCACGAAGAGATCACAATGAAACAAGAGCATTACGTTTTCAAGTGCTAGAGTGATTATGTCTGAACATCACAGCATTATTTAAGAGACAGCTTTCTCATTTGGAGCAGGCAGTGGTGTGAGTCACTTTTCCGAAGGCGAGACAGCCTTCCTCACGTGAGTAAAGGCTGAGTACAGAGCAAGGCAACAGGCTTCATGCTTTACCTCCGAGGCCAGCAGCCAGAGCGAGGGTGGCCAGCAGCCAGAGCGAGGGTAGCCAGCCTCAGGGAAGCAGCTGTAACCGATTCCAGTGAACAAACGGAGAACCCAGTGGGGAAGTGAAGAAAACAAAGGGAGACTTTTATTAATTTTTTACCCCAACCCTTTTCATTCAGGCCAAAGAACAAGTTACTGCAGTTCGTTTTAAAACCTGGCGAAGGTTCAAGAAGACCGGAAGCCTGAGGACTTGCACTGAAAGGCTTCTTGAAAGATGCTGGGTCTGTGGTCTTTGGTGCCAGGGGAACACTGACTCATCTCCCTCTCTACATTGTGGGGCATCCTTTCTATGATTAAGGAATCTTTATCCTTCTCGGTGGCGCTGGTGGTAAAGAACACACCTGCCGATGCAGGAGACAAAAGACACGCAGGTTCGATCCCTAGGTCAGGAAGATCCATTGCAGGACGGCATGGCAACCCACTCCAGTATTCTTGGCTGGAGAATCCCATGGAAAGAGGAGCCTGGTGGGCTACAGCCCATGCGGTCGCAAAGAATCGGACACGTGGCACTTACTCATCCTTCTTGGATCTGTGCCCCTGACCTTGAGGGTGGGACAAGATGACGTACAGACTTCTGCTGCTGATCCATTCTCTCTGTTTCTCAGGACTCCAAACAAGGGCAGGCACCTTGGGGATCATCTGATCCATCTTCACAGATAAGGAGTACAGAATCTTAGCTCTGAGATGGAGGCCCTTACTAGTGGTGTGACTCTGCCTCAACATTTCTTTTAATTCCACAGCATCTGCTTACCTCTCCAGCCTTTTCTCCCAGAGCCTCTTCACATCAAAATAGAGAGCCTTCTGTTGTGGAACCTTCCACGTTCCCTTATACCACACGCCTTTGCTTGCACCCGCTGCCCCTCACTGACTCCATAGTCAGTGGAGAGCCTACTAACAGTGTTCCCTTTGCCATCATAACTTAGGCTTTAAGCTTTCTCATGGGTGTCGTTGACAGGGACCTGTCTGTCAGGGCAGACAGACAGCTTTGCCTACTTGGTACGTGTCTGATTCCATTAAGACTTCAGTCAAATGGAGCCTCCTCAGTGAAGCCTTCCCTGACTTCTCTAAACTCTATTGATTACCCCATTCTCTTCTTATTTCAGTAATTGTTGAGCTGAAATTAATTTTGCCTCTCTCTGAAGATACAGATTCAAATTCAACAAACTTTCTACTAAGTGCCTGGTGCTGGAATGATCACTTTCATATATAGAATTTCTTGAATTTTCATTTGGCGAAAAGACTAGCAAAGAAGATGATTCTTTCTGATTGAGATGGCCTAGCATGGCATTCTGAAATTACCAAACTCTTGACTCTAAATATGCAGTGATTGAGCAAAGAAGTGAAGAGCATTTTTAGTCACTGCCCCATATAGGAACAAAACAATACCAACAAAATCCTTGCTTTTTAAGGTCTCCAATTTCCTCAGAACTTTTTGGAAAATGTTCTGGAAAACTGTTCTGGCTTCCCTGTTGGCTCAGCTGGTAAAGAAGCCACCTGCAATGCGGGAGACCTGTGTTCAATCTCTGGGTTGGGAAGATCCCCTGGAGAAGGGAAATGTTACCCATTCCAGTATTCTAGCCTGGAGAATTCCATGGGCTGTATAGTCCATGGGGTCGCAAAGAGTCAGACACGACTGAGCGACTTTCACTGTCATGAAAACTGAGAACAACTCTTCCAGTGATGCTCTGCCACTCCAAGACACGTGTTGATAATTGGTTTCATAGTTCTCTTTGGAACTGGCATTATCATTTCTGAACCAAGAGATCTCAGTCACTCCTTTCAAGGTTGTAGACAGCCAGTGTATCTGCATAAGGCAGGAAGGACCAGATTTCATGCTTAAACAAATTTTCATCCACTTCTACTCTGCTCCAAGCCAAGGAGAGTAGGTGTTCAACTCTACAAAGCAATCAACAATCTAAAAAACAGCTTCTTTTTTTCATTGATATAACTCTCAAACAATATCTTTGAAATTGACAACTCTGCTTTTAATTAACAACATAGACCATAGGCTGGTAAACTACAGCTTATGAGCCAAACCCATCCCGCTGCTTGTTTTTGTAAATGATGCTTTATTGAAACACAGCCCTCATGTTTGTTTACATATTGTCCTTGACTGCTTTCTCATTATAATGTCGGACTTGAATAGTAGCAAGAAAAGCCATATGGGCCACAAAGACTGAAATATTTACTACCTGGTCCTTGTAAAAAAAGTTAACTGACCCCTGAGATAGCAGTCTGAGGTTTTCCTGGAAATCATAAATGCAGCCTCTCCAATATCCAGTTCTTATTAAAAGTGTGATTGTGAGAGTGTATTTTTCTTGGAGCTTAGTATCAGAAAAGTTATGCTTCTTCCTGAGCTACTAGTGAGTTCCTATTCTTATGGACGCTTTGGAACTTATAATGGATCGTGCTTCTCTTTCAGCTTTGGGTACCTGATCATCCTGAACCAAATGGCTGTAGGTGACGCCCACTTCTAGTTTCAACAACTTTCTCTGATATCCTAGCTATTTAATTCAGCCTGATGGCCTTCTATGTATATACTTTTGATAGAAAGGTTAGGTATAAATAAAAGCATAAATAATATGTTTTCTTTGCACTTCTGTAGCCGGTTATCTAGAATTAGCTATTTGCACATCTGCCTCTGCCTCCTAGTTTAAGATTTCTTTAGGGGGCTGTGTGATAAGATGCTTTACACGTAGAACCTGCTCAAAAAATGTTTGAGATTTTTTGTTTGCTTGGATTTTATTTGTTTATCTGGTAGCAAGTTAGTTTTAGATCAACACATTTTCAACTTACACTAATTGGCTGCTGTCAGCATAAACAAATTTTTTTCAAGATGCCTAAAGTTGATTCCTTTAACTTAGAAAATGCTTTTACTAATAAAAATATGATGATTATTGTTATGGTTTATTTACCTGATGCTTTATGTACGCTTTTGGGCCTGTTCCTCATGGCAGTATATGGTAGCCTTGATATTCCCATCTCATGTTCAGTTCAGTTCACTTCAGTCGCTCAGTTGTGTCCGACTCCTTGAGACCCCATGAACTGCAGCATGCCAGGCCTCCCTGTCCATCGCCAACTCCTGGAGTCCACCCAAACCCATGTCCTTCGAGTCGGTGATGCCATCCAACCATTTCATCCTCTGTCATCCCCTTCTCCTCCCACCTTCAATCTTTCCCAGCATCAGGGTCTTTTCAAATGAGTCAGCTCTTCTCATCAGGTGGCCAAAGTATTGGAGTTTCAGCTTCAACATCAGTCCTTTCAATGAACACCCAGGACTGATCTCCTTTAAGATGGACTGGTTGGATCTCCTTGCAGTCCAAGGGACTCTCAAGTCTTCTCCAACACCACAGTTCAAAAGCATCTTCAGCACTCAGCTTTCTTTATAGTCCAACTCTCACATCCATACATGACCACTGAAAAAACCATAGCCTTGACTAGACGGACCTTTGTTGGCAAAGTAATGTCTCTGCTTTTTAATATACTATCTAGGTTGGTCATAACTTTCCTTCCAAGGAGTAAGCGTCTTTTAATTTCCTGGCTTCAATCACCATCTGCAGTGATTTTGGAGCCCAGAAAAATAAAGTCAGCCACTGTTTCCACTGTTTCCCCATCTATTTGCCATCAAGTGATGGGACCGGATGCCATGATCTTAGTTTTCTGAACATGTCAATGAGACTCAGAGAGATGACAGACCTTGCTAAGAGGGAGTGTTCAGAGTCTTGGTCACCGATACCTTTGGGAGCTTGGCAGGTGTGATGGTCAATGAAGCAGATGGGTGTCTTGCAGTGTGGAGTCCTGGGCGTCAGGGAGCACACGCTTTGTCTAAAGAGACAGCCACTATTCCACCCCAGGCACGCGCTGCCACATTATGTCAGCTCACTATTGCTTGAATTTCCCATTTTTCACCAAATAGAAATGTTTCACAAACCAGACCTTCAATAAAATGTTTTAATTTTAGAATGCTATAAAGGCATAATGAAATATGCTATGAGCCAGTTTTGGCATCTGGGCAACCAGTCCTTGAACTCTGAGTTCAGACCACAGCAGGTGAGGTGAACTGGTTGAGTCTGAATCCTAACTCTACCACATTCTGTGTTATTTTGAGCAATGTCAACTATGCAAAGCTCAGGATTTGTCACCAGGTCTTTATAGCTAGAAAGTAGCATCCCTTTCTCCCAGTGCAGTCCTTTCTCATAATCCAGTGTTTGGTTTTGTTCCTAACTCCAGTTTTTCAGTTTATCAAAACAGAAGCAGACCAACAACTTTATGAGCCATATAATCTTTTTATTTTACCAATAAACTATAACTAATTGAACAAATTATTTCTTTTGATTTTGCTCCAAAAGTCCTTTTTAAAATTCTCTCTATTCCCTTTAAATTAAAAAGGCTAAATATCTTTTATAAATGCACATACAGTCTCTCATTGATTTCAGTGGGAGTCAAGAACCCAGCGATGGAATCTAGTTTGAAGAATTTTAATTTTTTGTTTATTTGTAGCAGAAGATGATAAAAAATGAAGTGTTTTCTTGGAGTGTACCAGCATTTAAGTATTCTTACTGGCAGGGTTGATATAGCATTATGGCTGAATTTTAGGGAAAAAGAGTTTTGCATTTCACTAGCAGACCTTAAATTACGTTCTTGTAAATGAGCAAACATAGCTTTTGACATCAATGATAACAAGTGACAAGTGACAGAAAAAGGATAGCCAAATATACAGTTGTTGTTTTCATTTAGTCACTAAGTTGTGTCCGACTCTTTTGTGACCCCATGGACTGTAGCCCACCAGGCTTCTCTGTCCATGGTATTCTCCAGGCAAGAATACTGGAGTGGATTGACATTTCCTTCTCTAGGGAGTCTTCGCTACCCAGGGATCAAGCCCACATCTCCTGCACTGGCAGGCAAATTTTTTACCTGTATAGCTGATAAGTAGCTCTTTGCCCCCATTTTTTCATCCAACTGATAGCTTTATTAAGACAAACGTTTAGTATAGTAATGTAAAATTTTTTCTGATAATTTTTAACATTACAATTTAAATACACTACCTGCAAGATTATTCTGTTCTGAAGGAATTGGATAAAACAATAGTATCTTGGCGTATGCTGTCAGTATGGAACAAAGGACTGGATCTGGAAATGGAGGACATGGGTCCTGGGCTCAGTTCTGCATATAGATAACTGAGTGATTTTAGGCAAATCATGCCCTGTATGATGACTGGAGATAATAAACCTGAACTAACAAGAATGAGAATATTTGTGGAAGTTCTTTGTTTCTAAATAAAATTATCATATTATTGCTACAGTTATTTGATGATGGTGATGTAAAGAGCATCGCCACTATAAACACTTATAAATACTTTTCTACTAAGGGCTTAAAGAGCTTAGTATGTGACTTCCATAACAGAGAGACACACTTTCAACTGCATTCATTTTGATTTTGGCCTCAGAGTAAAAGATAAATTTGAGGTCACTCAGTTGTGTCTGGCTCTTTGAAACTCCATGGACTATACAGTCTGCCAGACTTCTTAGTCCATGGGATTCTCCAGGCAAGAATACTGGACTGGGTTGCCATTTCCTACTCCAGGGGATTCTTCCCAACCCAGGGATTGAACCCATATCTCCTGTGTTTCCTCCATTGCAGGCAGATTCTTTACTGCTGAGC
The DNA here is from genome assembly GCF_963930625.1 of Muntiacus reevesi. Taxonomy (NCBI): domain Eukaryota; kingdom Metazoa; phylum Chordata; class Mammalia; order Artiodactyla; family Cervidae; genus Muntiacus; species Muntiacus reevesi. Next base: position 50,345,055 of record NC_089259.1, on the reverse strand, counting down.
CATCAGGGAAGTCCAAGTTTGAGGTGGTATATATATATTTTTCCCCTTGAGAAGTGAAAGCAATTTTACTAACAATAAAGAATAAAAATGAAGGACTTGAGGAAAGAGCAAGAAGGTTGGAATAACTAACATGATGAATGTAAAGTGGAGATGATTGGATGTAAGTAAATGAAATGTTTGGCATACTAGAGACCCTGGTTGAGTGTAAATTTAGGTGGCTCAAAATTAGTGGATTTCTTTTCTTTTTCTTTTGTTTCCCCTCTTCTATTATAATTTTTTTTTCAACAGACCCCTAGTTTAGGCACTGTGTGTGTGTGTGTGTGTGTGTGTGTGTGTTAATTGCTCAGTTGTGTCCAACTCTGCAACCCCAGGGACTCAAGCCCGCCTGGCTCCTCTGTCCATGGAATTCTCCAGGCAAGAATACTGGAGGGGATTGTCAGTCCCTCCTCCAAGGGATCTTCTTGATGCAGGGATAAAACCCAGGTCGTCTGCATTGCGTGTGGATTCTTTACCATCTGAACCACTGGGAAAGCTCTTAGGTGCAATAGCAAAGAGACAAAAAAGGTATTCATTCAGGTTTGGTAATTATTTGGAGGGATTCAGGAGAAGAAAAAGGTAAATATATTGAGAGTTTTGGAAAGAGAATTCTTTGCTTGGTAAACAACATGATTCAAAAATAATAGGAAAGGATGGGGAGTGAAGGTCTATGGGAGACTGATCGTTTTGGAGAAATATAAATATATATTTATTCTTTAATAATTTTGTTTCTGAGAGTCTGTGAGTGGTGAACTCAGTCTTTGATATCTGAAGATGTTTTTATTGTGTTGGCTGTGATAAGTTATCTGGATTTAAAACTGCAGGTTGACTTATTTTCTCCCGGAAATTTGAGAAATGCTATTGTATTCTATGGGGAAGGAAATGGCAATCTACACCAGTATTCTTGCCTGGAGAATTCCATGGACAGAAGAGTCTGGATGGCTACAGTTCATGGGGTCACGAAGAGTCAGGCACGACTGAAGCGACTTAGCATGCATATATTGTATTCTAGCATACATTGTTGCTAAAGGGAAATCTACTGTATAATTGTTCTTTTATTCATAGGTTGTCTTTTTCTATCTGGTAAATTTTAAGATTTTATCCTTATCTTGATATTTTATGATTTTCCTATCATATGCTTAGTTATGGGGTGATTTTTATTCATCCTAGGAGTCAGATATTTCTTCAATTTTAAAAGATTCTTCATTATATTTCCTCAATGTTTTTTCTACCATTTTATTCTTCGTATTAGACATATGTTGCTCATTAGACATATGCTTATTAGACATATGTCGAAGTCTCTCTATTCTCTTTGAGTATTTGAGGGTTGTTTTTTTGGTCTGTGGTGTATTAAAAGTAATTTTCATAATATCTTTCAGTCAATCATGTTCTGTCTAGATGTCATCTCATCTTTTGCATTTTAAAACAAATTTCAATGAGAATTTTTAAAAATTCTAAGATTATATTAATTTGTTGTATTTTTTCATTTCTGCTTGACTTTATTTTATATTTTCTTTTTTGTTTCTAAACTGTTTTAAAGTTCATAATGCACAAACCTATACATGTTATCCTAAGGCAATCACCTTTATAACTTTTCCAGAAGATCAAGAAATAAAACATTGCCAGCATCCAGAACCTCCTTTCAGGCCTCTTCCTAATCACTATACTCTTTCTTGTCTTTTTCTTTTTCAACTTAATTTTTTAATTTCATTTGGAGGATAATTACTTTACAATATTGTGATCTTTTTTTGCCATACCTCAACATGAATCGGCCATAGGGATACATATCTCCCCTCATCCTGAACCCCCTCCCACCTCCCTTCCCATCCTATCCCTCTGGGTTATCCCAGAGCACTGGCTTTGGGTGCCCTGCTTCATGCATCAAACTCACACTGGTCATCTATTTTAGATATGGTAATGTATGTATTTCAATGTTGTTCTCTCAAATCATCCCACCCTCTCCTTCTCCCACTGAGTCCAGAAGTCTGTTGTTTATGTCTGTGTCTCCTTTGCCGCCCTGCATGTAGGATAATCCATACCATCTTTCTAAATTCCATATGTATGTGTTAATATACTGGAGAAGGAAATGGCAACCCACCCCAGTGTTCTTGCCTGGAGAACCCCAGGGACAGGGGAGCCTGGTGGGCTGCCGTCTATGGGGTCGCACAGAGTAGGACACGACTGAAGCGGCTTAGCAGCAGCAACAACAGCAGTGTTAATATACAGTATTTGTCTTTCTCTTTCTGACTTACTTCACTCTGTATAATAGGCTCTAGGTTCATCCACCTCATTAGAATGGACTCAAATGTGTTCTTTTTTATAGCCAAGTAATATTCCATTGTGTATACGTACCACAACTTCCTTATCCATTAATCTGCCGAATGACATCTAGGTTACTTCCATGTCCCAGCTATTGTAAATAGTGCTGTGATGAACACTGGGCCCATGTGTCTCTTTCAAGTCTGGTTTCCTTGGGTATACTCTTCCTTTTCCACAAAGATAAACAGTATCCTGAATTCTGTCACCACCATGTAGATTTGTTTTTGAAGTTTATATAATTGGAATCATAGTGTGTATATATATATATTGCATCTTGTTTCTTTCACTCAACGTTATGTTTGTGAGATAATTATATCTTATTGCTGAGAGCTGTAGTTCATTAATTTTTATTACTGCATATTATCCAATTGTATTGATATATTTCATTTTAATTATCCATTCTAATATTAATAAACATTTTTTCAATTAGGATTTATTATGAATAATACTACTATAATCATTCCTTTATATGTCTCTTGGTGAACATGGCATACATTTCTGTTAGGAAAATATGTAGAAATGAAACCAATAGTTTAAATAACATGCATATCCTCATCTCTAGTAGATAATGGCAAATTATTCACTAAAGTTAGTTTATGAATTGACATTCCCATTAGCAGTATATGGGAATTCTTATTGTTTTACATCTTTGCTAACCCTTTGTATTATTACTTGTTTATCTTTTTTCAAACTTTTTATTCAATGTATTTAAGCTAAAAACAAACATACAAAATTTTTACCCATTTCTCCTACTCCTACTCCTCCTGCTTCTTGTAACTCTCAACCTGTTCTGTATATCTGTGAACTTGGTTTTGTTTTGTTTTTATTTCTATTTTAAGATTCTACATGTAAAAGAGATTATAAGGTTTATGGTGTCTCTGATTTAGTTCATTTAGCATAATGTTCTCAAGGTCCATTCATGTTATCACAGATAGTATTTCCTTTTTTTTTAATGGTTGAATAGTATTTCATATATCACAATTTCTTTATCCATTAATCTACTTAGATTGATAACACATGAAAACACATACAGGGTGCATTTGATAGTGTCTGATAGTGCTTCAGAGGTTTCTTTTGCCTGAAATTGTGGAGGAGGTGGTTTTGCTTGTTTTTTTCTTTGAATCCATTGTGGAAAGGGATAGTTCTACTATTTTTCTTACTGTGACTGGATGAGTGAGCTCTATACACAGTCTGAATACTCAGTAAATATTGCTGAGAGGGGACGAGTGTGGAAAAATATGGAACATGTTTGTTTTTGTTTTGACTTATGAGCTTTTTATAAGAGAGAGGAGAAAAGACGTAAATAGTACACTTACAGGATCTTATATCTTTCTTACCCCTTAAACAGATTAAAAGGGGGAGAAGAAATAAAACAATTTTGAAAGTTGATTGAGGGATAAAACACACACAGAACAAATTCGACTTATTTAAGTTTTATGATTCTCCAAACAACAGGTTTGATTAGACTTGCTGGAACTTGGATGTAAGAATCTGCCAAGCAAGATAACTTTTTTTATAAAATGTTTTTATTTTGTATTGGAGTATAGCTGATTAACTATGTTGTTACAGTTCAGATAACCAGTAAAGGGACTCAGCCATATACATGTATTTCTTCTCCCCCAAAATCCCCTCCCATCCAGGCTGCCACATAACATTGAGCAGAATTCCCTGTGCTATACAGTAGGTCCTTGTTGGTTATCCATTTTAAATACAGCAGTGTGAACACGCCCATCCCAAACTTCCTGACTATTCCTTCCCCCATCCCTCTCAGCAATATAAATTTTAAGGAAAATAGTTCTTTGCATTTTCTCAGGCCCAAAACTAAGTTTCTTACTTCTCTTTTGCCCTTAGAAAATATCAGATGAAAAAAAAAATGCCATTTATGTGGTGATTGTAGAACAACTTCAATGAGACATCTAATTTGAGGTAAAGCTACTCACAGGTCAGCTGAAGCTCCAGGTAAGGATAAAGAAAGCTAAGGCTGGATTCTTTCCATGTTTCTCAGGCTAGGTGATATTTGAAGCCAGCCAAGGCACAAACTTAGGAATTCCCTGGTAGCTCAGTCAGTAAAGAATCTGCCTGCAATGTTGGAGAAATGGGTTTGCTCCCTGGGTTGGGAAGACCCCTTGGAGAAGAAAATAGCAACCCACTCCAGTATCCTTGCCTGGAAAGCCCCATGAACATAGGAGCATGGCCTGTTACAGTCTATGGGGTCACAAGTTGGACACGACTTAACTACTTCACCGCAACCAAAGCACAAACTTGGGATTGTCCTGGTGGATCAGAGAGTAAAGAGTCTGCCTGCAATTCAGGAGACCTGGTTTTGATCTGTGGAGTCAGGAAGATCCCCTGGAGAAGGAAATGACTACCCACTCCAAAATTCTTGCCTGGAGAATTCCATGGACAAAGGAGTCTGGTGGACTATAGTCCATGGGTCGCAGAGTCAGACACAACTAAGTGACTAACACTAGGAGCTAGGAAGGCACAAATTCACTTAGTTCTTAAAAACCCTATAAGAAAACTGTTTTATAAATATTAAACTTGGCTATATAAGACTAGATTTTAAGTATGCCCAACACCATAAGGAACGATAATTATGTTACTGGTAGAGATGTTGGTCAACGCTACTACAGAAATCATATTGAAATATATGTGAATCAAATCAATATGTTATCAAAACTACAATGAGATATCACCTCACTCTCATCAGAATGACCATCATCAGAAAACTACAAACAATAAACGCTGGAAGGGTATGGAGAAAACGGAACCCTCAGACATTGTTGGTGGGAATGTAAATTGATACAACCACTATGGAGAACAGTATGGAGGTTTCTTAAAAAGATCTATATGACCCAGCAATGGCATTACTGGGTATATTCCCAGAGAAAATCATAATTCTAAAAGACACATGCATCCCAGTGTTCATTGCAGCACTGTTTAGAATAGTCAGGATATGGAAGCGACCTAAATGTCCATCAACAGAGAAATGGATAAAGAAGATATGGTACATACAGTGGAATATTACTCAGCCATGAAAAGGAACAAATTGGGTTATTTGTAGAGATGTGGATGGACCTAGAGAGTATCATATCGAGGGAAATAAGTCAAAAAGAGAAAATAAATATTGTATATCAATGTACACAGTGACATATTAACATACAATTAATATTGTATATTATTGTATATATTAATAATACAAACAATATTGCATATTAATATACAATTTGTATTGTATAATATACAATATTGTATATTAATGCACATAGAAAAACAATCTTATTTGCAATGCAGTAGAGACACAGATATAGAGAACAAATGTATGGATACCAAGGGGGAAAGGGGGTGGTGGGAGGAATTGGGAGGTTGGGATTGACATGTATACACTATTGATATTAATACTATGTCTAGATAACTAATGAGAACCTCCTGTATATTACAGAGAACTCTACTCAATGTTCTGTGGTGCACTGAAGAGAAGGAAATGTAAAAAAGAAGGGATATGTGTATACATATAGCTGATTCACTTTGCTGTTCAGTAAAAGCTAACAACATTGTAAAGCACCTACATGCCAACAAAAATTAATTTGAAAAAGTTAATTTCCTGAACACCTCAAACTTACACAATGTGGTTTGCCAAATTTAACTCAATTAAACAAAACCCCAGAACAAACAAAACCCTCCGAGGGCCCCCCTTCCTCCTGGTGACCTTTGTACTGAAGTTTCTCTTCTTCCATCGGGGGCTGCTGGTGACCTGGAATGGCTCTGTGGTCCAGGCTCTCTCACTCCAAGTTCCCGCCTCGGGTTGTGCCTGTGTTCTTCAACAATGCTTGATTACCCCTTGTCTATTTTCAGCTCCCCCTCCTTGGAATCCCGAGATGTCTGTTATCCAAATATTACTTGATCCCAGAATCAAATTGATCAGATGTATTCACTGATTCAGTCTCACTAATGGGAGATGCTATTACACCACACTCTCCTTTTTTTTACCTTCATTAATCAAATGTCTATGAAAATACCTTTTTATATAAAGTAGAGAAAACAGTAATCATGCCTAGGAGAATATAAGTATTCATAATCTTTCCACCCAATAATTGCCACACATATACATTTGCACATATATTTCTTGCTTTCTTCCATTTAAATAATACTTAGAGTTTTCATGTCAATATATATATTTCCATAATATTATTCTTTGTGGCTGGAAAGTATTCCATTTTATGAATAGCCTATAATTGATTTAGATACTTTTTGACCTAGCTTATTTTTTTATAATTAAAAAGAAGAAGTGAATACCCATTGTAAAACCTCAAATAATACATAATGAAAGATAAGTTCCCCTTCCACTGATACTCTTAGTTCTCCCTGTAGGCAACCACAGTTAAAAATTTCTTCTGTCATCCTTTGGAAATAGTCTATACAAGCAACATATTCTTCTCTTTTTATACATAGATGTATACACACTATTCTGTACTTTTATTCTGTAAAATTAAATAAAAAGGTATCTTGGAATTTCTTAAAGTTTAGAATACATAGATTCAACTCATGTTTTTTCATGACCACATGAAAATGTAATCATGGTATCAATTTGATACGGTCAGTGTTCTGTTGGTGGGATTTGGCTGTTTTCTCTCCTTTGCTGAGACAAACAGCAATGGCAAACATTCTTATACATCTGAATTTTTGCAGATTTATGAGTCCTGGTGAACTCAGCAGTAGTCTTTTAAGTCTTTTGATAAATATGTCCAAACAGTCCTTTACTATTCAATGATTTTACATTGTTATGGTAGAATGAAGAACTCCTGCCCCCTTTTTAAACAAGAAGGCTTTAGAGGCAGTATTATGGTTCAGACAGTAAAGAATTTGCTTGCAGTCCAGCAGACCCAGGTTCGATCCCTGGATCAGGAAGATCCCCTGGAGAAGGGAAAGGCTATCCACTTTAGTATTCTTGCCTGGAGAATTCCATGTACAGAGAAGCCTGGTTGGCTACCATCCATGGGTCACAAAGAGTTGGACACAACTGAGCAAGTAAAATTTTTACTTTACATCCTAAGAGTTGACTGCAAATTGGTGCTTTTCAGACCTTAAAGAAGAAAGCTGGGTGAAAGCAGAATTTCTAATATCCTTCCACTCCTCTGCAGAAGCAGTCAATTCCTAAGCCTATATACAAGTTAAAGGCTGTATTGTTTGTGAACTCGCTCCTCAGAGGTGTTTTAATCTTATCTCCTTCACCATGAAGGGAGTCATGAATTTGACCAGTCAAGTTGCTTAGTCTATTTCTTTGCCAACCCCAACACCTGTGCTTCTTGTCATGTTTTTTTAATTCTTTAAACATCTCTATCTCAGATACCTTCCTCCTAGTCCCTTTCCTTTAAAATTGCACTCCACGAGAGTGGATGATTATTTTGTTCATTGCTGTATCCCTATCATCTCAACCATAGTAATCACTCAATAAGTTTTTGTTCAGAGAATGAGTCAGTTTAGACAAACAGAAGTTTCTAAAAATCTCCATATCTCTGACATAGCTCACCAGTCACACATTTTGCACCACTGAATGAAAGCAGAAAATTTTAAATCTATGACTCAAAGATAAGCTTCAGAGCATGTGTCGTGAGCTTGCAGGCCAAGGCTGGGGTATATGTGTGAATGTGCATTTGGGGGTGGGGATGGGGAAAGGGAGACTGTTTCCTAGGATTTTGGATACTGAATTGCTTCATCTTCTTTTTCTTACTTTTAACAATGATTTATCATAATTTATACTAAATAAGATGTGTTGGGAATGGTTCTTTTTATGTGACTAGCAAACTAGGTGTGATGCCTATGACTCTAAATAAATATTAAGCTGATTAAGCAGAGTGTTGAGTAGCTGTAAGGTAAGCAATTTTGTGGGCAGCAAAGTAACTCTTACTAGTTAGAAACATGCTTTTTCTTCTGCGATTGTAATTATTGTTGGAAAATTCCTGGGAGAAAAAAGTGTGACGTTTCACATTCACTTTGAAGAAGAGATGACCAAACTTACATGATAAACATTAAAAAATGATTTAAAATTAATTATTTTGGTTGATGCCAGTTATAATTAAAGAAGATTAAAACAATATTTTTGGAAAATTTTTATGTGACTTTTCTAATGTTAGAAAAAAGGATCAGGGGATGCTAAGTGTATTAATGAAATGATTTAATCATTTTTATATTTTTCTCTTTCAAGAAAATCTATATATTAGCTGATATTTTGAACATGACATGGTTATGACATGAAGCTATGAGGATAAATGGAAACATAGGGTATGTTCTTTTTGAACAAGGATTTCTTCAACATGTGAGAAGAGAGAGGACAGTGACTGGTCTTCTAGCTAAGGATGATGCTGAGAGGATTGATAGATGAATGAAGGGGTCTGCAAAGAGGGCTGTTGGAAAAATTATATAAGAAATCCCTTTAGAAAACTTCCAGAAAAATAACAAAGAAGTCATTATATGCTATTTTCACAGTCAATATTAACACATGACTCAGGTACCAAAGAAATCACTCAAGAGAAATAAAAAGGCTAGGGGATTTGGTTAAATGAATTTGGACTAGATTTCATGAAGAAATGGTCTGATCTTGAAATAGGACATTTCCATTCATTTATTCATTCAATATTAAGTTAGCATCTACTATATCTTAGTGATATATTAAGGAAGATTATCTACTGTCAACTCTGGTGAATGCAAGGGAAGTAGTTTGGGTGAACTAAACTATATATTTTGTGGGATTTTAGAGAACAAACTAAAGATGGGACAGATTTTTATCATAATCAGTTTTGTGATGGATTGAAGTTAGGATTCTCTACAACCCCACTGCACAAATAGGAGAAATAAGCTCCAAAAGGGCACATGGTCAGATTCCACAGCTGACATTGGCCTCACTGCATATGTTCATCTAGGCTCTCATTAACCTCTGACCCATGCTGAACATGCTTCAGGTGAAAAGAAATAAAGATTATACAGCACAAATTATCCTGTTACATTTTTAAATGTTTACCAGTAAAACAGGCTGAAGTCATTCACACAGTAATTAGGTATTAAGCTGCTATATTGTAACATATTAACTACAAAACAAGTTTGACAAGAGACTAATTTTTAATATGTTTTTTAACCAACAAAGAATGAAGTGTTAGCTGTGGCAGGAGGCTGGGGTGTGTGTGTGGGTACAGCAGTGTCCAGAGAGAGTGGTGGTGTCCGGAGAGCACGGTGCTTGGTGGATAGAGATAAATGCACTGTCATTGCATTTCTGCATCCTGAAAAGATGAAGCCAGCAGGTACTGTATGATTGTACCCACAGTTCGTGAGCCAACTGAAGATGCCCTGAAATACATGGAGGTGAGGGGCTTTGCAGAGACCTGAGCTACTGGCAGGAAAGAGCTGTGTTATTTGGGTTATTAGTTCTTATTGAGTGTCCTTATTGAACATTACAATGAGAAAAATAGGCCACCATTTTGATAAGGAAGAAAGTGGATGGTGAAGTACGAGGGAAAAAAAGCAGGCAGAATTAGCAAAGGTAATTAAGACGATAAAAGCAAGACAAGCTGTTTTCACATGGCCAGATATATTTCAATTGAGTCACAAAGAGAGTTATTCACACACATGTATTCACAAGAGGCAGCAACAGAGAAAAAACAACCATGAAAACTGACACTGGAAATTAAAGAGAAGGCAATAGAGTGATTTATTTTTATATTCAGCCTCATTTTTTTTTTCAGCCTGAAAAATGATAGTGGATTATAGGAGCAAAACGAGTATAAAATTACTGTGAAATAATGCTAACTTCTAGCACTCTCCTTTAAGTGCATCCTCATTATTTGTCAAGTCACTCGCCATCCGGACAAGAACATTAATTTTTTTATTTTTCCATTGTGAACCGCCCACAGATTGGGCCAGCTTCATGCGCTGAAAGTATGTGTTTCTTCACGTACTGGTGCATGCTGAATAGGGTCGTCCTTTTCCTAAATTATCATCTGCTTGCCTGTGCAATTTCCATGAGCAAATATGGGTATTTGCACATGCAAATGGAAGTGCATGAAAATAATATGTGTTCTGTATTAGTAGGCCAGCCAGGGTTTTTGGCTTTTTGGTGTTAAAAGCCCTGTAAATGCTGCATGGATTTCTGAGAAAGCTTCACTCAGCAGAGGAGGGATATTTAGTTAATGGAATTATAACTCCTTGCCAAGGCTCATGAATTGTATATAGTTATAAAATATAGGAAATATAATTATATATATATATATATGTACACATTTAGGATCTGGTGTTGCAGAATGTTTTAAAGGACAACATTGTGTAGGATATGGTATAAGCTAACTTTTGGCTCTGAAGTATTTATTCAAAAGTTTACTGCAATGTAAGGTGGCTCAGACAGTGAAGAATCTGCCTGCAATACAGGGGACCTGGGTTTAATCCTTGGGTTGGGAAGATTTTCCAGAGAAGGGAATGGCTGCCTACTCCAATATTCTTGCCTGGGGAATCCCATGGACAGAGGACCCTGGCAGGGTACAGTCCATGGGGTCGCAAAGAGTCAGACACGACTGAGCGACTAACACTTTCACACTTTATGGTTTGAAGTGTAGAATAAGTCTTTCAATCTCCTCTTAAATCATCCCATGAGGTCACAAAGAGCTGGACATGACTGAAGTGACTTAGCATGCATGCATGACATAGTTAATTACAGATCCATGCACAATGTATTTTTTAAACCTATGATGCTGTTGTACTGTGCTAAGTATTGAAAATGAAAAGATGAAAAGATAAATCTGACATAAGCCAAGCCTCCGAGCTCCAAAGTTTGCATTGTAAAGATAATTGCAAGATATTTAGTACTGCTAAAGGTTACAAACAAAATGCAAATTGCGATTTCACAACACCTGAAGTATTTCCAACACCCCTATTTTATTGATATGGAAAGTGAGGCTCAGGGAGGAGGTAATGTGGCCAAGATTTCACAGCTAGTGAGTGGTGGCCTAAGGTAGCCAATTCAATCCACAGGATGTTTTTGTGTTATTATTAGGAGTTCGTCACCTTTTAAAAAAATCACCAGTGTTCTAGGATTGCATGTGTGTATATGTGTGTGTTACTTTCTCAGTCATGTCTGAGTCTTTGTGACCCTGTGGACTATAGCCTACCAGGCTCCCCTGTCCATGGAATTTCCAGGCCAGAATACTGGACTGGGTTGCCATTTACTCCTCCAGAGGATCTTGCCAATCCAGGGGTCAAACTCACGTCTCCTGCCTTGTAGGCAGATTCTTTACCCTCTGAGCCACCAGAGAAGCCGTAGGATTGCATATTAAATATCAAAGCCCTAGAAATTGCATAGTAAGTATCAATCTTACAGAACTCCTATTGTTAAAGAAAATTAACAAACCTCCTCTTTGGGGACAATTTGTGCAGTATATTAGTGATCCTTATTAAAAGTAAGCTAAATTTTTGGTATAAATTATGTTTTAGAGAATTAATGATTATTTTGTTACCTATTTAAGATGTCAGTATGTGAGTGTCCCCTTTTATGGGATAAAGAAAGACCCATTTCATCATTAAATTGAACATAGGCAGTATTGCCTTAACTGAAAGGGACTTCTTACAGTTCCTTCTTTAAGAAAGATATGGCTCTTTCTTATGTAAGAAATGTAAGAAAAATATGGCTCAGTAGAACCAACCTCTAAATAAGCATACACGTTTTTAAAATGCAATACATCCACTGGGAAAATCATCCCATGCCAAATGATAGAATTTCACTCTGTGCAAAACCATGTCCATTTCAGAAGGTGCTCAGTGCAGTAAATGTGGCTCAGTGGAACTTTTATTCAATAAGGAAAGCTTCATAAATACAGACCTTGTGCATTTTACTTGATTTGCCATAGAAGTGCATTTTGTTGAAACACAACTTTTAAAAGCTTATGAAGACATCCCCATATATTCAGAAATACATCCTTGAAGGGAAAAAAAAACGCAACAGTAGCCTGCGAATCCTTTAATCACAGGCATTAAAGAAGATCTGTTGGGAGAGATTGCAAGGTTGCTGACTCAAGTTAACATTTCTCGGCTTGCTTCTGGGCTGCTAGCTGTCTTTGCATGTACACAAAGCTGATATAAAATGACATTTGCACCTGTTGTTGCCATCCTATGTTAATTAGCCTAGTGCCCTAAGTAGTAACCGAGCCATCTCATCCAAACAGAAGCCATTAACATATTGCAGCTGTCTTGACTAAGAAAGATGCTGGGCTGGGAGACATGCATATCCCTGCATACCTTGGCTCAGTTAGCCAAGCTCTCCCAGTTGGAGTCACTTGGGGGAAGAAAAGAAGCGTGGGATGTAGCCAGTCAGGAGTGAAAGAATACATTTTACTGCAGGTTTACTTTCATGTATTATGCATGGTCTTCAAGGTCACTGCATGATCATTTATAAGATTTTAATGAGATATCAAAGCAGAAAAAATGGAATGCAATTAATGGAATCTTATTGAAAAGATAGACAGGTATAATCAGAGTTCCCGATACTGTGGCCCCAATCTTCCAAAATCTAGAGCTAACTGGGAGACTATCTACATCACAGCACAGTGAAGGGACGAGTGTTAATACTTCATTATCAAAGGCCTTGAACTCTTTTCGGAGGCACAATTCCCAAAATTAAAGAACACACAGAAGTTTCTGTAAGAGAGGAATGCCAGGTACTTGAGTTAGAATATACTGATCTTTTCTAAACCCAGAGGAGGCAGATGACCTATTCCAAGACTTCAAGAAGAAGAGTTCCTATTAAGTATGGATATCTTCTGTGAATCATTGGAACAGGGCACACAGGTCAGGTATCTTATGCCAGTGAGCGCTCCATTCCCCAGAAGGTGTTTTGTTCAACATCCAGTCAGGTTTCTTTGAAGTTAGTTGGGTTCCATACAGTTTTTTCAGCTTATAAAAATTGCTCAGCTCATACAAATGTTGGCTAAAATGCAGACACACAGCACAGGAAAGCTCTAGATTGATAAACACCAAGTTAACCAGAAACCTCACTCAGCTGACATTTTTGCACTCAATTTAGGAAAAAGAGGCACAGGAAAATAAGTGGGCTACAAAAGTGGACAACAGGGGTTTAATTTTTAAAAATTTTTGAAATATGTCCTGTGAACTGATACCCATGCTACTAAATTTTCCAGAAGTTTATACCCACATTTTTGTTCAGGGAGAACTGATGTTAAAAATAATGATCCCTAGGCTCAAAGGATGCTGAAGTCTTTCATGATTCATCAAAGAAAAAAAGATTTCATTCAGCACACTGTTCTAACTAAAGCAAAGATGTGTGGAGTGGTTTAGAAAGATTTCAGAGCTCAAAATTTTGGGGTAAGGATAACTCCGCATAATCATAGAACCTCTAAATCTATATATTTAATTCCTTAAATATTCTGGCTAATTTCATTCGGCCCCCTAAATCTTTTTCTCTCTGTTTTTCTAGGCTACTTTTTGTTTTTTTCGCATTTTTTAAACTTTTTATTTTGTGTTGGAGGATAGCTGATTAACATTGATATGATAGTTTCAGGTGCAGATCTGTCTTTTAGAGGACAAGTTGCTTTGTGTAAATAAAATTTCACATGTTAATATGCGATAATATTAAAGAATGGGCTCTATACTTACCCAATACTCAAACAACTTAGTCAATTTCATATGTAAGTCAGTATATTGCAGAGGGGATGGTAAATAGCTAAAACATTTCAACTGAACCCATACCATATATTGATTGGCAGGATGACTAAATTTTTTACTCTTGTAGTAGTAGTTTTAACGTTAAAGAGAAAAAAGACCCTCATGTATGTGTAAAGGCATTCATGAAGAATATTAGTATTCAAAAATATTTTGTTTACTGGTCATGAAAAAAATGCAATAAAATCATAGACTTTTATTGACAATCCAGGAATGCTTATGTAAATGTCTTACAAAACTTTCAAAATCATATTCATCTTCTGGTTAAATTATTTTAAAATTTGCCATGTTTGAAGGTTACTCCACAGTCAATGAAAAAATAAAAAACAAAACCTCACTTCTGCATGTATTTTCTGTATCCATAGCATGTAGATATGAATAAAGAACTACAAATAATGGCCAGATATTTTAAATTTCCACCAAGATATTTTACCTCATTTAATCAACTCTGGATAAGTAACTAGTTTGGTTAATATAAATGACAAATTTAGGAAGAGAAATTTGTCTCTACTTCCTGTTCAATACTGAGGTCGTGAATATGCACTAATTTTTCTTAGATGCATTATTGGACAAGTCATTACTAATACGCCTTCTTCAGTCTGTAGCCACAAATACTCGGACTCTGATTCACATTTCCCCCAGATATGACTCAACAAAATCTGGTATTGGGGGAAGAAAGCAAATAATCATTTTTAATTTAATCAACAATACTAGACATAGGAGATAAAAAGTAATTTAAAATTCATGAAGAAACCATCTTCCCATTTTTTAAAAGGTTAAGTTCCCCTAAGCTATGAAAGAAAAACACCCTCTGAAGACCTAGGGAAGCAGAAAACACTGGTGGCAAGTGACAGGAATTGATCCTCCTTGGCTGTGCCTGTCATGTCTCTAAATTTTATTTCCACCATCTCTGGGATGCTATGAAAAGAGAGAGTGGGCGCCGGACTATGGCCTGAGGGCTTGGTACCCAGGTCTCTGACTTTTCTTCAATTAGGAGGCCTCCCTGCCTGATGGAGAGACGTGTGTCTGACTGGGGGCTTGGACAGTTGTGAGGTATTGATTAACCATAATGTGAAGTCAAATCTGAATAAAAAAGCCCCATGATCAAAAGACCTTCATCGGAGACAGCATGCCCTCTAAGTCAAGGGTCCGGAGATTCTGATGAGCGCTGTTTCTTTTCTGAGAGAGAGAGAATTCCAGTTTCCTGATAAAGGCTCTCTTGATAAGAAAGTCCACTGGACCTTCTGTCAGAAAAGCTGAGGCTTCAGATTTGACAGGCGCTTGTTAGTTTTTCATCTCAGAACACTCAACATTCAGAGGAGGGAAGAAAAGGAGATAGCTAATATTGCTGGGCATCGTGAAAGCCAGCCTTGAGTTTGTACGATGAGGCTACTGCTGCCTTCTTCCCCTTAAAAGAAAGCGCAACCCCTAGCTTGCGTGGAAAGTGTCCCTTCCCACAATGCTGGCCCTGCCACAATACCCAGAACCATCACCAATTAAAGTACCACTTTGATCTTGAACAGCTGATTCATGACTTTTAATTGAAAGTTGAAAAATTACTTTTTTTAAAAAAGGAATACCTTTGCAATTCTCTCAGAGAATCCCTTATTATAACTTTTGAAATTGAAAAAAAATATCTTGGTGCCTTTCGTGTCTATTGTGTTTTTTCCAACTTGATTTTTGTTTATTTATTTTTGAACACCAGGAACATTTTGTATTGGGGTATAGCTGGTTAACACTGTTGTGATACTTTCAGGAGAACCGTGAAGGGACTCAGCCATACATACACAGGTATCCATCCTTCCCCAAGCCCCCCTCCCATCCAGGCTGGCACAGAACATTGAGCAGAGTTCCATGTGCTGTGCAGTTGGTCCTAGTTGGTTATCCATTCTAAATATAGCAGTGTGTACATGACCTTCCCAAAGTCCTTAAATAAGGCCATGTGCAGCAACAGGGATGGACCTAAAAAGTGTCATACTGAGTGAAGTAAGTCAGACAGAGTAGGGGAAATATCATATGACATCCCTGATATGTGGACTCTAAAAAGGAATGACACAAATGAACATACAAAACAGAAGGAGATTCATAGACTTAGAAAACGAACTCATGGTTGCCAGGGGAAGGGATAGTTACTGTGTTTTTAAGGCAGTGTTATGAACCAGCTACCTGGAGCCTTTACTACAGTCCTGTGAAATAGAAAGTCCAGGTGTCATTATCCTTAAGTGAAGTTGCTGAAACAAAGGTGTATGCCAGAGACCACAAGCTTGTCCAAGGTCACACAGTGAGTTATTAGCAGAGGCAGGATTGGAACTCGGGCATTCTGACTTCTAATCTGGTTTTCTTACCACAGAACTAGAATGAAGCCATTCTGACTTCCAAATGATACTTCTGCAGAGTCATGACTGAAAGCTGTGTCAGTAGCCTTATTGTAGAACTGCTGCATTTTAAGAGTGCATTTCAGCAGTCATTGTATTGTATTGGCTCTGAGTTATCAAGGATAGAAACAGTGTTTCTGCATTCTCTTTTTACTGTTCATTGCTGACTAACCACACTTATATTCCTACTGCTAACGTCCCCCTTTTCTTCCGGTAGTGTCTGACTTTGCCTGCACGCATCTGCCCAATCACACTTTCCCCTGGATCTTAATCTCCCTATGTTTCAAGGCTGTGTTTGCCCTAGTCCCTGCCGTACTTCCTGACCCAGCACCACGACTGACCCTACTGAACACTAGGGAAGTGTTCAGTAAGTATCAGTAGCAGGAATAAAGCAGCAAATGACTGATAGAAGCACTAGAAGCCCGAAGGAGAACCGTAAACAGTCTAGACGTCACTGATGGAACTCCCTATAAATTCAAAGAATAGACGTGTGAAAACGGTCTCTGTCAATTTTAAGGAACTTTATTAGAAGTTCTGAGCTTCAGATGATAAAGAATCTGCCTGCAATGCAGGACAGTTGGGTTCAATCCCCAAGTCGGGAAGATCCCCTGGAGAAGGGAATGGCAACCTATTCCAGTATGCTTGCCTGGAGAATTCCATGGATGGCCATGGTGTCACAAAGAGTTGGACATGACTGAGCAACTAACATTTTCATTAGAAGTTTGGGAAAGTTAACCAGAACCTGGACTTCCTTGGGATAGTAACCATGTCTTGTTCACTTTTGTATTCCCAGTGTCCTGGAACAAAGCAGGCACTAAATAAGGACTTTTTGAAATGACTGTTGAAGGCAAATTCCTTCTGCCTTTTTTTTTTTTTTTTTTTTTTTTTACTGTTTTTAATATACATGTAAGCATTAACAAGTAACATTTATTGAGTACTGTAACAGGCAGATTGCCAAGCATATGTTATTATTTTTGTTTCTCAAATAACTCTAAGAAGTAAGTGTAATTATTATACCATTTTATAGATGAGGAAACTGAGGCTCATAAAGATCATATGAATTGTCCAGAGTCCTGCTAGTAGGTGGTGAAGCTAGTGTTCTGACCCAGATTAGATTCCAAGGTGAGCATTCTTTACTAGATGGCATCTCAGGCATCCACATGGTTTTCTTTTTAATGAGTAATAGTAGCAAACACTTATCTAGTGCTTTCTACGGGCCAGCCATTGTTAAAGGCATGGATCAATTCATTCAGTCTTCATATCGCCTCACATCTGCCTTCATTACACTTGTGCTGATTAAAAAAAAATGGAGGCCCAGAGAATGTAAGCAATATGCCTCAAATCACATAGTGAGTGAGGGTAAGTCTAGGTTATGAATCCAGGCTCTCTGGTCCTAGACTCAATGCTTTTAATCACCATGGAATACTGTCTCCTGATGAGGTTTGGATAGTAGCCAAGTTTTCCTTTTACCTGTAATACTTAGCCCATATTAAGGAATACTTAATATGTAACATAGTAATCCATAATACTGAGCCTAGTCTAAGGAACACTTAGAATTCGTTAGTACACATAGTCAATGTCTTTCACTTAGTATAGTACTGACCCCAAAGTGTGGTAATGTTTTTCTTATAGTATCCAATCTCTCTAACAAGATTTGAAGCTTCCGGACGAAAGATGGCTACCAGTTTTAAATCTTTAGTTTAAGCATAGAAATCTGCTATAATTCCACTTCTTATTTGGGCATGGCTAGAAAACCCTGCAGAGAAGGCAATGGCACCCCACCCCAGTACTCTTGCCTGGGAAATCCCATGGACGGAGGAGCCTGGTAGGCTGCAGTCCATGGGGTCGCGAAGAGTAGGACAAAACTGAGTGACTTCACTGTCACTTTTCACTTTCATGCATTGGAGGAGGAAATGGCAACCCACTCCAGTGTTCTTGCCTGGGGAATCCCAGGGACGGCGGAACCTGGTGGGCTGCCGTCTATGGGGTCGCACAGAGTCGGACATGACTGAAGCGACTTAGCAGTAGCAGCAGAAAACCCTGAGCTTAGGGTACATTATATTCACTAGTCAACAGCTGTCATGGAACATTCATAAACTAACTTATAAAAGTGACTTGCTTGTATGTGTTCATTTAGGGCTGTCAAATGTTTCTATTACAATACTTAGACAATATGAGGTAGAATTAAGATAATGTTAAGTATAATTCAGAAACTAAAATTTAAATATACCTACATTGGTTTTCAGAGATATTTGATGTATGGAGATTTAGGTATTCACCAGCATGAAATTCTAGTGCCACAGGTGAAACTGTTTTTCCTTCTGATATGTCTCATTCTACTAATTAACCATTGGGAATGTGTGTCAAGCTCTTAAAAATATAAAAATAGAATGATAACAAGTAAAAAAGAGCTTCTTAGTATATGTATTAGAACTTTTTGAAAAAATAGCCAATATATTACTGAAAGTTCAAAATCATGGGAACTTCTTCCCAAACACATTGAAATATATGACACTAGGCTCACCTTTGTCATATCAGAATGTAAGACCATTTATGGCTCATGGGAGATACTGACAAAGTCCTTGTGTTTTGCCTGAAACCCTCTATTTGTCTTTATTTACACAAAGCACCTTTTACCACAATGTTTTGCAAAACTTGTCCTCCCAGACGTTAACCCAACGATAATGCATGGAATGTCAGTACAAACTTCAATTTACGTTTGTTTCTATTTGAATCGATACCAAAAAACCCTTTCAACAGGAAACTATTTAGTTTCTAAAGCTTCCTTGTCTACTGGTACTTCGGTAGCCAATTAGACTTTTGGTTTATGTAGTTGGGCTTCCCTGGTGGCTCAGATGGTAAAGAATCCACCTGCAACGCAGGAGACCTAGGTTTGATCCTTGGGTTGGGAAGATCCCCTGGAGGAGGGCATGGCAACCCACTCCAGTATTCTGGCCTGGAGAATCCCAGGGACAGAGGAGCCTGGCAGGCTGCAGTCCACTGGGTTGCAAAGAGTCAGACACGACTGAGTGACTAAGCACACGGGCGTGGTTTGTATAGTTGGGATTCGGTGTTTGCCCAGTGAAGAGATTTCAGGACTATCTAGATGTGAGAAGCTTCATATTATGATGATTCATTTATTTAGTTCAGTGGTTCTCTACTGGGGATGATTTTGTTCCCCGTGGGGTATCTGGCATTGTCTGGAGGCATTTTTGATTGTCACGACTAGGAGGGGTACTGGTCTCTAATTGGTAGACGGCCAAGGATGCCGCCAACCATTCTACAATGTATGGGATAGCCCCCTCCCCGAACAATGACTTATGTGGTTCAAATGTAATAGTGCCATAGTTGAGAAACTCTGTGTAGCTTAAGGCCTTTGGCTCTCTATTTGAAAAGGTCAGTACGCTTGAAACAGGGAATATGAATGTTTTATTTTTTTTTGAATGTCTTAAATCATATCAGTCATTTACATTTTAGTGTGAGTTTACCCACACCTTTTACCAAAGCAGTCTGTGATGAGTGGGGGCTGGGCTTCATGTGAGGGAGGAGATTTTTAGTCATTGCAGGCAGGCATGCTATCATTATAGGAAGAGATAGATGCAGAAGTAAGAGGCTGAAGGCTCTAAAATACTGTATGTTTTTTCTTTACACACGGATTCAATTTTGGTACAGAAAATAAAGAATATAAATGAGTACACCCATGGAACATTATACAAATGTGCAATCGGATAATAGCACTCTAGAAATCAAAAGTCAGTATGTTGGAGGCAATGTTACAGCTTTTAAGAATCCGAGCTGTATCTACCATTTTAGGCTTTTCTCCTACTTTTCTATGTGATTTCTACTTTCCAGCCTGAAAAGACGCTATGAACTTTATTGTCTCTCCTCTGACTTGCATTTCTTGCTCCTGCCTGAAATGCTTTCTCCATTCCTTTCTTCAAGTTTAAGACAGTGCTGGCCAAGAATTTTATATGCGGGCCAACTCTGACCAGTTGGATTGGGTTAGTGCTTTGTTGAGAAAAATTCTGAGGCTCGGTCTGGGCTCTGTGAGAAAGCTTGCCATGCCTACCTAACGTGAGCTGGAAGGAGTTGTGATTCAGGCACAGCCAAGCGTCTGCCTTCCCAAACACTGTTTCAGGGCTCGGTCATGACCTTCTCATTAAATCTGCCCTAACTAATAAGCTCTCCTCTGAATGTCCATCTGAATGCAGAGTTCCAAAGAATAGCAAGGTGACATAAGAAAGCCTTCCTCAGTGCTCAGTGCAAAGAGATAGAGGAAAAAATAGAATGGGAAAGACTAGAGATCACTTCAAGGAAATTAGAGATACCATGGGAACATTTCATGCGAAGGTGGGCTCAATAAAGGGCAGAAATGGTATGGACCTAACAGAAGCAGAAGATATTAAGAAGAGGTGGCAAGAATACACAGAAGAGCTATACAAAAAAAGATCTTCATGACCCAGATAATCACGATGGTGTGATCACTGACCTAGAGCCAAACATCCTGGAATGTGAAGTCAAGTGGGCCTTAGGAAGCATCACTATGGACAAAGGCAGTGGAGGTGATGGAATTCAGGTTGAGCTATTTCAAATCCTAAAAGATGATGCTTTGAAAGTGCTGCACTCAATATGCCAGCAAATTTGGAAAACTCAGCAGTGGCCACAGGACGGGAAAAGATCAGTTTTCATTCCAATCCCAAAAAAAAGCAATGCCAAAGAATGCTCAAACTACTGCACAATTGCACTCATCTCACACACTGGTAAAGTGATACTCAAAATTCCCCAAGTCAGGCTTCAACAATACATGAACCATGATGTTCAAGCTGGTTTTAGAAAAGGTTTTAGAAAAGAGGAACCAAAGATCAAATTGCCAATATCTGCTGGATCATAGATATAGCAAGAGTTCCAGAAAAACATCTATTTCTGCTTTATTGACTATGCCAAAGCATTTGACGTATGAATCACCACAAACTGTGGAAAATTCTTAAAGAGATGGAAATACCAGACCACCTGACCTGCCTCTTGAGAAATCTTTATGCAGGTCAGGAAGCAACAGTTAGAAGTGGACATGGAACAACAGACTGGTTCCAAATAGGAAAAGGATTACGTCAAGGCTGAATATTGTCACCCTGATTATTTAACTTGTATGCAGAGTACATCATGAGAAACACTGGGCAGGATGAAGCACAAGCTGGAATCAAGATTTCAGGGAGAAATATCAATAACCTTAGATATGCAGATGACACCACCCTTATGGCAGAAAGCTAAGAAGAACTAAAGAGCTTCTTGATGAAAGTGAAAGAGGAGAGTGAAAAAGGTGGCTTAAAGTTCGACATTCAGAAAACTAAGATCGTGGCATCTGGTCCCATCACTTCATGGCAAATAGATGGGGAAACAGTGGAAATAATGGCTGACTTTATTTTTTGGGGCTCCAAAATCACTGCAGATGGTGACTGCAGCCGTGAAATTAAAAGACGCTTACCCCTTGGAAGGAAAGTTATGACTAACTGAGACAGCATATTTAAAAGCAGAGACATTACTTTACCAACAAAGGTCCATCTAGTCAAAGCTACGGTTTTTCCAGTAGTCATGTATGGATGTGAGATTTGGACTATAAAGAAAGCTGAGTGCTGAAAAATTGATGTTTTTGAACTGTGGTGTTGGAGAAGACTCTTGAGAGTCCCTTGGACTGCAAGGAGATCGAACCAGTCCATGCTAAACGAAATAAGCCCTGAATATTCATTGGAAGGACTGATGCTGAAGCTGAAACTCCAATACTTTGGCCACCTGATATGAAGAACTGACTCATTTGAAAAGACCCTGATGCTGGGAAAGATTGAGGGTGGGAGGAGAAGGGGATGACAGAGGATGAGATGGTTGGATGGTATCACCAACGCGATGGACATGAACTTGAGTAAATTCTGGGAGTTGGTGATGGACAGGGAGGCCTGGCGTGCTGCAGTCCATGGGGTCGCAGAGAGTTGAACACGACTGAGCGACTGAACTGAACTGAACTGAACTGAACTGAACTGAACTGAATTTCCTTAGCATCCCACTGTTCTTTCCAAGTCAAGCTCAGAAGCCAGCTTTGTTCTGAATCTTCCATGGTTCATCTAGGATAAAGCCCTTTCCATTTACTTCCTCAGAACTTTCCTAGCCCTTAAAGAATATTTATAACATGATCCCTGTGTGGTGATGATTTGTGTATACATCCTACCCTTTGAGCTGTAATCTTTTGTATTTGGTCACATCTTAGACATAAAAAGTGATCAACATACTTTGTTACAGATTTTTAAAAACTGTTTTACCACTCTAGTAAAGAGAGTATCAGGGCTTCCCTGGTGGCTCAGATGGTGAAGAATTTGCCTGTATTGTAGGACACCCAGATTCAAACCCTGGGTTGGAAAGATACCCTGGAGAAGGGAATGGCTGCTCATTCCAGTATGCATGCCTGGAGAATTCCATGGACAGAGGAGCCTGGTGGGCTTTATAGTCCATGGGGTCACAATGAGTCAGGCACAACTGAGTGACTTTCAGTTTCAAGGAGAATATTGTAAAGGTGGTTCTTGATGGCATAATTTAATCCATATGTTCTTCTTGGGGCAGTTAAAAAAATATCCTTTACATTGATTGCTTCATTTCTCATTTTGATGACACTTACTAAATTCTAACCTTGTGTAATAGTTTCCTTATTTTGTGTCCTTCATGATACTTTATTTCAAGTACTATTCTAGCCATGAGAGATACAAGCTGAAACAGAATTTTAAAGGGAACTTATAGACTAATAGAGAAGACAGAAATGTGATTAAGTACTGGAGATAGTCTGGCAGCATAGTTATGGGGGCAGGGGCTTAGGGATGGAGACAATTTGGTCCTAGGATGTCTTCTCTTCTAAATTTCTAAAGCCCCAAGTCTGTTCCCAACCCTATTCTTTCTCTTGAATTCCAGCATCATATATTCAATTTATTACCTGACTTCTTCATGAGCACATCTAAGAGGCAACTTAAACTCAGTGTGGCCCTAAAGAGCACAAGATTCACACCCCAAGTTCCTCTTTCTTTTGTTTCAGAGAACTATTTACAAATTTTAAAGACAAATCATAACTAACTTCTTGTTTTTTTTCCCCCACGTCCACATCTAAAACCCAAGCAAGTCCTTTCAATTCTACAGCTAAAGTATATCCTAAACCCCTACATTTCTTTTCACCTTTATCACTTCTACCCTAGATCAAGCTACAAAGATTATACTGTCCAGATTATTGCAATGATCTCCTAAATTGAGATCATCATGCCCACTCTTAATTCACCACCTTCCACATAAGCAATCCTCCACAAAGTGGCCAAAATACTCTCCTTAAAAAATAATCTTTAACAAATCTCAACGCTGCTTGAGAAGCTTGAGGCTTTCCTTACACTGATTTGCCACAGAATCCAAACCATCTGTGGCTCTTATCCTCTTGGCTAAACTTACCTGGCACTATCACACCTAGTGTTCCTCCTGTGTTTATAAGTTAAGTCACTTCAGTCATGTCTGACTCTTTGTGACCCTATGAACTGTAGCCCGTTAGGCTCTTCAATCCAAGGGAATCTCCAGGTAAGAATACTGGAGTGGGTTGCCATTTCCTTCTCCAGGAGACCTTCCCGACCCGGGGATCGAATCTAAGTCTCTTAGGTCTCCTGTATGGGCAAGCAGGTTCTTTGCCACTAGAGCCACTTGGGAAGCCCTTTACTTAGCAAAGTAGGAGGAACTCCTTCTCAGCCTCCTTGTCTGGCCTCTCCCTTCCAGCCTCTTCTTGCCATCCCTCTAGGACATTAAACTTAGGAAGTCTTGGTGTCTTCTTTCCACTTTCCTCCTGAGTGGGATGTTCAGCCCTGGATCTTTCATAACACCTTACTTTTTAGAATAAATGTTAACATGTCAGCAGCAGTAGGACTTCCTAAGCACCCAATGCAAAGTGGCCACCTCCAGTAGAATATTTCAGTTCTCTTCATAACATTCATCTGATATTTTCTTGTCTGATTCTGTTTTTTTTTTTCCCCCTGCTTTTCTTCATTAGAAGAAAACACTTTGAGAGTAGAGATATTCATCTGTCTTATTTAACACAGCACCTCTGACATTTAGAACAGAGTCTGGCACATAGTAGGTGCTTAAAAAACACTGTTGATTAGACATTATTGATAGCCATTGGCCAAATAGATGGTATTGACAGTAAATACATAAATTACTCTCTATAGGGAACACTATGAAGTGACCTGTTGGCCCTTTCTTAATTAAGGTTCCAGATTTTTAGACTTAGGCAGCAAGAGAAAACCACTAGAGTAGTCACAGTAATGGTCTCTTTGCCCTCAGGTCAGGGTGCTATAGAGAATGGACTTAATCTAAAGATTTCCCACCTATGTTCCTGCTAATGGAAGATGTAGGGTTTGATGCAAGAATTAAGCTGAGAATAACCAGCCATTAAAGGCTTCCGTAATAGCTCAGACAGTAAAGCGTCTGCCTACAATGCAGGAGACCCAGGTTCGATCCCTGGGTCGGGAAGATCCTCTGGAGAAGGAAATGGCAGCTCACTCAAGTACTTTTGCCTGGAAAATCCCATGGATGGAGGAGCATGGTAGGCTACAGTCCATGGGGTCACAAAAAGTCGGACATGACTGAGTGACTTCACTTTCACTTTCAACCAGCCATTAAAGCTCTTAGAAATTATTAGAGGATTGGGAGATGGATGAAGAGAAAAGTGGGAAGTATTTATTGTATTACTTAACAAAGCACTTGGGCTATTTTGGACTCCATACTCTCTATATTATGCTCAAGAAATACAGTGTCTGAGCTCCCTACTCTTTGGATAAAAGATGGGTCATAGTCAGCAGGAAATACATGTAGCATCTTGAGCTATGCTCCTTTTTAAGTTAATCAAAGAGTGTGATAGTGATCAAGGGATAATAGAAATAGAAAGTTGCTATGATATTCATGCTAAGTGGGTGTACCAAACGGCCTTCCAATAGCTAACAAAGGAACAGTAGCTAAAATTATGTACTAGTTTTCTTTCAGTAAGGAAGTTCACACCAACATAAGCCTTCACCGAAAGTTGAGTTCCCCTTATCTCTTTAGCAGTCATGCAATATTAGGGCAGACTGTGTACAGTTAGTGCTGTTCTTGAGAACCCCAAGTCATTCTCTTGTAAGAATGGTGAAGTAAATATTCTTTATGATCAGAACATATTGTTTTCCAATTAAATATCTATAACAAACTCTCTTAGCATCAGGACTGCTCCTAGAAAAGGAAACTAGAATGTTTCATGCCAGTACAGGGTGGGTTTCCAGGCATGGCTGGATAAGAAATTCTTATCCAAGGGGCATATACTATGCAATTTTCAGCATGAGGAAAATGAATGGCTGTAATATAGGAGATTTTGGAGTTTCCATAGCTTCAGATACTAGAAAACCTGCTGCCTCCACAGTTTCCACACCTTTTCCTCAGCAAAATGTTACACAATTGTGCTGAGGACACTTGTGGCCTCTAATGGCCAGATAATGGACCACAATAAAAGTTATGGGTCCCCAGCTGGATTGAAGCTCATAATGGTTGGCAAGATCCATTATTTCACCATTAGGATCTGCAGAAAATGGAGACAATTGTCAACCAAAGAGAAAACAAAAGTACATCATGGCGTGTATTTCTCTTATTTGAGAAAAAAATTCTAATTCCCTAAAGAGTAGATGGTGATTTTCCTATGTATATGAGTTTCTCTATTGCCTAACCTGTGTGTATTTTTAGAAAGCTTTTAATGCGTAAATGCATTGTCTGTTATTCCAAGTTGATGGATTATGATTATGGTCCCACACTGGATTTTAAAGTGATTAATTACAATTTTCAATTTTTAAAAATAAATAAGAGGACAAAAATTAGAGAAAAGATGAAGAATAGATTTGGTTCATGTTAAGTGTCTGAATGGTTTTCTCCTCCTTTCCCACAGCACAAAATATGGTAGTTTTAATGTCATCGTATTTTCTGAGAATCTATCTCTGCTTTAGAAAGAGCCAAGACCCTTTAAATTACAAGGGTGGTGAGCTATTATTCCATGTCTTAGTAATATTTCTTTAGAAATCAATAAACACGTCTTTAGCCATTTCATTTAGTCTTGAGGGACTCGATATTTTAGTTGCATCTTCTAGTGAATGTAATGGTGGCATGATATCAATATTCCTTTTTAAAAAATTATGCTCCCACTTTTCCCCTCTTATCACTCTCACCTTTGAATGAAACTAGAGTCAATATAGAGTAATCCATTATCTGATGTGTGTGTTTGGGACGGAGAGAGGGCAGCAGGGGAGACTGACATAGAACACCACATTTTGTGGAACTTATGATCTATTAAAATCCAAAATTGCCCCTCCTGAGAAATTGAAATTATCTATTTGAGATTCTTCCATCTTGAAGGAAGGTAAAGTCCTGATCCTAAGTTAACTCTGCTTTTTGAGGCAGTTGCATATTTAGCTTCAGTTGGCTGATTAGAAATATAAATTTAAAAAATTATTTGGAAATTTAAGTATCCTATTGAAAAACTATTTTTTCTAGCATAAATAAATTATGTGGCAAAAATATTTTCAGTACTTTTTATATTTAAGCCCATATGAATCCCCCCCTTTGTGTTATGTAAAAATATGAATTTCAGCCATTAAAGAATCTCAGTACAGGTGCAAAGATATGCAAGGCACTTATGATTATTTTGTAGAGTTCTTCATACATTGTGGGGTTAGTGATGTTTATTCTGATATATTTATTGGTTGATGATTAAAAATACATACCTAGAACAAACAATTCTTAACTTTTTTTTTCAAATACAGTAGTATTTTATTGAAAATGAGTATCATGGCAGAATGGATTACCTATACTTTATTTTTTTTTACTCCATGATCTTATCATATAGAGTTAGGGTTAGGGTTATGTTAAGGTAGATCAGCACTTGAAATTCTTTGTACAGTTTGGGCTCTGATGCAAGATGCTCTGGGAAATGCTGAAGAAGCTTTAACCTATCACTCGCAAAGTTCAAGTGGCTTTCATTTCTGTTTTGTAAGCTTCTCAAAATTTAAAAAAGTTAAAATAGTTTATTACACCACCAAGTAATGGTGATTATTCCATAGACAATACCATTTCAGGTGCCTTATAGGTCAAATCTTTCAAAATAAAGAGTAAGGTAACTTCAATTACAGTTTAAAGTAGCTTAATGAGAAGTTGGGGCTTCTCAGGTGGCTCTGTGGTAAAGAATCTGCTGGCTAATACGGGAGATGCAGAAGATGTGGGGTTCAATCTCTGGGTCAGGAAGATCCCCTGGAATAGGAAATGGCAACCTCCTCCAGTATTCTCTTTTTCAAATGATTCTAAAATTTGTATGGAAACACAAAAGACCCCAAATAGCCAAGACAATTTTGAGAAAAAAGAGCAAAACTGGAGGTATCACACTTCCTGCTTTCAAACTATATTACAAAGCTACAGTAATCAAAACAGTATGATACTAGTACAAAAGCAGACATATAGATCAGTGAGACAGAATAGAGATCCCAGAAATCAACCCACATTTACGTGGGCAATTAATGTATGACAAAGGGGGCAAGAAAATACAGTGAAAAAAAGATATTTACTTCAATAAATGGTATTGAGAAAACTGGAGAGCTACATGTGGAAGAATTAAGCTGGACCACTCTCTCACACCATGCACAAAAGTAAGTTCAGAATGGACTAAAGACCTAAATGTAAGTCCTGAAACTATAAAACTTATAGAAGAAAACATATGCAGTAAACTTTTTGACATCAGTCTTAGTAATATTTTTTGGATATGTCTCCTCAGGCAAGGGGAAAAAAGGCAAAAATAAATAGAACTACATCAAACAAAAAAGGTTACACACAGCAAAATAAATTATCAAGAAAAGAAAAAGTCATCTGCTAAATGAGAGAAGATATTTGTAAATGATATAACTGATAAGGGATTATATCCAAAACATACAAAGAACTTATACAACTCAACATAAAAAAAAAAAGATTGAAAATTGGGCAGAGAATCTGAATAGATATTTTTCAACAGAAGACATACAGACATGTAGCCAACAGACACATGAAAAGATGTTCAACATGACTAATCATCAGGGAAAGGCAAATCAAATGAGATATTACCTCACACCCATCAGGATGGCTGTCATCAAAATGACAACAAATAAATGTTGGTGAAGATGTGGAGAAAAGGGAACCCCCATGCTCTGTTTGTGGGGATAAAACTGGAACAGTGTGCAGAGTCCTCAAAAAATAAAAAATAGAACTACCACATGAACCTGCAATTCCACTCCTGGGTATTTATTTGAAAAAAACCAAAAACACTAGTATAAAAAAATGCAAATATCTCAATAGCTTTTATATTTGACTGTATGTGGAAATGATATTTAGATACATTGAGTTAATAAAATTTTTATTAAAATTAATGTTATCTATTTTTTCCCCTTTAAAAGTGACTACTAGAACACTTAAAATTATTATTTTTTTTTTTTTGTTTTTTGTTTTTTGTTTTTTTTTTTTTTTTATATTATTTTATTAGTTGGAGGCCAATCACTTTACAACATTTCAGTGGGTTTTGTCATACATTGACATGCATCAGCCATAGAGTTACACGTATTCCCCATCCCGATCCCCCCTCCCACCTCCCTCCCCACCCGACTCCTCAGGGTCCTCCCAGTGCACCAGGCCCGAGCACCTGACTCATGTATCCCACCTGGGCTGGTGGTCCGTTTCACCATAGATAATATACATGCTGTTCTTTCAAAACATCCCACCCTCCCCTTCTCCCACAGAGTTCAAAAGTCTGTTCTGTACTTCTGTGTCTCTTTTTCTGTTTTGCATATAGGGTTATCGCCACCATCTATCTAAATTCCGTATATATGTGTTAGTATACTGTAATGTTCTTTATCTTTCTGGCTTACTTCACTCTGTATAATGGGCTCCAGTTTCATCCATCTCATTAGAACTGATTCAAATGAATTCTTTTTAACGGCTGAGTAATATTCCATGGTGTATATGTACCACAGCTTCCTTATCCATTCATCTGCTGATGGGCATCTGGGTTGCTTCCATGTCCTGGCTATTATAAACAGTGCTGCAATGAACATTGGGGTGCACGTGTCTCTTTCAGATCTGGATTCCTCAGTGTGTATGCCTAGAAGTGGTATTGCTGGGTCATATGGCAGTTCTATTTCCAGTTTTTTAAGAAATCTCCACACTGTTTTCCATAGTGGCTGTACTAGTTTGCATTCCCACCAACAGTGTAAGAGGGTTCCCTTTTCTCCACACCCTCTCCAGCATTTATTGCTTGTAGACTTTTGGATAGCAGCCATCCTGACTGGCGTGTAATGGTACCTCATTGTGGTTTTGATTTGCATTTCTCTGATGATGAGTGATGTTGAGCATCTTTTCATGTGTTTGTTAGCCATCTGTATGTCTTCTTTGGAGAAATGTCTGTTGAGTTCTTTGGCCCATTTTTTGATTGGGTCGTTTATTTTTCTGGAATTGAGCTTCAGGAGTTGCTTGTATATTTTTGAGATTAATCCTTTGTCTGTTTCCTCATTTGTTATTATTTTCTCCCAATCTGAGGGCTGTCTTTTCACCTTACTTATAGTTTCCTTTGTTGTGCAAAAGCTTTTAATTTTCATTAGGTCCCATTTGTTTATTTTTGCTTTTATTTCCAATATTCTGGGAGGTGGGTCATAGAAGATCTTGCTGTGATTTATGTCGGAGAGTGTTTTGCCTATGTTCTCCTCTAGGAGTTTTATAGTTTCTGGTCTTACATTTAGATCTTTAATCCATTTTGAGTTTATTTTTGTGTATGGTGTTAGAAAGTGTTCTAGTTTCATTCTTTTACAAGTGGTTGACCAGTTTTCCCAGCACCACTTGTTAAAGAGATTGTCTTTTTTCCATTGTATATCCTTGCCTCCTTTGTCAAAGATGAGGTGTCCATAGGTTCGTGGATTTATCTCTGGGCTTTCTATTCTATTCCATTGATCTATATTTCTGTCTTTGTGCCAGTACCATACTGTCTTGATGACTGTGGCTTTGTAGTAGAGTCTGAAGTCAGGCAGGTTGATTCCTCCAGTTCCATTCTTCTTTCTCAAGATTACTTTGGCTATTCGAGGTTTTTTGTATTTCCATACAAATTGTGAAATTATTTGTAGAACACTTAAAATTATATGTGCTATTCAGATTAATGACTTAAGTCTGTTTTTCTTGGATAGGACTATCTTCTGTAACTTCACAGTAAGCTGGAGTTACTTTAACTTTCCAGAGCAAATTTTCCTATGATTTCACAGTCTCTCTCTGTACTAGCTAGAGGCAAAGCCTGTTTGCGACAGAACTGAAGTTAATAGTATCCTTTACCTCGCAATGGTTAGACTTTTTCATTTTAATAATTATAACAATAAAATCACAAAAATATTCTTTCAAATTTTCCATTGAGAGTCACATGTTGTATGATATTATGTCCAAAGGATTTGGTCACATGGTAATCATGCTTTAGAAAGAATTGAAAGAATTGTTTAGAAAGAATTTAGAAAGAATTGTTTCTTTTTTTGGTGGGGGGAGGTTAGGGTACCATAATCCATTTACTCTTTGCCCATTCTGGGCTTCTTGCCAAGGTTTCACACACATGACAATTAACAGTAAAGTAAGAAATAAGATTCTTTAATAATAGGTTAGCAAATGTTCCCATCTCTCCCAACAAAGGGCTCTGATAAAAACTGAGCTTAGGCCAGAGGTATTTTAAAAAAGAAAATAAAGGAAAGACTGGATCAGAGAGAGGCAAGCTATTGGCAACTGTGCCTGGGACAACAGTCTTCTTTACCTGCTTGCCAAAAATTGCAAGAAGTAAAAATTAATATCCACTTCCCTAGAAACCTTCATTTCTCTTAATGTGTTCAAAACAGAAAACAGGTAGAAGAGAAAAAGACGGTGGCCAGACCTGCCTCAGGAGCAAGTCATATGCCATGCATACTGTTCCAAAATTGCTTCTTTTTGAATGCACATATATACCTACACTTTGGGATATGTGGGAAAAAATGATTTGGCGAATTGACTGTCTCTACCACAAATTAAGAATAGAATACTGAAAGCTATCCTCTTTCTTAGAGAATAAATAAGCCAAGGATACTGTTTTCCGTAGCTTTAAAGGTTAGATAGGATGCTACTGTAGAAAATTCCAGATGGATCAATTTGTGAAGCTTAAAAATACTCTGTATGACAGACAAAGGATTAATCTCAAAAATATACAAGCAACTCCTGTGGCTCAATTCCAGAAAAATAAATGACCCAATCAAAAAATGGGCCAAAGATCTAAACAGACATTTCTCCAAAGAAGACATACAGATGGCTAACAAACACATGAAAAGATGCTCAACATCACTCATCATCAGAGAAATGCAAATCAAAACCACAATGAGGTACCATTACACGCCAGTCAGGATGGCTGCTATCCAAAAGTCTACCAGCAATAAATGCTGGAGAGGGTGTGGAGAAAAGGGAACCCTCTTACACTGTTGGTGGGAATGCAAACTAGTTCAGCCACTATGGAAAACAGTGTGGAGATTTCTTAAAAAAACTGGAAATAGAACTGCCATATGACCCAACAATCCCACTCCTGGGCATACACACCGAGGAAACCAGATCTGAAAGAGACACGTGCACCCCAATGTTCATCGCAGCACTGTTTATAATAGCCAGGACATGGAAGCAACCTAGATGCCCATCAGCAGATGAATGGATAAGGAAGCTGTGGTACATATACACCATGGAATATTACTCAGCTGTTAAAAAGAATTCATTTGAATCAGTTCTAATGAGATGGATGAAACTGGAGTCCATTATACAGAGTGAAGTAAGCCAGAAAGATAAAGACCAATACAGTATACTAACACATATATATGGAATTTTAAAAGATGGTAACGATAACCCTATATGCAAAACAGAAAAAGAGACACAGATGTACACAACAGACTTTTGGACTCTGTGGGAGAAGGCGAGGGTGGGATGTTCTGAGAGAATGGCATTGAAACAAGTATACTATCAAGGGTGAAACAGATCACCAGCTGGATGCATGAGACAAGTGCTCAGGGCTGGTGCACCGGGAAGACCCAGAGGGATGGGATGGGGAGGGAGGCAGGAGGGGGGATCGGGATGAGGAACACATGTAAATCCATGGCTGATTCATGTCAATGTATGACAAAGTTCACTACGATATTGTAAAGTAATTAGCCTCCAACTAATAAAAATAAATGGAAAAAATAAATTAAAAAAATATTCTGTATGACATGCTTTCTGAGTTGGAATCTATAGCAGCTGGGTTGCAAATTGGACACACTGTCATCACCTTTAAGGCCGTAATGGTCAGTGCATTGTTCTGCAGTACTTAAATACCTGTGGATGAGCATGTCGAGTTCAATAATATGATTTTCTTCCCTGGCTTTATTTCATTTGTTTGATTATTTAAATATGAGTAAAGAATTCTGAGTGACTATTTAAGCATGGATCATTGAGAATGTCTCAAAATAATTTATTTCCATACTTCACCTTGCAGCCCCACCCTTTCCATCCCAGCCCCTGTAAATGAGAGTGAAAGCAATTTCCTGTGGGAGAGGATGAAACTCCAAGGTCCCTCTGCCTTCCCCACAAAGGCTATTGCCAATCAATACAATTCCCTGGGGTTAAGGTCTTGTATGCAGGGGGTCCAGGTAAATTGTTTCTGGTAGAGAATAAAACTGCTGTCACTTGTCTTGGGGAATAGAAGCTAAGACAGCTAAAGAACAATACTTCAGGAAAAATCAAAAGAAAACTTCATTTTAGAATAAATTTCAAGATACCACAAAATGTTTTGCTAGTAATATCATATTTAATGTTTTCATGAATAAAATATTGATGTCTAGTACATTTAAAAAAAACTGAATGTGATGACCAGTTTAAAATTCATGCATCTCCTTTTCCTCCAGAGTGATCAGGAGCTTCTGATTAGGATGACAAAGATAGGTTATAAGGCATATGCCATTCTGCAGAATTGCTGTCTATTAGAGGCCATGATACCAGTAAAATTAGATTAAGGTTAAGGCAGGAATGTAAATTTTGTTAATAAGGTTTCTATATTTTAATTCAAAACCAAACACCCTGCGGGTCTATTGATGCTAATCCCATTTAATCTTGCAAAACGCTTTCCTGGTATCAAGGGATCCAGATGAGTACTTGCCCGTTATTACCTGGAAAATGAAGAATTTTCTTACACCTTCACCTCTAAATAGTATAAACATAGCCATAGAATTTTGATGACTTTAAGAAAACAAATATATTTATATGATTATGTAGAAACTCAAATGCTATATGTTATGCGCAATGTGTGTTATATCTACATGTCTATTGCAAGAGTCATATATTCATCTGTTTAATTACTCTGTGCCTGAAATCTCTTGTATTTAAAATACTCATGCTTAGTTTACTAACCTGTGCCTTTCTGAGTTGGCATGGCTGTTTCAAAACATTTCAAAAAATGTTTTGAAAGTACATTAAAAAAATAAGTCAAGACATATCACTTCTCACTTCGGTAAATAAATTACTTCTCTGTTTTAGGGAGATTTTGTTGTCTATTTCTCACCTTTTATTTATTTCAGTGCTTTCTCTGCTCTCTTCTGACTCTGCTTTTTCATTCCTACAGTATCTGTCAGAGTGTGTCCCTAACAAACATTGTGATGGGTCCCAAATTTTGCTATATGCTCATTCTCCTTCATGCATGCTGCCTGCATCCCTCCTGAGTAAGATGTTAAACAATTATGTACTTTACATATACACATGTATACACATGTGGGTGTATATGTGTACATATATGTACATGACTAAGGTGCCAGAAAGGATGAAGATATATGTATCAAGTGCTGAGATCTTTTTAAATGTGGTGAACTGGAAAGGTATAAGTTTTAGAGCCAGATATATGCTCTAATTCCCCCCCCTTCCAAGTGTCTGCACCTAAAATTGTTCTCTCTTTATTATTTCTCCATCATTTCCATCAGCACACATGTAGCATTACCTAGCATATTAAAAAAGCTCTGGCAGGTAACAACTTCATTGTTTAAAAAATAATGTTTCTTTCAGATCCCATTCCAAAATATTCCCCAAACAATATAGACAAATATCAGTCTTTCTTACTAGGTGAAAAGTCCCATGAAGCCAAGAAATTTTTTGTCTGATTCAGTACTACAGACTCAGCTTTTAGAATACTTCTAGCATCTATAAACTTCTCAGCAAACATTTGTCAAATGAATGAATGAATGAGTGAATGGGTGAATGAACAATGCTTGGATCACAGTATAGACTTACTCAAGACTGGCTCTTATTACAATGAAACTGACATTTTGTGAACCTGATATTTCTTATAAACACCAAGAAGATTCAGAACCACCATACCACGAAGCTTGTCTAGTTCTAAGTCTATCACTGAAGTCTGAAAGTCTTGCCTGTACACATATCAGTGGTTATTTGGTTTAACGTGTTTGACATTTCTTTGAAATTTTATAGGGAAAAGTCTGCCGTGAAATCTTTCAACTTTCTATTTCACTTACCTTCCTATTATTGCTTGAATATTGTGTACAGTTTCTAGTTATTTCCCTAAAACTGTAGCACCTAAGAATAGTAAACTTATGCCATGT
Organism: Muntiacus reevesi; assembly: GCF_963930625.1. NCBI lineage: Eukaryota > Metazoa > Chordata > Mammalia > Artiodactyla > Cervidae > Muntiacus > Muntiacus reevesi. The sequence continues at coordinate 50,309,897 of NC_089259.1, read as the reverse complement.
TCTTTATCTAAAGTTTTAGATACTAGAATTGAGTTATTTCAGTCATCTTTTGACTTAGGAAGCAAACAGGAAGTGCTGCTATTGACTCGTCTATCAGTGTAGGTTTGTTAACTGTAACAAAGGTACTATTCTGGTGAGGGATGTTGGTGATGGGAAATACTGTGCATATGTGAAAACTCTGTACTCTGTCAATTTTTTATTGAGATAATATTGACATATAAAATTACATTAATTTCAGATATACAACATAATCATTCCACTATGTATATTACTATATTAGAGATGATCACAATAAGCTTAGTCAACATCCATCACCCTGAAAAAAAAGTGGCTCTGAAAGTGAAGTTGCTCAGTCATGTCCAACTCTTTGGGGCCCCATGGACTATAACCTACCAGACTCCTCTGTCTTTGGGATTTTCCAGGCAAGAATACTGGAGTGGGTTGCCATTTCCTTCTCCAGGGGATCTTCCCAACCCAGGGATCAATCCATCACCCTACAAAGTTACAAATATTTTTCTTGTGATGAGAACTTTTAAGATCTACTCTCTTGATAACTTTCAAACATAAACTCCACTATCATTAATTCTAGTCACCATGCTGCACATTACATGCCCAGGACTTATTTATTTAATAACTGGAAATTTGTACCTTTTGACAACTTCCTCTTAATTTTGAAGTGATTATAAAACTGCTCCAAAAAGCATTTTTTTTTTGAAGAGAGAAAATACAAGGCATATGAACAATTCTGTCTTAATATCTTCCAATAGTGATTTAACTTTAAAGCTTTCATGTGTGTGGAACTTTCTCTAAAAGAGAAGTAAAAATCAACAATGTGGAAATTCTTTGATTTTATTCTTCTGATGCAACTGCATGCATTTGGTAATACAGGATAGGTAACCTCAGTGTTAATTAAAATTTCAATAAAGAAACACATTATAATTAATAGCACTCCTGGTCTTAGTGCATATACTCTAATTAAACAAATCCAGCAAAGCTGAAATAAAATCATTCTAAAACATGCCTTGATCATGCCATTATACTGTCCACACAGCTTCAGTGTCTCCCCATTGCCTAGAGATTAATGGCAAATTACTCAGCCTGAAAAATACATCCTTCTGTGCTGACCCCAAGCAGTTTCCATAGCGATTTCTGTATACAAACCCGATGTGACATCACAGCAATCAACAACCAGGCAGAGTTGACTGAGAAGTCACCTAATACTACCTACTTGTATGACTTCAGGAGCTTCTGATCCAGCTTTTTTGAACTGCTTTGATCCAGCTCTCCTATCTGGTTAATAGTACCTTCTCACTGCCCTGCTGGGAGGACTGTGGCAAAGTCCAGGCTCCATGTGGTCCCTGGCATCAGAAGCTGTCAATAATGAGGGGAGTATTATCATCCCTAATGATGTCTTTTTACTCCAGTCTTGGTGTCTTTGTGCCCTTTCTTGAAACACAGCTGAAAATTCAAGGTTTACCTGTCTACTCACCATTCAAAGCCCCTCCTCATGTGTGAAGCCTTGACAGCCCATTCTAGCCCAAGATGATTGCTTTCACCCTGAACTCACAGTTCTCATTTCCTATATGTTCCTTTAAAAATGATTTGTCTTGTAATCTCTCTGATACTCTTCTCTCATAGTTTATCTTTCCACATAGTTATTTTATGAACAGAGTTGCTATCAAAGGAAGTCATGGTTGGGAGCTAGAAAGAAAATAAATAGATGAGCAGACCAGTGGATCCTAAACTGTGTCCTCTGGAGCTTCCCTGGGGGATGTTGTGGTGTGGTAGAATGAGGTACAGTGCCATTTGGAGAACGTCGGGTAAGCAGGGCTCTTGGTCCTATCCCCAGCTTCTACTCAGAGCATCAACCTTTCAATATTTCTTTGTTATGATTATTAATATTTATTGAAACTCATCTAACAAGATTAAACGCTGGAGTTCCAAGTAAGAATTCACCAATAAGAGAATTCCATTGCTCTATGAAACCTTGAAAGTCATTTATCCAGTGCAAGCTTCTACTAAGAAAGAAGACTTGGAGAATCACAATCAAGGTCATCAAGGAGGGCTGACATTAGAAAAATAGTCTCAAACCCCAGCTCTTTTAGTTTATAGTTTGCTTGTTTATTAATTAAATGATTAAAGCCATGAGATCAGAGGCCACTTATTTAATTTCTTTGTTTTTCTTCCAATCCTAGCTCAGGGCTTTAAACAGAATCCTGGTGTCTAAATACAAGAGGGCAGTATGCCTATAACACAATGACAAAATGGGAACAATAGACCACTTCCACCGCAGTCCCTGTAGACTGAAGGAACATTTGGATAGAATAACAGAAGAAGCATGGTATGGATCGGCATGAACCAGGGTCCATTTCATTTTGGACCCTTTAAGTATACCCTGAATATCCATTCCAGGTCAGCCTGGAAACCTCATTCCAAATTCCTGCCAGTTACAGGCAGAATTCGTCAATCCTCCACTACTAGTTATCACTAGGTTCTGAACAGGGTTGCTATGGAAGGAAGCCATGGTTGGGAGCAAGAAGGAAATAAATAGGTGAGTAGGCTAGTGGATCCTAAACTGTGTCCTCTGGAGCTTCCTTGGGGGATATTGTGGTGTGGTAGAATGAGGTGCAGTGCCATTTCGAGAACGTCGGATAAGCAGGACTCTTGGTCCTATCCCCAGCTTCTACTCAGAGCATTTACCTTTCAATATTTCTTTGTTATGATTATTAATATTTATTGAAACTCATCTAACAAGATTAAATGCTGGATTTTCATTTTGTCACTAAATATTAGCTCTCAAATGGAATTTGAATTCTGTGTGGACTGTCTAGCTTGTCTATGACCTTTGTATTCCATCAAGACTCTAGAGTTATTATTTTCTTCCACCTGTAAGTCCCATAGGTGTTGGCCAGAGAAGTCTGATTCTTGTATCTTGATGCCTCCCCAGGAAGCCTGTAGCTGTGTCTCCTCTCTTCTGGGCTCCACATGGTGAGAGAGGGGAATGACCTAATTGGTCTGGGTATGAAAACAGAGCGGATGAAAACAGAGCCTGGACAAGATGCTAAAAAGTTGGGTATTGATCAAAAAGAAGACCTAAAATGGCACAATACAGGGAAAGAACCAGACTTGAGTTCAATCTTGAATCCACTGCTGATGAGCTAGCCCTGAGGTACCAAGCAAATCAATGAACCATTCTGAGCCTTGATTCTCTCACCTTTAAGAGCTGCTTTGAGGAATAAGTAAAATAACCTGGATGTGTAGGTATGGAATCTAGAAAAATGGTCCTGATGAACCTATTTGTTGCTTTACTCTTAAACTAGAATAATGGTTAAAGTATATGCCCTAGAGGAGGGCTGCTGCTGCTGCTGGTAAGTCTCATCAGTTGTGTGTGACTCTGTGTGACCCCATAGACGGCAGCCCACCAGGCTCCTGTCCCTGGGATTCTCCAGGCAAGAACACTGGAGCGGGTTGCCATTTCCTTCTCCAGTGCATGAAAGTGAAAAGTGAAAGTGAAGTCGCTCAGTCGTGTCTGACTCTTTGCAACCCCATCATGGACTGTAGCCCACCAGGCTCTTCTATCCATGGGATTCTCCAGGCAAGAGTACTGGAGTGGGTTGCCATTCCCTTTTCCAGAGGATCTTCCTGACACAGAGATTGAACCTATATCTCTTACATTTCTTGCTTTGGCAGGTAAGTTCTTCACTGCTAGTGACTCCTGCAAATAAATTACCTTCTCCCTACTCCCTATCTTTCATAGTTCTAGAAAAGCTGATTCTCTGCCTGGTTCCATTTCCTTTTGACCTGCTGATTCTAACTGTTCCCTCATCATACAGCTTGCACAGAGTCCTTCCCATCCTTTCTTCATTTTGTGAAAATTTAACATTTATGAGCTGTAATTTCAGGCTCTATTTTCTTAACAGCCAGAAGCAGTGTCTTAGCCAATCATCCCTTAATGTAGATTGTGTGTAGTTTTTGGATACTTAAGTAATTCTTACAGCCCATGCCAGTCTGATTCAGAAGTCTGTATCCATTCCCTAACACTATAAACATTTTAAATTCCTACAGAAAAGTGACTACTGTGGGTGGTCTCATAGATACAGAAGACTTGATTTTCACTCATTCAAAGACAAGGCTCTCTTTACCTGGGCTCCATTGGAGACCCCAAATTATTGCCAACGTAATTTCTCTTTTGCCTCCTAACCTCTTGTGGCTGCATTGACCTGCTTATTGTTTCTATTAACACATCCATCTCAAGTCGCTTACTTACATGCATATTATCACAGGAACCCTGGTGTTAGTCCTACTAGCTGACCACCCAAGGCAATTCCTTGTGTGAAATGATCCTCAATGCCCAAGGGAAGGCGCCTAGTGGCAGAAGCAGCTGCAGCCCCAGCCTTCCAGTCATGGCGCTCCAAGCTGCTGCCTCTATCCCTGGGTAATGAATCCATCCATCATTCCAAAGCACTTGGTGGTAAACAGGAGTCAAATTAAAGAAGTCCAGTTTTGTCTACAAGTTTTTTCAACATGTATGATGCAAAGGAGCATTTAGCTTAGCAGTGACTCTTTGTGACATAGGGGTAGTCTGTCACACTGCTAGTTTTGCTAGTCCACTACTAATATTATAAGACTCTGTGGGCATTTTTTCCCTTTTTTTGTTTTTCTTGAGACCAGTGGAATGATGCCACTTTATTCATACTTGGAATTGCTCCCCAAGAATCTAGTTGAAGTTAGAATTCCATTATAATTTGTGATTCGCCATCAAGAAAGAAACAGAATCCAGAAAAAGAAAGTCTATGTGCTTCTATGCTATTCTTTTTAGTTTCCTGTTTTGGCATACTTTAACTTCCCTGCAAAGAGTTCATTCAGTTGGTGTGGCTAACAAGGTCACAGTGGCAGTCTGTTACGTGTAGGCCAATCATCTCTCCAGACCTCAGAGAAGCTTCTTAAGAGGAGCCAGCTCATAAATGTGTGCTTTCAGTCACAGGCAGGACCAAGGGAGAAAGTGTGGCCAGATGTGGGTCAGGGCAAAGTCATTAGTTATTTGGAAGAATGAGACAGGCATGGGTACTTGTGTATATGGTGGGTAAGGAGCAGCCTAGTTATGAGTTAAGACTAAGTTGTATTTAAAATTAACTGGTTTTTTTCTAGTTATTTGCTTTGAAGCTGACTGCTCTAGCTTCCTGGGCCTCAATTCACTAAAGGCATGACTTTGGCATCACTGCTTACCACCTATTTTACAGATTGGTTGTAAAGTTAAAAAAAAAAAAAGATAATAACTTGTGCACACTATAAAATATACATTATGAGATATATAGGTCAGTGGTTAAAATGGCAAATTCTAGAAAAAGCCTGCCTTGTTTAAGTCCCAACTGTGTTTTTAGAGAGTTGATCAAGGAAAACATTGTCTAATCTCTTTTCACTAAAGTCCTTCATCTGTAAGAAGCGTAATGACAGTACCGACCTCTTAGGGTTGTTTTAAAGATTAAATAAAATGATACATGTAAAGAGTTTATGGGGTTTCCCAGGTGGCTCAGTGGTATAAATATTCACCTGCCAATGCAGGAAATGTGGGTTTGATCCCTGGGTCAGGACGATCCCTGGAGAAGGAAATGGCAACCCAGTCCAGTATTCTTATCTGGGAAGTCCCATAGACAGAGAAGCCTGGTGGGCTACGGTCCATGGGATCACAACAGAGTAGGATATGACAGAGGTACTAAAGAACAACAGCAAGAGTTTATAGCACCAGCTGGCACATTATAAAATCTCACTGTAAAAACTCAATGAATATTAACTACTTCAGCTGTTATCAAAACACTTTTTAAAAGAGCTAGCAGACTGATTTGAAGATCTTGAAGAATGGTATGAGTAGACCACTGCAAAGTATTCTTTAAACCAATGATATCAACATTATTTTTATTAGCAATAAACAATTGCTCTGATAATCAAGCCACAGTTTTGGCGTGAATTGATTTGTCATGATTGCATTTCAGGTTTGTTTGAGTTTCACATACAGTGAGTGCTATGGATTCCTTTTTCAAGCCATGTGACTTTTGGAAGGAAAAAAAAAAAAAAGCCAGGTATCTCTAATGGTCTAGTGTTGGCTGTATGTTTTCTTAATGTGAAATGAATGTTTGAGCTTATTATACTAATATGAGTCTGCCATGTCCTCAAATTTATTACTCCAAATCAGTGGCATTTGTGTTGTTACCAGTGTGATTGCTAGTTGATACTGGAATGCATTCATTAGCGCCATAGTACAGAAATTTTACAATACCAGAGTTGCTGCTGCTTCTTTTTTATTTCTATTCTTAGCTTTTTTTTTTATTGTCAACTTGACTGTTCTGCCTCTGGAACAGAATAATGAGATAATAGTTAAGCAAGGAGTCAATGAAGATTTTACAGAATGGGACAGACTTTTTGCAACTACGACCAGGGTTTTGCTCATTTTGGTTATATCTGCAATGTTTTAAAGGCATCATATCTTGTCCCACTGTGATAAAAATATATTTAGACAGTTTATATCAATAAAATCACCTCATTATAAAGTTAGAATTTATCAAATTTATTTAAGAACTATCATCATGAATTGCCTGGCCTTTTACTTTTTATACTTTCCTAATGTACTCTGTCTATTCCTTTGTGTTCAAAATGTTAAGCTTCAGCTGTAGAAATGCCTTATTATAAAAATGAACAGAGGCTGCAGTAGTAACTAGTCATTGGCATTTTCATATTATTCAGAGTCTTTTCCTTATCTCTTGGACAAATATATCTCATTAATCTGCATTCAGGCTTGACTTCTCTTCTGTTAAAGAAATGATACAAGTCTGTAGCTTGCTTCACCACAGAATAAAACAACGTTATCATTTGTAAGAGAAAGTAAAGACAATTATTTGGATAACTTAAGTCTCTCTTTCTCAAACTTTCTTGTTTAAAATAATAGTTTTCAACTAGGGGCAATTTTGTTCCCAGAGACTATCTGACAATTGTCTGGAGACATTGTTGATTGTCACGATGGGGTAGGTGGTGGTATTGGCCTCTAGTGTGTGGAGCCCAGGGTAGGTACTAAATATCCTACAATGTACAGGATGGCCTCCACAACAATTATCACAATCTGATTCAAAATGTCAATAGTGCTGAGACTGAGAAGCCCTGGTCTAAAATATCCTGGTGTCTCAGTTATTGCATTAAAGCTAGAGTTTGGATTTTTTAATATTCAAAATATCCAGACAAGATTACTAAGTATCTACCACCAAAAAAACTGGACATAATTACTGACAAAAAAACTGGACATAATTTTAAAGGCATGTTAGTCCAAATACTATTGATATGTTGAGAATTTATTTTGAAAGAGGATGATCCAAATGGAACAGAAATGTATGGGTGCTCTTCCTTCAAAGTAATGTTTTAATTATGAGAATGAAGCTGAAAATTTGAAATCTTATTTTTATGAAGCATCTTTTCATTAAAAAAATAATCTAGGGAATCCTTTGTTTTAGGGCTTCTTTAAAGTCAAAAAGATCAGGAAAATACAGAAAATAAACAGAATTTATTTCCTTTTTCTTTCAAAGTGTAGTGCTTCTACCTCTTTAAACAAATGCATGCTGTGTAAAGGCTGACAATTGAATCCTTTTATTTGATCTCTGAGTATTAGATCACTTGAAATTTAAGAAAATGCAAGTTACATTGACTCTTAGAGAAACAGCCTATATCATAGAAACACACACACACACACCCCAATCAACAAAGGAACAAAACACCCTCAACTCAGGCCTTTTAGGAAAAGTAGATATATATATAGAGAGATGATATAGATATATTTGCAAACCAAACATAAAATACCATCCTAGACATTTTCCGTTGAGCATCCAACTTGAGTCAAATGTTCCATTTCTCTTAAGTCAATTTATGGGAGGGGTGTGTAAAAGCACTTTAGTGAAGAAAACCAGTGATCGCAATGCATCAAAGTTAAGCTGTAGCGAGGTTATCACTCCGTGAAAAAATCACATAAACATTTCACATATAAAATATTATTCATCAGGGCAAAACCCTCAAAGGGGTTGAGAGATAACAAAGGTGTCACAGAACCTTTTTCTTTTTTTGAAAAAGGAAAAAAATATATTCCACAGCTAAAATGGAATCTGTGGTCATGTGGTAGGTAGGAGATGAATATAATTGAGAAGCAAATTAGCAAACCTTAAATATCTGATTCTGCAATATCATTACCCATAAACTTGCCCTATTCCACCCTCTTTTCCCCAAAGACCAATGTCCCATATCTGAACTGAGGGAGATGTGTGCTTTCTAACAGCTAAATCAACAAGGTTTCACATGAGTAGTGCTGTGTGGTGTGGTTGACTGATTTCATGAAAAACTAATCATGTATTCATCATTGAGATCAAACACTTCCCAAGTAATTATCATCTCAACCCAATCTGATAGGAACTGAAAAAGTGGCGCTGCTGATACAATCAGAGGCTGATCAGAATAGTTCTTTTAGCTTTTGTAAACCTTGGGTAGGAAAGCAAGAAACCGAAATTGTGTTTTATAATTAAGAGAGGTAAAGTTGGCAAGCTGAATTAATTATTTCAATCAATCATAACAAGTTTAACTTGCCAGGTTATTTACTGGAACATGCATCTAAAAATCAACTTTTCATACGTGAGCATTTAAAAATATCTAATAGAAGAAAAATACAAAGAAGTTTTTGAATTAAAATCTGAACCCTTTATGTACAGATTATAAAATAGTGTCATATCACTTCCATAGTTCTCTTGAGGTGTGGTGTTTTTCTTTCTGATATGGAGCTATTGTTATATTGAATTATATGTCATCACAGAGTGATTGCTTTCAGAAAATCTGACTTTCACTTTGTGTCTGTGATTATAAATTGAGATGGAGATGAACAGTGTAGGATACTTTACAAAGGACTTCCACACACGGTACCTTGAATGCTTGTGTGTTAAGTAATATAAGTGCTTTTGTGTGTTACCTCATTTAATCTTCAGACAGCTTGATGAGAGAGATCCAGTTAGAACCCCCAACTTAAAAATGAAGGAACCAAGTCAGAGAGAAGCTGTGTCTGCTGAAGGCCACTAATATTAACTGGCATCGATGGGACAGAATCTCAGCCCAGACTAAAGCAGGTCCCCTAGACCTGTTCTGTAGTGCCTCTCTGGTACGGTCTGATCCTACCAGATCTGATCATAGGATAACAGCCTTTGAAAAGAACTTTATATATGCCAGGGGCTGAGCTATTCGCATTACATATATATATATATGTAAATGGCTGTTGAACCTCTCTGAAGCTCAAGGTTTTAGTTTGTGAAGCAGTGATGAAAATCTCTATTTTAACAGTTGAATAAATAGGACTTCCCTGGTGGTCCAGTGATTAAGAATATGCCTGCCAGTGCAAGGGACGCAGCTTGGATCCCTGTTCGAGGAGATTCCACGTGGTGCGGGGCGACTTAAGCCCCGGAACTGCAACTACTGAAGCCCGTGAGATCTAGAGCCGGTGCCGGCAGCACGAGAAGCCACTGTAATGAGCAGTTTGCGCACCACAGCTAAAGAGTAGCCCCCTCTCCCCCTCCGCCACAACTAGAGAAAGCCCGCAGGCAGCAATGAAGACCTAATGCAGCCAAAAATAATAAAAAATATTTTTTTTTTTTAAAAAGGAGAGTTTATGGAGTTAAAGGCTTTACCACTGAAGCTACAAAGAGCAGGGAACTTTGTTAACTCACATGTCCTGGGTCCAACAGCCAGCAAACAAAGGGTTTATTTCATAATTCGACTGGACCCCAGATGTAAGCCCAAGAGGCTGGCAGAGATTCTGCCACAATTACTCCAGGTTTTGTGTGTGCAAGAAATAGCACCAAACCTCAGGGAGCAGGAGACTGCTCTTTCCAATAGATCATACTACCTTCTGCAAAAATATGCATAACCTTAAATTCAATACATCAAGTCACATGATTTTTTTCATTATATAAGTAATTGGCTTTGTAAATCTAAATATTCACATTTTGTAATTTCTAATATGTGCACCCACTGCTCATATTTTATCCATATTTTATGAGTTTCTATTCATGGTTCAAGATTAAATGAATTTCCTTAACCTAGAAAGTTTACTTCATTACCCATTTTCATTTTCTTTCATTTATCATTATAAGACATGAGCCAAACTCTACTCCATATAACCACATTGGCTATTTAATTCCTTTATCAAATTCAGGAGCATTAATTAAACATCTATTATGTGTCAGAAACATGGAAAGTATCATATATTTATTATAAAGTTGGAGAGTATAGAATTGGGAGCTCTTTCTAATAGTGAAACATAGAAGCAGAGAGTAAAATACTGGTTGTCAGGAGGTAGGGGAGGGAAAAACGGGCAGACGTTGATCAAGGGGTACAAAATTTCAAATATACAAGATGAATAAGTTCTGGAAGTTTGATGGACAGCATGGTGACTGTAGTTAATACTATGTTGTGACAAATGAATTTATTTATAAAACAGAAACAGACTTACAGATAGAAAACAAACTAATAGTTATCAAAGGGGACGTGAAGGGAGGGATAAATAGGAGTATGGAATAACATGCACACTAATATTAACTTGTAATAACTTATAATAGAAAAGAATATGTATAATTGAATCACATTACATCTGAAACTAACACACTATTGTAAGTCAATTGTTTTCACTTAAAAGAACAATATTATGCTGTGTACTTGAAACTTTGCTAGGGTGTTCTCACAGCACGTACCTCCCTTGCACACATACAGAGTCAGTAACTGTATGATGCAATGGATATATTAATTAGCTTGATTGTGGAAATTCTCTCACAATGTATACATATGCTAAAGCATAAGGTATACAAGTTAAACATATACATTTTTAATTTGTAAGTTATGCCTCAATAAAGCTGAGGGAAAAGAATAAACCTCTTGACCAAAGTGTGACATTCTACTCATTTAGGTGAGATTAAAAAAGCAAAAAAACAACTGATTGGAAAGTTGTCCTGCTAACAAAGACAAATGCATTTTCTTTATGTTTCACTTGTTTCAAATTTATTCACTTATTCACAAATCTTTGAAGAGTCATGACTGACAAATGGAATCCTATGTGTTCATTCCCAAAGTCTTTTAAACTCAAGCTGGGCTTCATGAGATGGGATCAATTCCACTCCTCTCATCGTAGATCTCTTTTTAGCCTGATTTCCTAGGTGACACTAGTGGTAAAGAGTCCACCTGCCAATGTGAGAGATGCAAGAGAAACATCATCAATCCCTGGGTGCGGAAAGTTCCCTGGAGTAAGAAATGACTACCCACTCTGGTATTCTTGCCTGGAAAATTTCATGGACAGAAGAGCCTGGAGGGCTTCAGTTCATGGGGTCACAAAGAGTCAGACGTGACTGAGCACACACACACTCACACTCGTTGTGGGTTTCAAAATATCTGAAAACAGTCCAGGCCTTATTAATGGTCTAAGCATTATTATTACTTTCAATAGATGTGATGCAACTACTTGACAGACCAGTACTTCTTACAAATAGCAGTAGCTGATTTTATCCACAGACATTTATTCCACCTAAGCATTATTTGTGTCTCCAGTAATATACACTTATCATTATGATGAACAAAAGGAACCCGAAGAGAAACACCAAATATTTTGTATTCCTAACTAAGAGAATTCAACAAAACTTACTCTTGGGATCATCAGTTCAATTCAGTCGCTCTGTTGTGCCCGACTCTGCAACCCCGTGGACTGCAGCATGCTAGTATTCCCCGTCCATCATCAACTCCCAGAGCCTACTCAAACTCATGTCCATTGTGTCGGTGGTGCCATTCAACTATCTCATCCTCTGTTGTCCCTTTCTTCTCCTGCCTTCAATCTTTCCCAGCAGCAGGATCTTTTTAAATGTGTCAGTTCTTTGCATCAGGTGGCAGAGTATTGGAGTTTCAGCTTCAGCATCAGTCCTTCCAATGAATATTCAGGACTGGTTTCCTTTAGGATTGACTGGTTGGATCTCCTTGAAGTCCAAGGGACTCTCAAGGGTCTTCTCCAACACCATAGTTCAAAAGCATCAATTCTTCAGCACTCAGTTCCCTTTATAGTCCAACTCTCACATCCATACATGACTACTGCAAAAACCATAGCTTTGACTAGATGGACCTTTGACTAGATGGTTGGTAAAATATTGTCTCTACTTTTTAATATGCTGTCTAGGTTGGTCATAGTTTTTCTTTCAAGGAGCAAGTGTCTTTTAATTTCATGGCTGCAGTCACCATCTGCAGTGATTTTGGAGCCCAAGCAAATAAAGTCTGTCACTGTTTCCATTGTTTCCCCATCTATTTGCCGTGAAGTGATGGGACCAGATGCCATGATCTTAGTTTCCTGAATGTTGAGTTTGAAGCCAACTTTTTACTCTCCTGTTTCACTTTCATCAAGAGGCTCTTTAGTTCTTCACTTCCTGCCAGAAAGGTGATGTATAGACCATCTTAAAATTAGTTTTAGAGGTATACATGTAAAAGAGTAACTGCCTCAATTGTCCAAGTGTTTGGCGTATGAAATAATGGAACTGTATATTTTTAAAATTTGAAAATGATTTCTATAAAAAGGGAATATTATGTTAGATGAGAAATTGCTATATATGAATCATGATGTATATGTATATATGTGATTGATATATATATATATATATATATATATATATGATGGCCAGTTTATATAGGAGACATTGCAAAGTGAGAGAACCAGATTATGATTCTGAAAATGACTCAGTGGATCACTGCCATTTGTGTTTAACCTACAGAGGAAGAAAAGTTAATGAATTTCTAAAGCATTTGTGGTGATAATTACATGAGTCAATCCCCTTTAAGTTGGGCTTTGCAATACTGCAGATATTTCATGTAACTTCACCGTCGTTTTACTTTCATCCATTTATCTAACAAGTGACATTTTTCCTGCTTAATGCAACATTTACCAACATGTGAAGATAAAAAATGTGTTAGAACTCTCATCCCCTTTGTATCAAGAGGTTATACACTGAAGTATATTCACAAAGAGGAACAATGTACAAATCTCCACAGACTGTTATGGGGATGACTGCAGTCATTTATGCTATGTACATATGGCTTTGTAAATGTCTCATCTGTTTAATTCTTTTGAATTACAGCACAGGCTTTGACTTCTTTCAATTTGCTTTCTAGCATTTATTTTTTGCTCAAAATCATTTAACATACAGCTCTGGCTATGGTAGAATAGCTGTGTTTTCTCTGCGGTGTTCCCAAGTGTTCCCTTTCATTACCGACATCTGCATAACTGAACACGCAGGAGATTGGTTCAGGGCTATGGGGACCAACTACAGGTAAAAATAAAACAAACTACAAGGAAAGATTTAAAATCCTCATATGTCAGAAAGTATACAAGTGGTAGATTATTCTCTGGAGTATTTAAAAAGCTCTGCAAGAAATATACATGACCATAAGAAGGCAGTGGGGGGTAAGGGTGGGAAGGGAAGAATCCCATGGATTCTTGCTTTATAAACTGGAAGAACCTAATGCAAAACATGAACAGCAAGATAGGTTTGTATTACAAAGAAAAAACATAGAGAAAAAGGGAAAGGGGGGCAGGACTACTGAGACAAAATGGCAAAAACACATGAGTCAGCCATGAAAGAAGTTTTAGAAATATTGAGGTGATAGGAGGTGAAAGAAGCAGTAGGTGAAGAAAATCAGAACTATCACAGTGCTTTCATCTTTGAATCTCGAACTAGGGCATCACCAAAATGGCATAAAAAGGCAACTAGAGGTTTCCAACTTAAATTTTGTAGACATAGTTTTTGCCTGATCAACTAATGCATTAATTTTTTAAATTATTTTTTATACTTAAAAAAAATGATTTCTTCAGTTCAGTCACTCAGTCATATCCGACTCTTTGTGACCCCATGAATCGCAGCACGCCAGGCCTCCCTGTCCATCACCAACTCCTGGAGTTTATTCAAACTCATGCCCATCGAGTCGGTGATGCCATCCAGCCATCTCATCCTTTGTCACCCCCTTCTCCTCCTGCCCCCAATCCCTCCCAGCATCAGGGTCTTTTCCAATGAGTCAACTCTTTGCATGAGGTGGCCAAAGTACTAGAGTTTCAGCTTCAGCGTCAGTCCTTCCAATGAATATTCAGGACTGATTTCCTTCAGGATGGACTGGTTGGATCTCCTTGCAGTCCAAGGGACTCTCAAGAGTCTTCTCCAACACCACAGTTCAAAAGCATCAATTCTTCGGCTCTCAGCTTTCTTCACAGTCCAACTCTCATATCCATACATGACCACTGGAAAAACCATAACCTTGACCAGACGGACCTTTGTTGGCAAAGTAATATCTCTGCTTTTTAATATGCTATCTAGGTTGGTCATAACTTTCCTTCCAAGGAGTAAGTGTCTTTTAATTTCATGGCTGCAGTCACCATCTGCAGTGATTTTGGAGCCCCCCAAAATAAAGTCTGACACTGTTTCCATTGTCTCCCCATCTATTTGCCATGAAGTGATGGGACCAGATGCCATGATCTTAGTTTTCTGAATGTTAAGATTTAAGCCAACTTTTTCACTCTCCTCTTTCACTTTCATCAAGAGGTTTTTTATTTCCTCTTCACTCTCTGCCATAAGGGTGGTGTCATCTGTGTATCTGAGGTTATTGATATTTCTCCCAGCAATCTTGATTCCAGCTTGTGCTTCTTAGTATTTCACAGTGAAATAAAATATATGGACAAAATTTGAGCAAAAACAAATTTCTTCTAGCAAACGGTGAGAAAATTTCCAGCCAATGAATTTTCAACTCTAATTATTTGGCGGCATTTTGGTGGAAATACTATGGAGACTTACTTGAAACTTTTCATGGATGCCAGTTGGAGATATTCAGATCATTCCAGTTTATGGGATAAAGTAGATTTTGTGTGCATGCATTCTAAGTTGCTTCAGTTGTGTCTGACCCTTTGTGACCCTGAACTGTAGCCCACCAGGCTCCTCTGTTCATGGGATTCTCCAGGCAAGGATGCTGGAGTGGGTTGCCATGCCCTTCTCCAGGGGATCTTCCTGACCCAGGGGTCAAACCTGAATCTCTTATGTCTCCTGCATTGGCAGGCAGGTTCTTAACCACTAGTGCCACCTGGGAAGCCCATTTTAGGTTTTAGCCCATATGAAATAGAATGTGAGGATACTTTAAGACTTATCCAGAGTGGTTTTACAGAACGTCTCAGGGAGGCCTTTTCAGGCTGGGATCTTGAGTACCAATATTTCTGTCCGCTGGGGCTTCCTTATCCATTTATTTGCCACCTTTTGAAAGTGTATCTTAATTTAAAAGCTGTCATTACAGACTGGAAAACAAGATGAATAAATCAACGCATCAATACATACTGCCAGACACAGCAGAAGATTTGAAGACCTGTGTAAAATAAATAGAAAAAAAGGACGTACACAGGACACTGGGAATAGTTCATTATTCTTTAGAGCTGTTGAAAAGAAATCCATATAAATCACATGTATTCATGGTAAAAATCACATGCACTGTAGTTGGTACTCACTGCAGTAAACCTGATAGTCTTAACTGAATTGCTTTCACATTTGATTTTAGCCCTAGCTTGCCAAAACACAAACACAAACCAAAAAAGGTCCACCCCAGAATTTAAATATATATTATATACACATACATATATAAATTATGTGGCTTTTAACTACCGCTTCTTTTAAGCAGTAGGTACCAAACTACCTTAAATACGATTTCCCTGGTGGCTCAGTGGTAAAGATTCCACTTGCCAATGCAGGAGACGTTGGTTGGATCCCTGGATCAGGAAGATCCCCTGGAGAAGGAAATGGCAACCCACTCCAGTATTCTTGCCTGGGAAATCCCATGGGCAGAGGGGCCTGGCAGGTTGCAATGCATGTGGTTGCAAAAGAGTCAGACACGACTGAGTGACTAAACAACAGCAACAACAACTGATAAAAAGAGGAAGTTGTCTTTTTCATAAGTTATGACCTCTGGCTTCTATAGTTTTACATTAGCCTCAGTAGGCACAGACCTTACTTTGCCAAGGGAATCTTAATACAAAACCTTAATGTTTTTATATCCTCTATACTCAAAATCATGGTCTTTCACTGATGTGCGTTATTTAATATCTTAATTTATTTCATCTATGACTAAGAGATTGAGAAACAGCTTAGCTCAGTTTGCTCAATACTGGGCACTACTGAGAGCTAGTGTTCTGACTTTGTATTTTAGGGAGGACAAAGAAATTCATTCTTGGGCAGGGCAATGTAGGACATTCCTTTTCAGTGTCTGCTTTTTCTGCTTATTTCATTTCTGTAAGAGAGAAGAAAGTGCAGTTTTCAGGAATGCATTTTGTGGGGCACTGGAATTTCATTTTATTAAGATTTTACATAACTTGATATCTGCAATGTGCTTTACTGTCATCTATTGGTAATTAGTTACTTAATTAGATTCTGATGATGCAAAAGCTTTTCCACTGAAGCCACTCTGCTTCCCAAACGATCATTCCTGAAAAGATGGCATATGAAACAGAAATTATATCGAGTTCTTTAATACTTATTGGAACCAGAAAAAAAGTCCTTCTTGAAAATAACATTAGCTTATTTTATGACCTATAACCATTTCAAATGATCTGAAAAATAATGCTAAAAGGTACCTATTGACAGTTTAATTATAATTTATTTTTTTCCAGGTCACAAATTGAACCTCAAACCCACTTTATATTGTTCTTCATTTTATTCAAATCAAAGACTGTTGTGGGGCACCATGGTCCATCTAACTGCTATCCTTTGCTTTTTGAGTAACTATCTAGATACTTTTTTTAAAAAAACATGACTATAATAGGTTTTTTCCCTAAGTCACTTTTCTGCATTTCACACATAGAAAAACTGAGGCTGAGTTAACTGAAATCCTGTACACTTTAGTCATTCATGTCATTTAGAAGAGGCTAAAATTTTAGATTCCTGCTGACCAGTTCATAAGTGAATAGACACGGTTTAGCCCTATAAATGTTCTTGGGCATCCCAGCAAGGATTATGGTAGCAAGCTTGTGTGTATTTTTGTTTGTTTGTTTTAGCCATTAGCATCTCTGTCTTATTAACTTAACTTGCATGTCCTAAGGATAGGAAGAATTTACTCAGGAAGTGAATATAGTTAGGCAGGTTAGAATTCAGGTGTTTTCTATGAACATACAAAAGAAGAATGGATCACAGTTTCCTGACAGTTTCCAGGGATAAGAGAGCTTTCCTTTGAATCGGCATGGTGGACTTACATATACACGTGAGCTAGACCCAGAGATCAGGATACCTGTGCCACCACCTGTTATTACTCTTCTTCAGCTCTTTAATTTTGAAATTCAACCAGTGCTATTGTTCTGAGAGTCAATAGTATTTGATGCCCTCAGTAGTCTGGGCTCTGCCCTGTCTATCACAGAAATGAGCATCGTTCTAATTTCCACATACCTCCACCACACCTGTCCCACCATGCACCACCCCACCCTGCCATATTGGGTTTTGGTACCAAAAACTGTTTATTATTTGCCTCCTATGGGCCAGCAGATCAGTGCTAAATTGGTGTCCCTTAACTTCTTGTAGTCAGTGAGCTTTGCCTACTCTTTTCACTTTCACTGGGATAAGAAGCTGGCAGAGCTATTGATCATTCACTTGAGTTTATTTATCAAAAGACTCTTGCTTGAATATTCCCTTAGGTAATGCTGGAGGGAGGTCTTGATCCACTCAGGGTCCTTGGAGTTATGGAAGGTAAGGTGAGGAGTGCACTTGTAAGAAGAGACCATCTTAAGCATCAGGCTCTACCTTCATTGAAACACACACTCATCTCCATCACTGACCTTCTGGTACAGCAGGAGGAGTCTGAGCCTGGAGCTGAACAAACCAGGAAATGAATCAAGGTGTCGCTACTTTCTAGCTGAGTGACCTAGGGCAAGAGTCATAGAAACTTTTAAACCTCAGCTTTCTTATCACTAAATGATGCTAGAACTGTCTGTGTTGCAGGTGTTTGTGAGAATTAAATTAGATACATCTAGATTAGGTTCAATATCTCTTACATTGTGAGTACTGTGCTTAGTCACTCAGTCGAGTCTGACTCTTTGCGATTCCATGGACTGTAGCCCACCACGCTCCTCTATCTCCTCTTTCTCTAGGCAAGAAAACTGAGTAGGTTGCCAGTTCTTTTTCCAGGGGTTCTTCCGACCCAGGGTTCGAATCTGCATCTCTTGCATTGCAAATGGATTCTTTACCTCTGAGCTATCCAGGAAGCCCACACACTGTAGGATCTCAGTAATTAGGGAACTCTTACTTTCTCTACATTGCCTGTCTCCCTTTTAGATTCTGAGGGGATCGTGCATGTGCTTTCTTTTATTCCCCTGAGCCTAGCAAGTCAGGAGCAGAATGGCTTCCCAAAGAATATTTATTTGATGAAGGAGGTTATTTACTCAGAAGAGTAGCAGCCAAGAGGTTATATCCTTGCTTGGCTTAAGAGCACACAAGATGCCAAGCTGCTGATGCTCATTCTATAGTGGCTATTCTTTTGGTTTTTGAGTTTGTTTGGGAAGAGCAATTAGACACTCATTATATATATATATATATATATATATATATATATATATATATATGACTGTTGCTGCTTTCTGTTGAGTCATAGAATGAAGATGTATTTTCACAGAAAGCTCTTAAAATTGTGTGATATTTTATGTGCCACAGAATAGGACTTTAAGATTTGCCTTGTTTTGTTTTTAAAGTATAAATACTTTTCAAGTTGGGGGGAATGGGCTTTTTGGAGACTTCGCCTTTTAGGTTTCTGTAATAGACATAGTAGAGGCAATCCCACCTTTGTGATCATCTTCTAGTGATCTTAGAAGCTTGAGCCAGGCTGGAGGCTACAGGAATCTACTCCATTGTGTCACTATAGACATGAGGCTGTATGTATGTGGACATGTTGGAAAATCAACACACACACTTGCACATCACAAGCACACACAGCATCAGTTCTTTCATAGTTTAATAAGGAATCTGTTGTTTCCCCACAGTGGATGAAAGATCTCAGGGATAATCAATATATGTTACTATTGTATCAAAGGAAAAGTCAATCATCATTAGCTTCATTTTGTGTGGTGTGTTGGTGGGTCATGGGGCTTCCCAGGTTGCGCTCACAGTAAAGAACCTGCATGCCAATGCAAGAGACCTCAGAGATGCGATTCGACCCCTGAGTTGGGAAGATCTCCTGGAAGAGGGCATGACAACACACTCCAGTATTCTTGCCTGGAGAATCCAATGGGCAGAGGAGCCTGGTGGGCCACAGTTCATGAGGTCACAGAGAGCTGGACTTGACTAAAGTGACTAGAACATAGCACAAACATTGTTGGTCATGTGTGAACGCAGGAGAAAAGGGGGCCTTAGTAACAAGTGACTAAATCAAGAAGTTAATCAGCAAGACAGTGAATTTGACAATCACAGCAAATTGCTTCCTCTGGGCAGATGAAAATGACCATTGTTCTGGAGTCCATCTTCCACATGTCATGTGTCTAATTGATATAGTCCTATTTGTGGACAAATGTGTGAGACCAAGTGAGCCTGTACTAGGGGGTGGAGTGGGCCTCTCTCTCACTAAGGCTCTCCAGGCTCTGGAGTGAGGCGGTGTGCAATGATAGACTCCAGCTGCAGTTCCAGCCCTGGGAGATGTGCCAGTACTGCCTGTCTATAGGACTGAACTCTGGGAAAGCTCCCGTCCTCTGTCACGGCTAAGAGTGCGAGGCTAGCCTGCCCCAATCTGGGCTGCAGCCTCCAAAAATCTGACCATGCAGCTGCACTATCTGGTGGAAAGTCAGCAGGCAACTGCACCCGCCCCCGCCACCAACCCCCACTAAGCAGACAGTGAGGAGAACGCCGGGGGTGCCAGAAGCCCTACTGAGGATGGAGCTGAGAGCTTTGGCAAGGGGTCCTCTGGTGAGTGGGCAGTGACAGCATCATCACACAGACACAGAAACTGCTCCCTTCATTAGCCACACAGCACTCAACAGAGGTTTTTTTTTTCCATTTATTTTTATTAGCTGGAGGCTAATTACTTTACAATATTGTAGTGGTTTTGTCATACATTGACATGAATCAGCCATGGATTTACATGTATTGCCCATCCCGATCCCCCCTCCCACCTCCCCCTCTACCCGATCCCTCTGGGTTTTCCAGTGCACCAGGCCTGAGCACTTGTCTCATGCATCCAACCTGGGCTGGTGATCTTCAACAGAGTCTGTTTAAGCCAGTACTTATGGGCTTCCCAGATGGCTCAACCTGGGAAAGAATCTGCCTGCCATTGCAGGAGGCATAGGAAACTCGGATTCAATTCCTGGGTTGATTCAATTCCTGGATTCAGAAGGTCCCCTGGAGGAGAAAACGGCAATCCACTCCAGTATTCTTGCCTGAAAATATCCCACAGATAGAGGAGCCTGGTGGGCTACAGTCTAAAGGATGGCACAGAGTCGGACATGACTAAGAATAGCACAGTCAGTATCATATTCAGGGTGGAAGCTCTGGTTTTGGTGACAATGAGAAATGCAAAGATTCATTGAGTGCCTTTTAAGTGCCAGGCAGAGTGCTAGGTACTTACATTAGGTACACCAGGGCAGAGGGACCTCAAAGGGCCCACTTGGGAATGAGGATATTCCAGTTTGTGTGGTTTCAGTCACAAACCATTGATGAGGCCACCCACAGTTTTCACATAAAGAACAGGAAGCCTGTGAGCAGTTCTTGGTCAAAGGGGTTTATATTGTAAAGTGCATTCATGTGTTCATTATGAATGATGATCAGTGGCTGAGATCTCACCATCCATTCTTGTTGAGGGGCTTGTTTCTTGCTTAAGACCCTTAAGATGTGCTTTGCCAGTGGCTCTCCTAGAAAATAAAGTTACCTGGAGGAACAGTAATTGGATGGAAATATATGGGTTGGGTTCTAATCCTGCCCTATAAGGCCCTTTCTGCTCTTGTCTCCAGCTCAGAGGAGAGAGATGTCTACAAAATCTCCTGGGGAGGCAGAATACTCAGTGTTTAAAAGCAGCCAAAGGTCAGTTCCTAGAAGAGGGAATGGCAACCCACTCCAGCATTCTTGCTTGGAAAATCCCTTGGACAGAGGAGCCTGATGGGCTACAGTCCCCGGGGTTGCAAAGAGTCGGACATGACTTAGCAACTCAACAACAACAAGGGTCAGTTCCTTCTTCTGTGAAATGCGGTCCCTGGAAATCTCCACCTCATAGTGGATTATGAGTATCAGAAAGATAGTATGCCAAGTTCTAAGCACAATACTTGATATGTTTTAAGTTTTCAATAAATGGTAACTACTTTTTTGAAATTGTAGGCATACGCTTTGGACATGTAAAAACCTAGCCTCCATTTCCATTGTTGCCCTTCACTTGTTGTGTGATCCTGGCAAGTTCCTTCTGTAAGCATTGGCTTCATAATCGATAGCATGGGAATACTATTTGTACACATTTCATAGAAGTATCATGAGGATTAAATAGTTATAAGATCATGAATAAATGGGAGAAATAACAGTACGTATCCCATAGTATATTGCAAGGATAAAAGAGATAGAAAATGTGAGAGAATGTGTCATATTGTGAGTATCCAATGAAGGACATGTGTGTGCTTCTCATTCAGTCGTCTCTGACTCTGTGACCCCATGGACTGCACATAGCTCTGTAGGCTCCTCTGTCCATGGCATTCCCCAGACAAGAATGCTGGAGTGAGTTGTCATTCCCTTCTCCAGGGAATCTTCCCAACCCAGGGATTGAATCTGGGTCTCCTGCAATGCAGGCAGATTCTTTTTTGTTGTTGTTGTTATGGAAGAATGATTTCATTTTATTTTATTATTTTTTTCCATTTATTTTTATTGGTTGGAGGCTAGTTACTTTACAATATTGTAGTGGTTTTTGTCATACATTGACATGAATCAGCCATGGATTTATATGTGTTCCCCATCCCGATACCCCCTCCCGCCTCCGTCCCCATCCCATCCCTCTGGGTCTTCCCAGTGCACCAGCCTGAGCACTTGTCTCATGCATCCAACCTGGGCTGGTGATCTGTTTCACCTTTGATAATATACATGTTTCGATGCTGTTCTCTTGAAACATCCCACCCTCGCCTTCTCCCACAGAATCCAAAAGTCTGTTCTGTACATCTGTGTCTCTTTTTGTTTTGCATATAGGGTTATAACAAACACATGAAAAGATGCTCAACATCACTCATTATCAGAGAAATGCACATCAAAACTACAATGAGATACCATTACACACCAGTCAGAATGGCTGCTATCCAAAAGTCTACAAGCAGTAAGTGCTGGAGAGGGTGTGGAGAAAAGGGAACCCTCTTACACTGTTGGTGGGAATGCAAACTAGTTCAGCCACTATGGAGAACAGTGTGGAGATTTCTTAAAAAACTGGAAATAGAACTGCCATATGACCCAGCAATCCCACTTCTGGGCATACACACTGAGGAAACCAGATCTGAAAGAGACACGTGCACCCCAGTGTTCATCGCAGCACTGTTTATAATAGCCAGGACATGGAAGCAACCTAGATGCCCATCAGCAGACGGATGGATAAGGAAGCTGTGGTACATATACACCATGGAATATTACTCAACCATTAAAAAGTATTCATTTGAATCAGTTCTAATGAGATGGATAAAACTGGAGCCCATTATACAGAGTGAAGTAAGCCAGAAAGATAAAGGCCAATACAGTATACTAATGCATATATATGGAATTTAGAAAGATGGTAACGATAACCCTATATGCAAAATGCAGACAGATTCTTTACTGTCTGAGCCACCACTGAAGCCCTCAATGAAGAGTAACTATCATTAGCTAGTTACTCTTTAAAATTAGCTTCTGAAACCACTTGCTTAGTCCATGAACTGTTGTCAAGGGAAGCAATGTCTTGTGGCTCCATCATGATGCTTTTTATAGAAATTAGCGTTCGTGGGTATGGATAGATATAACATAGGACTGAATAGTTTGAGACTCTTTGTTGCTAGTTTGATCATGGAGCACACCTCTGTGAGACTGTAAGGGAATTGGTTGACCTTCTTGTGCCTTAAGGCATGGAGACATATGCCTTCTGCCTGGCTTCAAAAGCTCATCGCTTACAAGGCCCTTTTGAAGTTGGATGTATATTCTATAGAGTGCACAGTGTGGCCAGAGGCAAATCTGCCTCTTGTTTAAAAAGAGAAAAAAGCCAGGCTCACATATTGGTTGCTGGTCATGTGAACTCAACAAAGCACTCATACGTTTGTCAGTAAACCCATATGTGTGTGCAGGTGTATACACATGCATACATAAATTATGTACATAGATGTATATATGTACACACACATACAAAGTATATAAAATATATACACACAAGCATATGTCTATGGAGACTGCTCCATTAAATGTAACTAACAAAGACTTTGTAATTCTTCACTTGTCAAGACGAGTTTATGTACTGTAGTTTGAGAATGCAAAACCATACATGATAAAAAAAATAATTTGCAGTGATATTTCTTTAAACAAATTTAAAGTCATATATATGAAAAGGAAGATCATTGTAAAATATTTTAAGTCTTCAGAGTACAATCCTTATGATCTTGAAGAGTGCTAAGATTTATTTTATGCACACCCACACAAAGTAAAATGCACACCTGAATTATCACCTGCATTATATAAACCTAAACTCACTTCCCCCCAAAAAATATAGAAAGTATTGTTGCAAAATCAATCTTAGGGCATTAAGTTCTAGATTACTATATTTTCTTTAATTATGGCTACATGGTAAAATATACACTTGAAAAAGAAATAGTAATATTTAGATATTTTGCTCTATGAATGTCAAGTATGCACATCATTTGGCAGATCAAATATTGGATTTGGTAGACCAAATAATTGGATAAATTTTGTTTTCCACCCAGATATTTCAGTGTTTAATTTTCATCCAAGTGTATAGAGATACATTGCCTAAGGGGTGTGATGAGAAATAAGATTTATTGTTTTCATTTTTTTCCAAGTCATGCACATTTTGTAACTATTAGGAAATATTCCAAAATTTTCTTTTCAAATAGATAAAGGGAACAATGGAAAAAAAAACACAACACTGTCCTTTGAGTATGCAAAAACATATTAGAATTCTTTCTTTCGATAACAGCACAGAGAAACTTTCTTTGTTATTCTAGCTTCAGCCTGATTTTCAACTTAAATTTAGAAAATGTGTATAATACCCCAGCAAGCAACTATTTGCATGGGCAAGGGAGAGTACCTATTACTAAAGTATACTTTCTGAGTCTATTTTTTCTAGTTATTCAGTACAAAGCACTTTCAGTAACCACGTTCATTTCAGATTTTGGTCATTGAAAGCAGAACAAGGATTTCAGAATGTGCGTGATATTTTTCAAGCCTGTGAGAGAACCCATTGGCAGTGGGAAGTGCCCAGAGGTATTACTACCCAAAGGTTTTAGCAGAGAAATGTTCCCTCATAAGGGGGTTATGAAAGATACCGCCTCTGTAATTTACTGAAGTTCAGCTTTAGAACAAGCTGTTTCTTTTATGTACAAAGCTCACTATTCACAGGTCCCAGATGAAATGTATTTTCTGTTGTTGTTGCAAGGTTTCAAAGATATGGCATTTGGAAATTCCTTAATTAGATTTAAGATTTTAGTCAGACAGTGGGTTCTCTTTGTAACCAGAGTGTATTTATTTGGCAGTTGCTTTATTTAGAGATGCTCGTTTCACACTGTGAATAACCAACAAAAACCTGAATAGACTAGCACTCCAATGGCTTTTTTTTTCCTTTTGAAAACAGAAAGAATCGGATTTATGGAGAGTGGCCACATCGAAACCTATATGGAAGCCCCATTCCTATTTGCACAGTTACACATTTTTGTGTTTTATTTTGAATGAAGGAGTACACAGACAGATACGACTCCAAGTTTGAAACACACATTAGGATTTGTTTCTATTACGCATCACACAATCAGCATTCACAGAGGGCTGCCAGCTTGGGAAGACTTGCATGCCCATGGGTCAGCCCTGGGGGACAGGCTGTATATAAATACCAGCTGCCAGTTCACAGTTTGTGCAAATAGAAAGTCTGTTAGGCCAAGATAACATGTATATAGTGTGACATGGCAATAACTGCCTATGTGCGTGTGGACCTCAGGATAGCTAGTACTGGACATTTTTGTGTACTTCCCAGGAAAGCAGAGTGCAATTTGCAGACAGATTGGTGAATGAACAATAACTGTAGGAATGTGGGATAAAAAAGAACTAAAAAACAGCAGGGAGAACTTTCCAGAAAGGCATGCAGGAAAAAAGGACTGTATGAAAAATGAAAGTGAAAGTTGCTCAGTCTAATTTAGACATCCAGCATTAATGAGAAAAGAATGAGAGAGTTTTGGTCCCGGCATCTAATAGTATTTGGTTTATAGTAGGTGTTCAGTAAATATTTGTTGGAAAGGGGAGAAGTCTTATTGCTTCTACTTCCTCTGATTCAATCTTCCCACTTTTTTCTTTCATGTCGCTGCCAATAATCCAATTCACACATCATTTCTCTTGAGGGTAATTAAAATAGCCTCCCAGTTGAATTTCTTTAGATCCCTCTAGCCTGCCAACTGAAAAAAAAAGGACAATGTGAGTGAGGGTTGCAATTTATAAGTTTTAATTTGAGGCAAAGTGAGGACTATAGACCAGGAGGCAGCATTTCAGATAACTCTGAGAAACTGCTTCAAAGAGGATGAGGGGGAGAGGTCAGTGTTATACATGATTTTATACATGAAGTGGGGTACATGCAGTCAAGCCCACAATTTGGCAGAGACTTGTTCCTAGTCATGAGGAGCAGATGTCACCATGAAGGATTTTAGTGCTTTTATAGATATGAGGAGATGCAAGGATTGGGTTCATAATATCTTCTTAAATTACTATCTGAAGACCTTTTCTGTCAGTTTTCCCCAGAGAGCAGAGAGCCTCATATCTGCTCTCCAGCCTGAATTCCTTTCAGGGATGCTGAAGGTCAGTGACTGCACTGGCTGGTGACTTCATCCAAAAAGAGACAGATGTGTACCCTCCGCTCAGTCGTGTCTGACTCTTTGTGGTCCCATGGACTGTAGCCCAATAGGCTCCGCTGTCCATGGGATTCTCCAGGCAAGAATACTGGAGTAGGCTGCCATTTCCTCCTCCAGAGGATCTTCCTGACCCAAGGATTAAACCCATTTTTTAGTTGACAGGTTCAATGTAGGCCTCCAGTATCTATTGCAAAATAATCTTTCCAGCTGGTTGCTTACCTCCCTCACCCTCTGTTAGTCTAAGAGAAATTATTTCCTAAACATTTTCCATGCCATCCCACCTCTTTCTTCTCCCTGGAAGGTCAGCCGCACCACATTTACACACTCCATCTTTGGAGATGCATGGTAAAGCCAGTGTTTGCCATTTGGATATCTTTCTTGCTGCTAAGAGTCATCTCTCCCTCCTACGTACTAAAAAACACTTTATGTAATTCTTTCTTAAAGGTGCTTTTTGCTTTCTGATTTTTAATATTACCAAGAACAAATTCTTATGCCCAATAAACAGTGAGGCCAAACAAACCAAAACATTGGAGTGTGGAGCAGAGGAATGTTTACTAAAGGGCCATGTAAGGAGGACAGGTGACTCATGCGCAAACATCCCTGAAAAGTAAGGGAGGGGTTTCCAAGGGTATGTGATCAGCTGGTGCCCAGTTCTCTGACTGGTTGATGTTGAGGTAACAGGGTGGTATGGTAGGGGTCAACATTATCAATCCTTTGGTTCCAGCATGCTTGGAGGCTATGTGCTCATGGTCATCAAGTAGCTAATTTCTTACATTTGGTAGTTGTTTTTAGCCTGTGAAAAACTCAAGAAATAGTCCTGAGATACAATTATGTGGGCACTTCAGAGGGGAGCTACAGCAGAGGATGTGGGGAGGGATGTGTCCCAGGAAGGCCCCTGAGGGTCCTGCTTGATGCCTGTGGCAGAGACTGGTTAGTGTTGCGCTAAATCATTTCATTTCCTTCTTTCTCCTGGTTATATCTCCAGACCACATTTCCCAGTCATTTTTGTAATTAAGTATTGCCATGTTTGGTTAATAGAGTTCTGAGGAAAGTCATGAGCACATTTCTAGCCCTGGCTTACAAAATCTATATTTACCTTCCATTCTCTATCTCCCTGTCTAACTGCCAAAGTTGAAGGTACAACAGAGAACTATGTAGCCCTAGGGCATGGCTGGACCATGTGGAGCAGAGATATAGTATCTCTACTATGTGGGTTCAAATAAGTAAGACATAGTTCTGTTTAGTAAGTTATTGAAATTTTGAGATGGTTTGTTACAGCAGTAGCTCAAATCTGTCTGATATGTATTTTTCCTTACACATGTCTTTGACAACCCACATCTATGTTAGCACCTTTTTACCTTTGCTCAGATAGAATGCTATGAGTTCCCCAAAGCATTTTTTCCTTGTCTCTTATACCTCAGCAATCAACATCCCTTCTTCTATATTCCTATCCCACTGTTTCAGTTCAGATTATCATTCTTTCTTGATAGTCTAGTAAAATAACATCCTGAAAACTCTACTTGCTGCCTTTCCTACCTCCAGTCTATTCAAAATACCACCCACCACTTTTCTCTCAAAAACATTGAGCTGATCCTATAGCTCTCTTATGTGCAAATTTTAAATTCAAATTTAATTAAATTTTCTTGAGCATGTCACCCATTTAAACCACATGAGAATCCATCCATTCCCTAAGCATCTTTTACCTACATTTCTAATGTCATAACTCAGGTTCTAAAACAAAAACAACAACAGTCATTAGAAGAGGTATACTCATCTCCTAATAGAGTAGATTTTCCTGCACATTTGATTCTCTGCATATTATATTTACTCAGCTAAAATGCCCTTTATTTCCATTTCCTGCTGGACACAATTTCATTCGCTTAATAAGGCTCAGCTAAATAATTACCTTTTCTTTTTTCCCTAACCTTTCATACTGAGTTAATTGCTCTCTCCTCTGTACTCTCATGGCACTCTGACTATAACTCTCTTATGGTGTTTATCCTTTGGATTTCAATTATATCTCTGTATGTGTCTCCTTATTGATTGTGGGATTCTAGAAGGCAAGGAAAATGGTCTTAAAGTTTTGTTTTGGCACTCCGTGACTACTTTGGTGACTGGAAAGAAAGAAAATACTAAAAAAAAAAAACTTTGCTGAATGAATTTTTAACTATCACATAACTCACTATCAAAGAAAAATGCGGCCTTATTTTTCACTGTGATACCAGTTCAACAAGAATCGGTAACTCCTTCCCATCCTACAATAGCTAAGATAATAAACACTAATCTGTTTCAAGAAAAATTACTATTGACAAATGTAATGAATGGTTATTATGTGCTAGGCATTGTGTTAAATTTTTCTGTGCTCTGTCTTGTTTAATCCTTGCAATGGCTCTATGAAGTAGATATCATTGTTTCATCATAGAGTACTTATTAACTTAACTTGGTGGTGTTGTTTAGTTGCTCAGTCGTGTCCAACTCTTTGTGACCCCATGGATGGTAGCCTACCACGCTCCTCTGTCCATGGGATTTCCCAGGCAAGAATACTGGAGTGAATTGCTGTTCCCTTCTCTAGGGGATCTTCTTGACCTGGGGATTGAACCCGCACCTCCTGCATTGGCAGACAGATTCTTTACCATCTGAGCCACTAGGGAAGCCCAGAGGCTACTAGTGCCTAGTAAATCTTTGAACAACCATTGTGTATCTTAAGAGCATTCAGAAAAGTCAAATGCATTGCTCTGGAATGTTTGGGTACACTAACAACCCTCTTGATCCCACATTTTGGAGTATAATTTCAAAAATAAGAAACAGTAGGCTATCAGGCAAGAGTTGAAGACCACTGACACTCATGCACACACTGCAGTTTTTGACAACATTCACTGACAATTCATTCTTTTGTATCCAAGTATTACCTGATCTGGACTACATCAGTTGTGTGTAATGTGTATATGGTTAATGAGTAATATTTTGTAACAAAGACAGACAAATGGAACTCTTTTTGCCATTCATGAAGAAAAGCAACTAGTGCTGTCAGCTTAATAGGATATCTCTTGTGCAAGCTCAGTGGACGAGGGCATAGTTCCTTTGATTTAGAGCTTACAGGTGACTGGGAAGAAACAAATATGTATGAAGTCTGTATTGTTGCATTATTTTCTAAATGACTCCTTTGAATGCCATTCCCCCATTCAGAAAATTCCAGCGTCTCCTGTTGCCTGTATCCCTGAACCCCTTGATCTAGTTCTCTTGCCCCCATCCCAATGTCTTGCATTCTGTTTCATGACTGTTCCTGCCACCCCATCTAGTTTCATTTCTTATTGGCTGGATTTCTTGGGAACTCAGTATACAGGGAGATTTAAGTTATTTCAATTGTCAGTTAACATTATCTTTGAGACCTTCTTAATTTGAAACAGAGAATGACAAAACATGTAGCCTGGATGAGCATCACTGAGGCTAACAGGAGTGTTGAAGACAACAGAAAATCTTTGTTACAATTCAGTTCACCAGTTGTCAACACACTCTGGGCTTCCCTGGCCCTCTCGCTTATTCTTTATTTGTCCCAACCCTACTCATATTGAATCATCTAAGTCTTATCTCTTCCCTGGAAAATCTCCCAGGTCATAGCTGTTAAAAATCCTCTCTTCCTCTTATTCCTATAGGCTCTAGTGCATACCTAGTTACAACTTATATATGTTTCATCTGTGGAAGCATCATCTCATCTTCCTAATTAGATTATAAATCTGTGGACTTTAAGACCTGTATCTTTGATGTCCCAGAATCTTCCACAGTAAAAGGGAAGAGAAATTAGTATTTACTATGTTCTTGCTTAGGCTAGGCACCATTCTCGATTCTTCATCTACATTATCTGGTTCAGTTCCCCCAACCCTGTGAGTTATGTATTATTAACTCCATTTTAGAGATGAAGAAACCAGAGAGTTTAGATGAATTAGAATGCTTGACCAATACAATTCAATGGCTACTGAATTGTCACAAAGATTTTCTTTGGTCTTCAGCACTCCTGTTAGCCTCAGTGATGCTCATCCAGGCTACATGTGTTTGCTATTCCCTGTTTCAAGTAAAAAATGTCTCAGAAATGATGTTAACTGGCAATTGAGATAATTTAAATCTCCCTGTATACTGAGATCCCAAGAAAATCCAGCCAACAGGAAGTGAAACTGTCACAAAGGGGAAAATGGATTGAATTTCTATTATTTAGTCCTCTTGAAAGTATTTTACAATGTTTATATATTGGCCAATGATAATCTTCTTGACATTTATGTTAAGATATTCCAAATGTACTCATAAAATCAATTCAAATTTTATCACCCTCCTAATCTACACATTCCCTCTACTTTAGCTCTTTATACAAATTTCTCCCCTACCTCAGCTCGACTTGTTATTTTCAGCTCTTCTAGACTGGAGTTGGGTAATGATGTTCTGAGGTCTAACAGTATTAGTGACTGCACTTTGGGGTTACTGGGTAGGCTGAGTTGTCTAAAAGACAGTTGGTGAGGCAAAGTGGTGAACAGCACTGGGGAAGTAGATTGTAGCAGATCCACAACATTTCTGTAAAATTTGCAGTAATCCCCCCTCCCCAGTGGAATAGATAAGGGAGAGTTGAATAGAGCTGCTGTCATATCCAGGGCCGGAAGTTTAGTATTTGCAATTCTACAGTCATTTTCTTTGAGGACCTTAGAAGGCAGCACACATGCACAGTGATTTATTGTTTTATATCATCCAAATCTTAAGGACACCAATAAATTTTTAAGAGCTTGTCTATTTCCAAGGCTTGTAGAAATGATGATTCTATATTTATCTCAATATATAATTAACAATAATTTATAAGTAATGGGTTTCATGTTCTGAAGACAAATTACTGGCCTTTCTTTCTTTTTTTTTTCTTGCAATCGTCATGGCTGGGGGTTGGGTTCTGCACAGTGATTTCCATGACACCCAATTTGGCATCTTATACAGTCACAATGGGCTCATGATTTCAGGTGAGGAATAAGCAGGAGCACATGAGCCCTCAAGCAAAAGAGATGAAATTTTCATCCAAATGTCCTAAAGAATAAAAATGATGGAGATAAAAACAGAAAATATATGACATGGACAAAGTTGTTTCTAACTAGAACATTTTTCAAAGTTTTCTAGGGGCATCAATTGATCTCTGAGCAAATCGTTTAGTGCAGAGCTCTAGTGAGAGCATTAGCAAATGACCCTCTCTGCCTGCAATTAGATTAGTCATGCACTTGTGGGCCAGAATTTATGGTGATTGGTATTCCAGAAGAATCCTTGTGCCGTGCTTTTCAGAAAGGAAATAAAGAAAACTACTAAAACATGCCCCAGTGATTGAAGATTTCTTTTTAAAATTGATCTGATTTCTCCTTTCATTTAAGGGTTACTTACATAAAAACAAAGAAAGATACAGACACAGTAATATAAGTATTCTCAAATTTCAAAGAGACTGTTGTTATTGTTATCATGCATATCATAAGCATTTATTCCATGTATGTTTATGTACTTTATGTACACATGTTTCATGTATATTATATATTCTTGATCATTTACTTTATAAACTACTGGAGAGAAAAACTTATATACCCTTCTATCTCCAGATACATAGGATGCTATTATTATTGTCATTGTCATCATCTGTGTCATTATCATTTGCACACAGTAGATCCTCTACAAATAATTATCAGTGTTTTAAAAGTAATTATCGATATTGCAAAGATAATTTGGGGTACATTGGTCTTTTTCAGTTTTGGTTTCCTCGGGGTATATAGCTAGTAGTGGGATTGCTGTGTCATATGGTGGTTTTATTCCTAGTTTTTAAAGAAATCTCCATACAGTCTTCCATAGTGTCTGTTTCAATGCTTTAAAATTTGATTTCAGGACTTCAGCAGAAAAGATGCTTTGTATGTTTGGAAAGTAAGACTTGAGAAGGGTAATTTGCTATTCAGCCTAGTGGATTGTGTGTGGCCTCATCCTACATCTGTACAACAGGATGGTTCTGTTTCAACAATCACATTGGACCCACCTGATCAGTACAATCTCTGTCTAGGAAATGGCAACTGTGACGGCCATGGCTGCTATTTCTGGATTGCAATGCGGCACTGCTCTGCAACGACACTCACCATGTTGACTCATCTGACCAAACACTATTGTCCTTGAGGTTTGAGGAATCATTCTGCTCCTCAAGATGTGGGCAGAATTACATCTTTTACACATCTCTCTTTTTCTAAATTGCTTTCACTTTCTTAAAACATAAAGCATACTGAGTATGCTCAGTATTTTAAAGCAAGGGTTGGACTCTCAGTATGTAAATGAAGCCAGCCAACTGTCCAAGTTATCTGAGGCACCACCTGGATAGGAAAGTGGATCTCTTACTAATTAGGTGACTCCTATGGACCAGGTACCTAAAGTACTGAGAGTTTAGTGGGAAAGTGTATATTAATATTATACAGCTACAATAATGGGCATATGTAGGATAAAAAACAGAACAAAGAGCCTTGATATTTGAAATATACCTAAGTGTTGTATGAGAATTGTTACAATGAGAAATGTTGTATAAAAGTTTTTGACCTAATTAACACTGATATGATCAAAGCCTAATAAAGTTATAGGTTTTGCTACTGTTGACACTTTTGTTCTCAAATTGTTTAAAAACTCTGATGAACCAGAGTTTCAGATGATTATTAAGGCTATTAATTAAAAAGCCAACAATTTATTTAATGGTTAGAGATTGTGTTGATTACTATATGAAAAAATCTGTATACTTATTAAAGATTTATTTTCTTTACCTTTGTCAATTTTTAAGAATTATAATTTGCTCATGTTTAGGAAATATTCTGATATGAGAAAGCTGTATGAATTTCAGGTAATTCTAAGCTCTACCTTTACATTTCAGATGTTTCCTTATACCGTGATTGGGGAATAACTTCTCAGGTGGTGTGGTGGTAAAGAATCCTTCTGCCAATGCAGGAGATATTGGAGACCCGGGTTCAATCCCTGGGTTGGGAAGATTCTCTGGAGGAGGAAATGGCAACCCACTCCAGTATGCTTGCCTGGAAAATTCCATGGACAGAGGAGTCTGGTGGACTACAGTCATGGGGTCACAAGATTTGGGAATAATTGTACAAATAGGATCATTTATGGAACAGGCACTGTTATGTTCTAGGCACTGTACAAAGGGATTAACAGACTGCTTCCCAAGTGTGGTCCACAGATCAACTGCACCAACATCACCAGGGAGCTCCTTGGAAAGGCAGACTCTTCTGCCTCACCCCAGACCTGCAGCCTCAGAATGCCTACTGGAATGAGCTCTCCATTTCCTTGTGTTCAGCAGAGTCTGAGAAGCATGGTTCTCACATTTCATTTTGAAGTCCTCATCACAGTCCTGCAAGTTCAGAGACATCACTGTGTGGGGTCACAAAGCTAGTAAGAGGAGGCGCTCTTCACTGGCATTTGGCCCTGTTTCCATACCTAGCTATACCCCTCACTTGTTGAAACCTGATCCCTTCTAAACTGTACAGCTCAGACTCCAACATCTCAGTCAAATCTTTCTTGATGCCTCCAGCTGCAAGTAAACTTTTCCCATTTAAATATCTCACAGTACTTTGATTTTTGCCTGTTTTTTCCCCATACAGCACGGTCTTGTCCTCATGGCATCCATGAGGAGAGAAACTGTCTTTCCTGGCTTGCATAGCCTCTTACACCAAGAGCAGCAGTGGCCATGTAGCTCGTGCTTGTGTGCTGTGCTCAGTCGCTGCGCCGTGTCCAAAATTTTGCGACCCCATGGGGACCTCTGTTCGTTTCCAAGGCAAACCATTCAATATCACGGTAATCCAAGCCTATGCCCCAACCAGTAATGCTGAAGAAGCTGAAGTTGAACGGTTCTATGAAGACCTACAAGACCTTTTAGAACTAACACCCAAAAAAGATGTTCTTTTCATTATAGGGGACTGGAATGCAAAAGTAGAAAGTCAAGAAACACCTGGCATAACAGGCAAATTTGGCCTTGGAGTACAGAATGAAGCAGGGCAAAGGCTAATAGAGTTTTGCCAAGAGAACCCATTGGTCAAAGCAAACACCCTCTTCCAACAATACAAGAGAAGACTCTACACATGGACATCACCAGATGGTCAACAACGAAATCAGATTGATTATATTCTTTGCAGCCAAAGATAGAAAAGTTCTATACAGTCAGCAAAAACAAGACTGGGAGCTGACTGTGGCTCAGATCGTGAACTCCTTATTGCCAAATTCAGACTTAAACTGCAGAAGGTAGGGATAACCACTAGACCATTCAGGTATGACCTAAATCAAATCCCTTATGAATATACAGTGGAAGAGAGAAATAGATTTAAGGGACTAGACCTGATAGACAGAGAGCCTGATGACCTATGGATGGAGGTTTGTGACATTGTACAGGAGACAGGGATCAAGACCATCCCCATGGAAAAGAAATGCAAAAAGACAAAATGGTTGTCTGAGGAGGCCTTACAAATGGTTGTGAAATGAAGAGAAGCTAAAAGCAAAGGAGAAAAGGAAAGATATTCCCATTTGAATGCAGAGTTCCAAAGAATAGCCAGGTGAGATAAGAAAGCCTTCTTCAGTGATCAATGCAAAGAAATAGAGGAAAACAACAGACTGGGAAAGACTAGAGATCTCTTCAAGAAAATTAGAGATACCAAGGGAACATTTCATGCAAAAACGGGCTCAAGAAAGGACAGAAATGGTATGGACCTAACAGAAGCAGAAGATATTAAGAAGAGGTGACAAGAATACACAGAAGAATTGTACAAAAAAGATCTTTATGACCCAGATAATTACAGTGGTGTGATCACTCACCTAGAGCCTAACATCCTGGAATGTGAAGTCAAGTGGGCCTTTGAAAGCATCACTACGAACAAAGTTAGTGGATGTGATAGAATTCCCATTGAGCTATTTCAAATCCTGAAAGATGATGCTGTGAAAGTGCTGCACTCAATATGCCAGCAAATTTGGAAGACTCAGCAGTGGTCACAGGACTGGAAAAGGTCCATTTTCATTCCAATCCCTAAGAAAGGCAATCCCAAAGAATGCTCAAACTACCACACAATTGCACTCATCTCACAGGCTAGTAAAGTAATGCTCAAAATTCTCCAAGCCAGGCTTCAGCAATACATGAACCAAGAACTTCCAGATGTTCAAGCTGGTTTTAGAAAAGGCAGAGGAACCAGAGATCAAATTGTTAATATCTGCTGGATCATCGAAAAAGCAAGAGAGTTCCAGAAAAACATCTATTTCTGCTTTATTGACTATGCCAAAGCCTTTGACTGTGTGGATCACAATAAACTGTGGAAAATTCTGAAGGAGATGGGAATACCAGACCACCTGAACTGCCTCTTGAGAAACCTGTATGCAGGTCAGGAAGCAACAGTTAGAACTGGACATGGAACAACAGACTGGTTCCAAATAGGAAAAGGAGTATGTCAAGGTTGTATATTGTCACCCTACTTATTTAACTTACATGCAGAGTACATCATGAGAAATGCTGGGGTGGAAGAAGCACAAGCTGGAATCAAGATTGCTGGGAGAAATATCAATAACCTCAGATATGCAGATGATACCACCCTTATGGCAGAAAGTGAAGAGGAACTAAAAAGTCTCTTGATGAAAGTGAAAGAGGAGAGTGAAAATGTTGGCTTAAAGCTTAACATTCAGAAAACTAAGATCATGGCATCTGGTCTCATCACTTCATGGGAAATAGATGGGGAGACAGTGGAAACAGTGTCAGACTTTTTTTGGGCTCCAAAATCACTGCAAATGGTGACTGCAGCCATGAAATTAAATGCTTACTCCTTGGAAGGAAAGTTATGACCAACCTAGATAGCATATTAAAAAGCAGAGACATTACTTTGCCAACAAAGGTCAGTCTAGTCAAGGCTAAGGTTTTTCCAGTGGTCATGTGTGGATGTGAGAGTTGGACTGTGAAGAAAACTGAGCATTGAAGAATTGATGCTTTTGAACTGTGGTGTTGGAGAAGACTCTTGAGAGTCCCTTGGACTGCAAGGAGATCCAACCAGTCCATCCTGAAGGAGATCAGTCCTGGGTGTTCATTGGAAGGACTGATGCTGAAGCTGAAACTCCAGTACTTTGGCCACCTCATGCAAAGAGTTGACTCATTGGAAAAGACCCTGATGCTGGGAGAGATTGGGGGTAGGAGGAGAAGGGGACGACAGAGGATGAGATGGCTGGATGGGATCACCGAGTCAATGGACATGAGTTTGAGTAAACTCCAAGAGTTTTTGATGGACAGGGAGGCCTGGCGTGTTGCATTTCATGGGGCCGCAAAGAGTTAGACACGACTGAGCGACTGAACTGAACTGAACTGGAATGTAGCCTGCCAGGCTCCTTATCCATGGAGATTCTCCAGGTAAGAATACTGGAGTGGATAGCCTAACCCTTCTCCAGGAGATCTTCCCAAAGCAGGAGTCGAATTGGGGTCTCCTGCATTGCAGGCGGATTCTTTACCAGCTGAGCTACCAGGGAAGTCCATAATATGTGCTTCAATAAATTAATGATTGCCTTTGCCCTTTAGGTAAAGTCATTGTATAGTTCATTAGGACAAGTAAATTCAGTTTGACATATTAATAGCTGCTTACTGCTTCAAGATTGTTACTGCCTGGCTCACACTGTTATTAATACTGATAATTTATACCATGTGTATAGGATTTTATAACTTAAAAAGTACCTTAACACCTCTGATATTTAATCCTCCTTACAATCTTGTGCCATAAGGATTCTATTATCCCCGTTTTACAGATATAGAAATTCATGCTTATAGAAAAATGCAAATATAGAAAAATGCTTATAGAAAAAAAATGCAAAAATATTACAGGGAACACCGTGGAACAAACTTAAAGTCATCTGATTCTGAGGCTTGCACTCTTTCTGGTGTCTTTTAAAAGCAGAAACGTGTGTCTTATATTAAATCAAGAACCATTTTCTCAAACAATATTTGTAGTAGAAGCCCTACAGTATAATATACATTTATATGAGATGTTTTTTTGTCAGATGAAGACATGGAAATTAGAGATCTAAGAAATGAAAAATAAATAGGATTTGGTAATTGTTAGTAAGGTACTGGAGAGGATATGAGAGGAATAGAGAGTTTAAAGGGAGGCCCAGATTTGGAGCTCTAATGGCTAGAGGTGTGATGGTGCTGCCGATTCAACAGGCATAGTCTGGGGACCTGGGAGAGAGAACGCAGGGGTAGGGGAGAGAGGTCAGGGCTCCCTGGGCCCTCTTTCCTGCTTCTGTAGTATGAGTTTTGCATGCTAAGGTGGAACTTGGTCTCTGAGTGGTTACACTGTGCCATGTCACATGAAAAAATTGTTAGTCTCTCTGTCGTGTCCGACTCTTTGTGACCCCATGGACTGTAGCCTTCCAGTCTCCTCTTTCCATGGCATTTCCCAGGCAAGAATACTGGAGTGGGTTACCATTTCCTCATCCAGGGTATCTTCCTGACCCAGAGATTGAACCCAAGTCTCCTGCATTATCGGCAGTTTCTTTACCATCTGAGCCACCAGGGAAGCCCAACCTGTCACATGAGTAAGAATTAAACTCGGTTGTTTCAAGTCACTGAAGAGTTGGGAGTTGTGGGTAACTACAGTGTGATCTCCATTCTAGGTTACCTGACTCAGAGGTATGGAAGGAGAACTCTCTGTAGGTAGTTGGTTGAGCGAGGAAGCAATTCAGGTTCTCGATTTTACACTCTGTTGTAATTTCTTTCTCTCTCCTCCTCATTGTTTTGAAGGAGAACTCTGTGAATCAGATTTATAAGAACAGCAGCTGGAAGCTTTGCTGTTTTTTCACTTATCCAGGCTGAGAAGTTTAAAAGACTTTTCACCTAATTGTTAATGGCACATAGTAGAAAGATCTGAGATTTGAAGTTAGAAGTCCTGAGTTACAATTTTGGTCCTGGTTTTCTATAGCTCTCAACTAAGGCAAGTCACTTAACTTGTCTGAAAGCAATCTATTAATCTAAAAGCTGGTGAATAAAGCTATGCAATTTATATGATTGTTAAGAGCCAATGAGTTTCTCTGGATCAAAGTGGCTTGTAACTTTCAATATTCTGTGTGGACATAGTTATTATTAGTGTGAGAGTGAACAAAAGACAAAATGAAGAGTAGCTGGCATTGTAAATATTTACTTTAAATTACTATGTTTTAAGAATTAATACATATTTAAAAGATTATTGACATCAGGATGATGCAGTATTGAACACAAATCAGAGCTAGTGATTTTTTGAAAATAATGGCTCTCATTTATTGAGCCCCTACTACGGACCAGGCCTGTGATACATGCTTTGCATACCTTGATTTCAGTATAATAATAACCTCTGTCACTCACTTTTATATAGGAACAAAAAAGATCTTTAATTTAGGGAAGTAAAGATAAGTTGACTCTAACTGTGCATGCTTTGCTTCATTATGTATCTTTTAATTTTATTTTTTACTTTCCCCACAAACCTATATATCCACAGTTACTATATCTTTAAAATGACTTTAAAAAGGAATGTGTTAGCACTCATTCCTGGTGTATGCAGCCCATCATACCTTGTGGGAGACAAGACTGTTCAGTGGACAGGGCTAGGGTGAGATGAGGCGGGTGCCCTGTCTAGGGAGCAACATTTAAGGAAGCACTACTCTCATTTCACATGCTCGAGAATGAGTGCCTCCTTAAATATTGTTTCCTAGACACCCATCTTGCATTGCTTTACTTCCAGCCAAGTTTGCCCCAACCCCTGCCCCATTACAGCCTTGCCAAAGAATTAACAAAAAAAAAATCCCCTAAAACATCCTAATATGTACATATTTCTTTTTAAGAGTTTAAAGTCTTTATCAGTTTTACATAATACTTAGTACCATTGTAAGATTTGGAATTTAAGATTAAGAACAGTACACACTCCATGATAGACCAGTAGGTCAGGGCCCACCAAGAAATATTGAGATGACAGAAACCAGGTGGCTCAGTGGTAAAGAATCCGCCTGCCAATGCAGGAGGAGCAAGAGATGGGGGTTTGATTCCTGGGTCGGGAATATCCCCTGGAAGAGTCCATGGCAACCCACTCTAGTATTCTTGCCTGGAAAATCCCATGGGCTGAAGAGCCTGGTGGGCTACAGTTCACGGGGTTGTAAAGAGTCGAATATGCCTGAGCCCAGCACAGAGCAGAGAGAAGAAATCACAAGTCCACAGATAAGTTTGATCAAAGGCTCAGTGCAAATGAACTTTCTCTGAATGTGTTCTGAGTATGGGCCCTACAGGCCAGAGAGAGTCCTTCTTTTAAGTCATGGGATTTCTTTAGAGAAGTAAGCCACCATCTCTGTTTCCTGTTCCCTTCACTGTTGTTATTGTTCAGCCTCTAAGTCATGTCCAACTCTTTGTGACCCCAAGGACTGCAGCATGCCAGACTTCCCTGTCCTTCACTATCTCCTAGAGTTTGCTCAAACTTATGTCCATTGAGTTGGTGATGCCATCCAACCATATCATTTTCTGTCGCCCCCCCCTTCTCCTCCTACCCTCAATCTTTCCCAGCATTAGGTCTTTTTCCAATGAGTCAGCTGTTTGCAACAGGTGGCCAAAATATTGGAGTCTCAACTTCAGCATCATTCCTTTCAATGAACATTCAGGGTTGATTTCCTTTAGGATTCACTGGTTTGATCTCCTTGCTGTCCAAGGGACTCTCAAGAGTTGTCTCCAGTACCACAACTTGAAAGCATTAGTTCCTCAGTGCTCAGTCCTTCTCCATGGTCCAACTCTTCACTGTTAGATGACCATATTATCCTGTAGGTTACAGACAATTGTTCTCTTTCACTTTTCCATATTTTCCTTTTTTTTTCTTTAATAAGTGTATATTGTCTTGCAATAAACATATTTACAATTAAACAGTGAATTGGACATAAATTGTTATTGGTTGCTTTTGGCCTCAAATGAATATTTCACACAAGTTCCTCTGCCTGCATCTTTTCCCCCTCTTGGGTTCTCATTCAGCATATTTTATTTTATTTTTGTCATTAGAACACTTGCCATGAAATGTACCCTCTTAACCAATGTTCAAGTATGTAGAAAATTCTAACACCATACACAAAAATAAACTCAAAATGGATTGAAGATCTAAATGTAAGACCCAAAACTATAAAACTCCTAGAGGAGAACATAGGCAAAACACTCTCTGACATAAATCACAGCAAGATCTTCTATGACCCACCTCCCAGAATATTGGAAATAAAAGCAAAAATAAACAAATGGGACCTAATGAAAATTAAAAGCTTTTGCACAACAAAGGAAACTATAAGTAAGGTGAAAAGACAGCCCTCGGATTGGGAGAAAATAATAGCA
Source organism: Muntiacus reevesi (assembly GCF_963930625.1). Classification (NCBI taxonomy): domain Eukaryota; kingdom Metazoa; phylum Chordata; class Mammalia; order Artiodactyla; family Cervidae; genus Muntiacus; species Muntiacus reevesi. The sequence goes on along the minus strand of NC_089259.1, from coordinate 50,269,380 downwards.
AACAAAGCAACAGACAAAGGATTGATCTCAAAAATATACAAGCAACTTCTGAAGCTCAATTCCAGAAAAATAAATGACCCAATCAAAAAATGGGCCAAAGAACTAAACAGACATTTCTCCAAAGAAGACATACAGATGGCTAACAAACACATGAAAAGATGCTCCACATCACTCATCATCAGAGAAATGCAAATCAAAACCACAATGAGGTACCATTACACGCCAGTCAGGATGGCTGCTATCCAAAAGTCTACAAGCAATAAATGCTGGAGAGGGTGTGGAGAAAAGGGAACCCTCTTACACTGTTGGTGGGAATGCAAACTAGTACAGCCACTATGGAAAACAGTGTGGAGATTTCTTAAAAAACTGGAAATAGAACTGCCATATGACCCAGCAATACCACTTCTGGGCATACACACTGAGGAATCCAGATCTGAAAGAGACACGTGCACCCCAATGTTCATCGCAGCACTGTTTATAATAGCCAGGACATGGAAACAACCTAGATGCCCATCAGCAGATGAATGGATAAGGAAGCTGTGGTACATTTACACCATGGAATATTACTCAGCCGTTAAAAAGAATTCATTTGAATCAGTTCTAATGAGATGGATGAAACTGGAGCCCATTATACAGAGTGAGGTGAGCCAGAAAGATAAAGAACATTACAGTATACTAACGCATATATGCGGAATTTAGAAAGATGGTAACAATGGCCCTATATGCAGGGCAGAAGAAGAGACGCAGAAGTACGGAACAGACTTTTGAACTCTGTGGGAGAAGGGGAGGGTGGGATGTTTCGAAAGAACAGCATGTATATTATCTGTGGTGAAATAGACCACCAGCCCAGGTGAGAGGCATGAGTCAAGTGCTCGGGCCTGTTGGGCTGGGAAGACCCAGAGGAATCGGGTGGAGAGGGAGGTGGGATGGGAGACCGGGATGGGGAATTCGTGTAGCTCTATGGCTGATTCATATCAATGTATGACAAAACCCACTGAAAAATAAAAAAATAAATTAAAAAAAAAAAAAAAACTATGCAAAACAGAAGGCTTACTTTGGAAAAAAAAAAAAAAAAAAAGAAGTTTCTCAAAAAATTTTAAAAAATAGAGCTACCAAATGATCCAACAATCCCACTTTTGGGTATTTATCCAGGATCTTGAAGAGGAATTGAAGTGAAGTGAAGTGAAATTCTCTCAGTCATGTCTGACTCTTTGTGACCCCATGGACTATAGAGTCCATGGAATTCTCCAGACCAGAATACTGGAGTGGGTAAATATTCCCTTCTCCAGGGGATCTTCCCAACCCAGGGATCAAACCCAGGTCTCCCACATTGCAGGCGGATTCTTTACCAGCTGGGCCACTAGGCAAGCCTGAAGAGGAATAAGCACTCTCATTGTAGCCTTATTTACAACAGCCAAGCTGTTGAAGCAACTTAAATGCCCATCCATAGATTAATGGGAAATGTGGTATATGCATTCAATGGAATATTATTCAGCCTTAAACAAGAAGGAAATTCTATCATTTACAACAACATGAATAAACCTTGACGACATTATCTAAGTAAAATAAGCCAGTCACAGATTCTCCATCTGTTGTCAAGGTCAGCGAGCTTTCCCTCTCACCAAAAACCAAGGCTTCATTATGTGCACTGGTTCTCATGTGCTCTTTACTCCTTTCCTGTAATTCATGTTTTTATCTTTCCTGTATCATTTCTCTCAACATGCACACATTCTCTTCCCCATATCTAAAATTGTCTTTTTGGATCTCCCATTTCCTCTTGGTCCACTGTTCCATTTATTTTACCTTAACTGCTAAACCTCAAAATTGGATTTAGGCACTGTCTGCACTTCCTCAGTATCCCTTCTGTCTTCCACAGCATTCTTCTGGCCTCATACATCATTGAAATGACTCCAGTCAAGGTCACAGTTGATCTCCGTGATGTTAAATCTGAAGGACATTTGTCTCTTTTCAGCTTGTTCATATGCTAGGTAGAATTCAACACAGATGATGAATCTCTTTTTCTTGAAACATTTTAATGTCCAGTATCACATTCCTTTATATTCATATTTGTTTGTTTCCTACCTTAGTGGCCATTCAGCTTCTATCTTCTTTGCTGGGGTCTGCCTCTCAGTGAAATTGGATCCTAGGACTCCTTTTTAACTCTAAGCATATTTTCTACCAGGGGTAATCACCCAGCGCATGTGTTTGAATACCAACTATAAGCTTATACATACCTATCGTGTATCTTTAGCTCTGCTGTCTCTCTTAATCTTCCTATCTCTAACTTTCAACTTGACATTGCCATTTGAATATCTAATAGTTGATTCACAACTTCAATGACCTATACAGCAAGACTTGTGGAATCTACCTCTAAATCATATTTTGAATCTAGAAGTTTGGACTAGGTAGTAGCTTCTGGAAGACATCAATAATCTTCTAAATGGTCTCACCGCTCCCATTCTTACAGTCACATATTTCCACTTCTCTTTTCCAGGCAGCAGGCAAAGTAATCTTTTGAAAATGAAAATTAGGTCATCTCCTAATTAAAACTTTTGGGTATCATTTTGGTCTCAGCTTAAATGTCACCTCCTTGCAAAGGCTTTCCCTAACACACAGTTTAAAGTAGCATATGAGTCTCTCTGTCACATTATCCTGTTTTATTGTATTCATTGCATTTACCAATAACTGATGGCTACCTGTTTGCATACATGAATGGTAAGTCGCTTCAGTGTGTGATTCTATGGATTGTAGCCTGCCAGGCTCCTCTGTCCAGAGAATTCTCCAGGTAAGAATACTAGAATGGGTTGCCATGCCCTCCTCCAGGGGATCTTCCTGACCCAGGGACTGAACATCTCTTGCAACTCTTGCATTGGCAGATGGATTCTTAACCACTGCACCACCTGGGAAGCCTAGTCACCTGTTTACTTACACGTAATCACCATGAATATAAGGACATTGTCTGTGTTCATTGTCAGTGTTCAAACGCTGCAGTGTTTGAAACATAGTATATGCTAAAAGAGTAACTGAACGAATGATTGAATGAATTTATTCAGCAACATCTCTTGTAATAGGTGGTGAATATGGGGGGGAGATGGCTGGATGGCATCACTGACTCGATGGACAAGAGTTTGAGTAAACTCTGGGAGTTGGTGATAGACAGGGAGGCCTGGCGTGCTGCGATTCATGGGGTCGCAAAGAGTCGGACACGACTGAGCAACTGAAATGAACTGAACTGATGTCTATATAACAGCTCATTTAGAAGATTTTTCATTTCTTTGGAAAATCAGTTTAGTCTTTCATCAAAGTAGCTGGAGTGATTTATTTAACAGCTTCACTCACATCTATGATATGATGGTGTTTCACCAGGATATTACTTTATGCATGTCACCTGGAGGCCAAAAGAAGCACCATCTTTGTAATGCTTTTTTATAATCATCATAAGTAACCTTGGGCTTTCCTGATAGCTTAGACAGTAAAAAATCTGCCTGCAATGCAAGAGACCTGGGTTTGATCCCTGGGTTGGGAAGATTCCCTGGAGAAGGAAATAGCAACTCACTCCAGTGTTCTGGTCTAGAGAAATCCACAGACAGAGGAGCCCAGTGGGTTACAGTCCATGGAGTCGCAAAGAGTCAGACATGACTGAGTAACTAACACTAACTAATATAGAACTTGGTATTCTTTAAAAAAAAAAGAAAGAAAAACTTGGAGCCCCATTATGAGAATCTTTATTTTTGCATGAGTTTTGATATCTTCATTTTTCATTTGCTCACCTAAACATTTTGTGAATGTGAGGTTGGTCATTTCAATCCAAATGACTTGTGGGCATGTCACATACCATCTTCATCCCTAAACAGCTATCTATTTCCAAATTCTCTTTTTCTCGTTACGTAACTACCGAATATCTAAACCACAAAGTATAATGACCTCACCTGGCTTTCAGTACCTATACAGTTAGTAGAAGAGGGCTTCTCCTCAGTGTACTGCACCGACTCAATTTCAAATTGAGCCTCAAACCACCTTGGCTTTATGTTTACCGGTAGACATGAGAGAGATAACATTTGTGTCCTTTCCCCCAGCATAGGCGCTCTCTTACCACATCTCTATTGGGTCATGTCCCCTGAGCCCTCTGCGCTGCTGTCCAAGTGGCTTTATTAAGAGCCTCTCCTAGGGGTGGTCTGTCTGGCCTTCAGAGAAGCTTCATCTTCTGAGGTTCCAGACTAAGATTCCTCTCTAGTACAGCTAGAATTTCAGCCCAGCACAGGGAATGCTACATCTTTATCACTGTTTAGAGTGACTGTCGTTCAGCAGAAGACACAGGCATTATCTGTCTTTGTCTTCCCCCAGCTAATAGCCCAGGGTGTAGTAGGTCAGGTGTGCCTTTAACATTTGCAGCTGTTACATTTGTCTGTGCTGGATTAACTCCTTACGCTGGCCTGGCCCTCATTGTGTTCAGAACCTTGACTCTCCTCACCATTCTCATCATCCAAATTTATTTAAGGATGAAACTATTAGAAACACAATTGGTGAATTAATGTCATAGGGACTGCTGCTGGCAGCTCATCTATTTTTGATATGCCACTCAGACAAATGAAACATAAGCCACCCAGAACAAGGGGACCTTTTGACACTTCAAAGGAAACCCCTATGGGTGGCTTCCTCTTGAAGCCACACTAAACTGGCTCAATCTCCTCAGCTGGAAGCTGCCAATGTCTCATTAACCCCTAAAAAGGCCCGGCATGAGCTTTTCTTTTCAGCTATAATTATGCCATGCACTCCTGTTATGCTGCATGGAATCGCAACACTGTCACCCGCACATTATAAACATCCACCCTAATTGAAAAGCAGATTAGACTCTTGTGTTAATTAGCCCAAAAGCCCGCCCACTTGCATGCATTATGATTGCCTCTTAAATACTGAGGATGTTGAAATCCCTCAGAAAGACAAGGCAGACTTAATTGCAATAACCTGCAAATTAAGTTTAATTTACTTTAAATTTACCGGTTTAGCAGGCTCATTTGATGGTGTTAATGGTCTAGCAAATTAATTATCTGAATTAGTCATGCCTGGTGGAGTTTTGCAGCCGAATACATTGTACCGTGGCCTATTAATAACAGACAAACAGGACAGGATTAATGAGGAGATGATGCTTGAGTTCTTAGGAAGAAAAAGGATCTTACATGAATTCAAACATAATCACCAAAGTGCAAATACAGACCCAGAATATAAACAAACTGAGATTTATTACACTTCGTGGCATGCCATCCAGGAGAAACAGTAAAACATGACTGGTGAAATATCAGCCAGCAAGAGCCCCATTCTCTGTACTCTGCACAGGTCTCTTCGCCACAAACTGCTTCCTGCTGGCAAGCATGTGTGAGTGCCATGGACAGGCAGTGGGTGGCGGAGATGGAACCGGCAGGTCAGTTAGAAAAGGCTTCCCCCAGGTTAATTCTGATGCCCTCTTAGTAGTTTATTATGTGTTAAGATGCTTTCTGGTACCCACTTGTAACCATCCTCTTCGGCCAGATCAGAATGCTACACTGCCTCCAGACAGGGCCTGGAACATAGTAGGGGCTTAAAAGCTTTTATATATTTATTTTAATGGCTGAATCACAGCACTAGCATAGGGACAGTTTTGGAAGAAGAATAACTCAGCTTAGAAAATGTTGCTGGATACCACTCCTAACCAAGACAGAATTTCCCCGACAGTCCTGGGCCAGTGCTTTTGTTGTTTATAGTTAGGCTTTCTCCATTTGTGTCCTGAAGACACACACACACACACACACACACACATACACACACAGAGGCTTTCTGTCCTCCATCCCCAGCAGAAAGAAATAGCCTCTGGGTGTCAAAGTAATAATCTTTGACTGGCTTGAACTGAATATGGCCATGCAGTGATTGACCTCAACACACCAGATTATTGATTGGGCTGGAGATGCCTGAGCCATCATTTTCTTGGAGCAGTCACCGCTTTTGTCTTCATCCGTCCACAGCTGTCACACCGTGGTGAGCCATTGAAAAAGCCACATTTGCATCCCCTATGCATTTATGCTTCTCTGTTTAAAATAAAAATGCCACCACTTGAAAGGGAGGCTAAACCGTTGATTCTGGTTTTTAAAAAATTATCTCATTAAAAGCCAAGGGTATGGGTTTAGTTGGGAATGGTGGGGGCAGACATGCAGAATATGTAAACTTGCTTTATGGGGCGTATTTAATTTGGGGGGAAAAATAATGAGAATAAAAATTGTTTCAATATGTTTTCTGTATTGTGTCAATATATCACACAGCTCCTTTCTGGAGTCACATTTGCTGTGAGGGCGGTTGGGTTTTTTGCTGTTTTTGTTGTTGTTGTTCTCTGTTGAATTACAATTTGCAGCAGTGAATGAAACTGGCACAAAAGCAGGTGTTATTAAAACTGGGCAGGCAAAGGACAATAACAACATAATTCCACTTTAAAGGCCGATATGTGTATGGTGGAAACGACTCTGGTTGGACCCCATAGGGAATAGAAAATACACCATAAAGAAAATGGATTTCAGTGACACATAAACAAAAGGCAAATGACTAATATATTTACATATAACATGTGGTGTATTCATTGCACACCATGGTGACAGAATTGTTTATTTCATTTATAATTTATACAGCAAAATCTTATTAAATGTGTAACTAGTTTGCCAGATGATAATATACGTAGGAGATTAGGCTTCTATTATAGAAGGTCATTAACAACAAAAGATTTTCATTTGTGAGTTAATTTTTTCCCCAGTTCATTCTTTTCAGCAGTGTATGCTCTGAATAGAAGCCTGCCTCTTTTCAATCATGGTGGCACTATGGAAAGAAGAGGGTGCTTGGAAAATTCTGGAGAAGAGTACCTGCTGGCCAAAATAAGACTTCTCTTCTGCTAGTCCCTAGAATACCAGCCTTCAGGACATATAAAGGGCTTCCCCGGTGGTTCAGTGGTGAAGAATCTGCCTGCCAATGCAGGAGATACGGGTTCAGTCCCTGGTATGGGAGGATTCCACATGCTGTGGAGTGACTAAGTCCATGAGTCCCAACTATCGAGTCTGTGCTCTAGAGCCTGGGAACTGCAACAACTGAAGCCTGAGTGCCCTGGAGCCGGGGCTCCGCAGCAAGAGAAGGCGCCGAAATGAGCAGCCCTCGCACCGCAGCTAGACAAAGCCCGCGCAGCAGCAAAGTCCCGGCACAGCCAAAAATAAAATTAATTATTAAAAAATTAGCCTTTAAATAAAAAAATAAATAAAGGAAAATTGATGCATGTTTATGAACTTCAAGGTGATTTTAGAGATTCTAGACATTTTTTTCTCCTGCAAACAAAATTCTGTCAAAGGCCAGAAACACCAGAATTCGAGAGCTGCTAGGGATTGCTTCCAAGACTGGAGTCCTGTAAGTGTTGTAAAAAAAAGATTTCACTGTATTGCCTTTTTTTCTGATGGGCCATCAGGTTAGGGGTTTTCAAGAGAGTCCAGACACTAAGGGCGTGTGCAGTTTTACAGAAGAGAATCTTCCTCAGGATATTAACTGAACAGGGGTTTTTTTTTGTTGTTGTTGTTTTTTTTTTTTTTGGCTTCCAACACTAAAGTGTATACATGGTCTCCTGTGTGACACAGTAGTACTCTGTCCTCGTTCTCATTATTTTCAGAACAAGAGAACCATCCCCCCTTTAGAATTCTCCTTCATGCAGTGTTATTTAATGAGGATGAAACCATTTCAGAATGTTTCTAGTGAATCTCATTCCAAGCCAGGAGTGGGATGCTAGTGAGGGGCAACAGGGTGGGTGGGGTTTGGGGTGGGGATGTGGCGGTGAGGTGGCAGAGAAATGCTTTTAAACAATAAAATGTATTTTGCTTTCAAGCCTTGAGCTGTCAGGCTTCATTCCAAATAATGTATAATGACAGTTCATAGCTACTCTTAAAAACTGTGTGAAGCTTTTGCAGTTGCAAACTAGTGTGATAAAACATGAAAATACTTTATTCAGGTAAAGTGGAAATAGCTGTTCAGCCTGGTTAAGTTACACAGAAACCTTTTTCTCTCTAAATTAATGTACTGTGCAAATATCTTGCCTGTGACACCCTAGCTGTCCACTTACTAAAAGCCCTTTCAGTGAGAACCGCATTTCAGTGCATCAAAGCATTAGTGAGTGCTCTGAAGCCAAAGCCAGAGAAACTTGTACATTCAAAACAAAGATGTGAGGAAGTGGGTCTTTCTGTTGTCGATAATAAGTGGAAAATGCAGAGAACACATATGTATTCAGTCTCTACTCTTGGCCTGGGAGAAGACAAAGAATTACTGTTTTATTTGTTGTACCTTTTTCCATTCATTGGTTCCATAATTGCTCAAAAGGGGAGCAGACAATTCAAGAGCAGCTACCTTTGGTTGCTAGAGAGTGTCAAAATAACAGCAGCAAAAACAACAAAGAAAAAAAATTTAAATAGAAAGAATGATGCTATTTTCTTTGATTGAGGCTCAATGTAGCCAGTGGTGTGATAAGACTATCACACCTAGTGTGAGGGTAGCCAGGTTCAATGAACAGATATATGGAGTCTAGAATCTAGGAGGCGATATTACTCCTTAGATCACATCTGGACTAATGTACTCAAACCTGGGCCTGAGAGACCCAAAGAAACTAGCTACTATTTAAAGAAGAGTGAAAGAGGTGGTAGTTAAATATGAAATTGTTACGTGAGACGGAGTTTAGGGAACAGGAGAAATTCATGGGAGCTGATAGGGATTGCTTCGAAGAATGGAGTTCTGTGAGTAAGTGTTGTAAAAAAAAATTTCACCGTACTGCCTTTTTTCTGAGGGACCATCATGTTAGGGGCTTTAAAGAGAGTCCATACACTAAGGGTGTTAAATGTACAATTTAACAGAAGAACTTAAACAGAGAGTTTAAGTTCTAGCAGAAGATGCATGGAGGTCACTTGGAGGTTTTGTAGAGGCTTTACAGTAGCATATTTTCCTCCTCACTGAGTCATAGTAATTGCAGTAATAATAGTAATAATTATACTGTTTTCAAGCTTGCAAACTTCTTACAAATAAAATTTTATTTAGTAACTCAACACCTTGAGGAGAAGTTATTATAACCTCTGCTACACAAATGAGCAAATGGACTCAAAGTAACAAAATTCCTTGCTGAGAAGGGTAGAGATAATAAAGAAAAGTCTTGGGACTCCAAGTCTACTGATTCCAAATCATAACAAGGAGCTGGGCCAGATTATCTATAGGATTCTTTTTAATCTTCAGTTTTTATGATTTCAATAAGCTTAGAGGTTTTGGAAAATGCTCTTCTTATTCATCCATTTATTTAGGTAAGCTCCTATTAAATTACCAAGTATCAAAAACTGGGAAGGTACTGATGCTTGTAATATGAATAAGGTATGATCAGTTCCACTGAGGACCTTGCCTTGTGAAGGGGAGCCAGGGGATCATTAGAATGTTATGTGACGGGAAGGGATACACTATAGGCTAAGAGAGAAATTATAGTCAGGCTATGTCATGAAGACTGAGAGGAGAAAATGGAAAGAAGACCAGGTGGGAACTGGAAGACACTTTGGACAGAATTCCTTAAAGGTCCTTGGGATTTGAATTCAGTGAATTTATTTGTGCCTTTGTAGGGTGATCAACTCTTCTGAGTTTCCCAGGCCTTTCTTGGTTTTAACAATAAAAGTTTGCTATTTTATGGAACCTGTCCTAGGAAAACCAGAAAGTTTGTCATCATACCTTAGGTTAATGCTGGACACGTAAAGATAAAAATGCTGGACACAGTAAAGTTAAAAATCATGTGAAGGGTTCCAAACAGAGGTGGACTTTGATAGAAAAAGCATAAACCATGGCTGAAGTACATTTGTTATTACTAAGATAATCATTTTGGTACATTTTCTCCTCTATTGTCATAAGAACTAAACGCTAGGTGACTTCTGAATACTCAGTTAATAATACAAGAAATAAAGTAAAACAAACACCCAACTGATCAATGGCACTAGCCACATTTGACATTTAACACTAGTTTCTAACACCATTTAATACATGAATTATCTTTTTTGGCAAATGAATACTATAGATAATATTCAGGAGGCTCCAGTAAAACACATCCATAATTTGAGATTCTAGAAAATGGCTACCTTCTAAAAATTAAAGTTATAAAAAGCCAACAAAAAGTATTGAATGGATATCTGTGAAAGAATCCTACCCTAAAATATGCATACTTAGCTGTGAGCTTTGAAAAATATCCAAACCCTATCAACGTGATTAGAAAGTATATTCAAACCTGATATGTAGGCTTGCTGTAGAATAATAGATTAACTAACAGTGAAGTGTGGGAATGAAATCCAGAAAGATGATATCAATATGTCATGTTTCTGGAATCCTCAATGGAGAAAGTGCATAGTTCAGCTAATTTATGTTCTTAGTGACAATGATGTAACAGCCCTTACACATTTACCAACTACCAACTTAGTAACTCTTTTCTGATTTCACATAGATGTTTGACTTTCCATGAACAGTTTCCATGGGTAATTGACAGCCATTATACTAGACTCTAAATTTTGTGAGGGCAGAAAATGTGTCTGTCTTATCCACTTTTGTCTCTATGTGTCTAGGATAGGAGATGGTACAAAATGGAGCTTATTATTGGTTGCATGTAATGGATATAGCTTTCTTTTTATTTTCTGATCCCTCTCATGTTTGATTAGCATTGATTAGCTTTGAGTTATTAAAGATCTTGAGTTTGGAGTTCTGTGGACCAGAGTGTTGTGGACTGAATGGTATTCTGCCCCCTATCCCCATGCCAGGCTTCTCTAGTATCTCAGTCAGTAAATTATCCATATGCAATGCAGGATACCTGGGTTTAATCCCTGGATTGAGAAGATGCCGTGGAGAAGGAAATGGCAACCCACTCCAGTATCCTTGCCTGGAAAATTCCATGGACAGAGGAGCCTGGGGTCACAAAGAATTGGACTTGACTGAGCAACTAACACATACACCCACCTTCCACAAATTCATATGTGAAGTCCTAACCCTTCATACTTCAGAATGTGACTGCATTTAAAGATAAGATATTTAAAGAGGTAATTTAGATAAAATGAAATTGCTGGGATGTGTCCTATGTGACTGATGTCTTTATAAGCAGAAGAGATTGAAAATGGCCATCTACAAGTCAAGGAGGGAGGCCTCAGAAGAAACTAACTTGTCAAGATCTTGATCTTGGCCTACTGATGTTTAAATCATACTGTCTGTGGTATTTTGTTAGGACAGTCCCAGTAAACTGATACACAAGGCCAGTCTGCCCTTCTGGGAGGGAAGTTCTGTTCTGTTCTCTTGTTTTGACATATCTGTTCAACCACAAAGTAAATGATGTTTAAAGGAAGATGCTACTAGATCTATTTTTTTAGATAACCACATTACAGCTCAAAGTGGCTAGAAGTTAAATTAATTTCAAACATGGATGAGTAACTCATTTATTATTGTTTTCTAAAAGTTTGTTTTTCAGAACATTATTTCTACAAGATAAGTGGGAAAAAGATTTCTAAGATCAAATATGTTTGGAAACACCGCATAAATTCCTTACTCTTAGCTAGTCACACAGTTTGTTAGCATATTAGGGACTCTAAATGATACTATATTAATTTTGTTAAATCTAGTATTTACCAAAGTTTTTGACCAGAGGATTTATTTTCCTATGAGAGACATCTCAGAAAATCTAGTACAATGAGTATTCTGTTGGCAATATTTCAATAAAAACTATCAATTAGTGTCCATATACCAACCTGCATTGAAATCAAATGATTTCTTAATGGAAATAAAATTCCAAGGTGAAAGGTACAAACTACAAGTTATAACATAAATTAGTCCTGAGGATGTAGTGAACAGCATGATGATTATAGTTAACAATACTGTATGATGTATTTAGAAGTTGCCAAGAGACTGGATCTTAAAGTTCACATCACAAGAAAAAGAATTATATAAAAAAAAAGAATTATAACTATACTTAACTGACATCTATGCTAATTAAACTTATCTTAATAATTGTTTCAAAATATACATATATATCAGATCTTTACATTATATATCTAAAACTAATACAGTGTTATATGTCAATTGTATTTCTATTTTTAAAAAGATAGAAAATATATGAAAAGAATGTATATATATATATATATAACTGAATCATTTTGTTGTACACCTGATACCAACACAATAATGTATATCAACTATAGTTTAATAAAAAAATAATGAATGATGGATTTTAAAAATTCTGTTATAATAAAGTATCAACATTATTATTTTTAGTCCATGGGAACACTGGCCTCAGTGTCTCTCAAATGAATTGATAACATATGCTGTTTCCCTCTAGCCAGACTGTCCTGCCATATTTGTCCTCTTGGTCATATTTCAAAATCTTCCTCAAGTTTCAACTTCTTGAGCAGACTTTCCTGATTCTTTCTCCTCCCACCCAACCCCCACTGCCCATCATAAGACATAATGGATCATACTCTTTTCTGGATTGCATTCTGGTGCATGCAATTACTGTCCTTTCGTATTGTACTTATTTGGTTGTGTTTTTATTTCTCTTTCTAGACTGGGAAACTCTCAATGGCAAGATGGGTGTCACATTCACCTTGTATCTTTGGCACAAGTGGAATGTCTGACGCATGCTGAGTGCCCGGGGAATGATGGCACAGTGAGTCACCAGTCCTTTGGCGCTGTGCTCTCTGGCCACCTCGCCGGGCTTACCTTTTCAAGCATATTAAACTCATTGGTAAAGAACCTGCCTGCCAATGCAGGAGACATAAGAGATGCAGGTTTGATCCTTGGGTCAGGAAGATCCCCTGGGGAAGGAAATTGCAACCCACTCCAGTATTCTTGACTGGGAAATCCCATGGACAGAGGAGCCTGGTGGGCTACAGTCCATGGGGTTGCAAAGAGTCAGACATGACTGAAGCGACTAAACAACAACAATTATATATTTATACATGTATATAATACACACATGTATAAATATATACATGTATATACATGTATACATACACGCATATAAATATATATATATCTAATTCTTTCCCATATATTTCTTTCCCAGGTTCTTTGCCTTGCTGGTTCCTTATCAAACATTGCCTCTATGGATAGGCCTTGGTGAAATTAGCATTTTCTAGTTACTTCCTTTCACTTCCCATTGATAAATATATATTATATATGTATTTATATAACAAAATATTATGTGATAAATATATATATATTTATATAGCATATATATGATAAATATATATGATATGATATATATGATAAATATACATGATATATAAATATATATGATAAATATATATAACATTATATAAATATATATTTTTATATAAATAAATATATATATAATATATTATATATTTATATCCATATATTGTATATCATAATATATATCTATATGTCATATATATATTATATCTATATATAATAGATATAATGTTATATATATTATATATAATATATATAATATCATATCTATATAGTGCATATCATAATATATCTAGATTATGTATTATAATATTACATAGTATATAGTTATAGCATTTTATATCTATGTATTATATATCACTCTAAGAATAAGGGGCTAAAAATGTCTGAAATCCATTACCTAAATATATATATATGTATCTCACAATACTTACCAGTTTCTGAAATTGTTTCTTTAATTCCTTATTTCTTTTATATTTTCCTGAACTAGTAGGCCTGTTCCACAAGGGCAGGAATCTTATTGTCTAGCTTATTAAATGCATTATCCCCAGTTCCTAAAACATTATCTATCATACAGTAATTGCTAATTAAATAATTTTTGAAAGAATGAAAGAATAAAGAACATCTTCAAGATTCTTGGCAGATTCTAGTCAGTGGAAAATAGCAGTGGTGACTACTTCTAGAATAAGGGACAAAATATTGTCTGAAATCCACTACCTGGATTTCCCTTACTTTAGGATTCATAAAATATTAAAGCAATAATCTACACTCCACTCAATAAATGATAGTCATAGTCAGGAAAAAAAGTTTATTGAAGGGCCTCCCACAGAACTGTCACTAGATCTCATACTATGGGATAGCATTAGAAGTGAAAGTTTAGTTGCTAAGTCACGTCCAACTCTTTCGACTACACGGACTGTAACCTGCCAGGCTCCTCTGTCCATGGGATTTCCCAGGCAAGAATACAGGAGTGAGTTGCCATTTCCTTCTCCAGGGGATCTTCCCAAATCAGGGATCGAACCTGTATCTCCTGCACTGGCAGGTGGATTCTTTACCACTGAGCCACCAGGGAAGTCCATTAGAGGTGAAAGTAGCTTCTAATTCAGTCCTTTGGGTACTGCAGAAATGAACCCTCTTGATATGGTTCAACATAGTCAAAATTTGGAACCCATTCTATTCTAGAATCAACAGTAAGAGAATGAAGCTCTAGTAGAATGGAGTAGAAGACCTGCTAAACACAGGGGTCAAAAGAACTCAGAGGGAATGGCGGGGGTGGTGGAGATCAGGAGAACTTCTCAGCAGGGAAAGATGGAAAATGTCAAAACTTGTACTTTACTTGTGACCCAGCCTCTCTTGGAAACTATGGACCTCGAGTCCACTGGGAAATGCATATCTGGTGTCAGTTTTATTTGACAGAATCCTCCCTCTTCTGGATTCAGTGAGAAAATCACATCAAGGAGTTTTTAAAGTTACAGAACGAGGAAGGACCACACACTGTCATTGATCTATGGTAGACCTTCATGGTGAACAAGATAGTTGGAAGATCCAGCACATCCTAAAACAAGATGTGAAAGGTATGTTTAAGGATCTGGTGTAAAAACAGTAAGAATTATTTTGCTGTTCAATAAATGTTTGTGTTCTTTTTCCCCTCTTGCTTCCTCCATTCTTTTCCATTAAACTCAGAAGAAGTGTAACAAAGATAAGAATTCAATGAAGTGTATTTATTAAAGTTTATGGATAACATTAAAATTATTTCTTCTAAAATATGCATGGGCAAAATAAAGATTTCCTTTGCAATAGTTTTCAAATAAAGGAGATATATTTGAACAAGCTCAAAGTTAATATCTTTTTACTTTGTAACATAAAATAATCTTATTATAAAAGCAATCATGATTATAATAAATAGCATCATTATCCAATCTTTTCCTAATAACTATAAAAGCTGTAATATCTCCGATATTTATTTTCACTTATTTATTTATTTGGCTGCATTGGGTCTTAATTGAAGCGTGTGGGCTTCTTTCTAGTTGTCTCACTCAGGCTTAGTTGCCCTGAAGTATGTGGGATCTTAGTTCCCTGACCAGGGATCAAACCCATGTTCCCTGCATTGGATTCTTAACCACTTCACCATCTGGGGAGTCCCTCTCCAGTATTTCGAATAATGCTTGGTACATAGTAGGTGCAAGGTAAATATTTTGCTGAAGGCATAAAGCGCTGAAGAACTTCCTCTTTATTCTTGGCAAAATCTGGCTGGTGGGGAGAAAGTTGGAGTGATTGCTCCTGGAAGGAAGAGTAAAAAATACCTGAAATCCATTTCCTGCAGTGTAGTGATTTACTATTATTTATTAATATGACCACTGCTATTGTTATTTCTTTAAATGCAATGTATTTAATTAGCACATTCTGCTTTTGGAATATTAACCAAGTGGGACCCTATGGAGCCTTTCTTGATAGACTGTCTTTCCTAATTTCTCCACCTGCCTCTGTTGGTAGAAAAACTTTAGCCTTCTAGACCTTCTCTAAGTTCCAAAGAATAAATTTAGTCAGAGAAGTGACAAAGTGCAGAAAGAAAGGGAAACAGTCAAAGAAGACAAAGCAATAATACTTTAGCCATTAAACAATAATGTTCTCAGTCATGTCCTTTGAGCTGTTTTGCAGATGCTGAAACCCCCATCAGGGGAAAGAAGTTAGTGTATGCTGCCTCCAAGCACATAGACCCCAGACCAGACAATGGTGACTTCCTATTACCTCACCACCAACCAGTCAGAAGAACATCCATGAGCTGATCACTTAACCTTTAGCCCTCTCACTCACTCTGTCTTTAAAAGCCTTTCTCTGAAAGTCATGGTGGAGTCTGGGCCTTTTGAGCTAGCTTCCTGGGCTCCTTGCTTGGCACCATGCAATAAATACTACACTTTGGTTCACCACAGCCTAGTATCAGTAGATAAACTTTACTGTGGGTGGCATGCAGACTCAAATTCAGCTTGATAACAGAAATACTTTTACACTCACTGTATGTAATCTCACAGCCCCCTTGTGAGGCAGCAGTTTTTCTTCTTACTTTATTGCTAGAAAAATTGCAACACAATGAGTTTAAATAACTTGCCTTCTCCTTTCACCGATTTGTGGCTGACTCAAGATTAAAGTCGTCATTTCCCAACTCTAATCAAGTGGGCCACCTAAGGGTAACATATGTGCTTCAAAGAGAGTATAAACAGGCAGTGAAAGTCAAGACTTTTGGAGGAAAATTTTTTTTAAAAAAGCTAGTGCTAAGATTTTTAAATAGTGCTGATGAAGAAAAGCAATAAATTCTGGAATTATCATCTCTGGAGAAGTGAAGGCTGAGGCGAATCCTTAATGATGGTATTAAAGGACGATATGTGATTATTATAACAGTATGATAGATCGTAAAGAAAAATGAAGATGTTCCCATCTTTGCTGGGTACAGAGTTAGAATGAAATAGCAGGAGTTGAAGGCTCCACATATTTAATCAGCAGTTCTGGCCAGAGCTTTAGAGAGGAGAATGTACCTGAGGGATGCTCAGAAGGCCGGTTTAGGAGACTGTAGTGCTGGATCCCCCTGAGATCCCTGAAAGGCCCTTAATCAATCCTTCTCATGTCAAGACCTAGAAGAACCACTGGCTGGTTAGAGTTCCTCTAGCTCACCACTCACAGCTTAGCCATCATGAAAACCAGACTTATCAGAGATTTGATGGTATACTAACCTAGAAATTGCTTCATCTCCAAGGGGCTTACCATTGAACTCAGGTCACAAATACAATGGCAAGATATGGGGAGGGACAAGTCAATTGCCTGTATGCCTGAAAAGATGAAGACTTGGGCTGAAATATCCTGACTTTCAATAAAGATTCATTTGTCCACACTAGCTGCTGGCCATTTGGATTCTGTAAATTTAATAGAGCTAGGCTTTCTCTAGGAAGTGGCAACCCACTCCAGTGTTCTTGCCTGGAGAATCCCAGGGACGGGGGAGCCTCGTGGGCTGCCGTCTATGGGGTCGTGAAGAGTCGGACACGACTGAAGCGACTTAGCAGCAGCAGCAGCAGGCTTTCTCTTGCTCCTAAACTATCACGCTCACCAAAGTTTTTCAAGAACACTTTCACTTTGTATTTTTGCCAGAGTTGCTGTCTCAAAACACATCTGATAACACTCTCCTCACATCCAGGAATGGGACACAGAACAAAAACTCAGGTGTCTTGCTTGGTGTTTGTGGCCCTTTGGAATTGGGCTCGAATCCCCTCCACACACTCTGATTTTATTGATGTTGGAATGAAGTGGCACAGACACCAAGCTGGATTCACTTTATTTCTCCTGTGCCTGATGCAGACTCTGACACAAAGCAGGCAGCTACTGCGTGTTCCCTGCACGAATGGATGAATGAGAAACAAGAGGCAGTTATCCAACCGTGTCTTTCCCCGGTCCCGCCATTGTATTGTGCATACTACATTCTTTCTCTACCTGGAAAGTCTTTCCCTTGCAATTCCAGTTTTATTTTCATTTATTTTAGCCCTATCTGTTCATGGTCGAGGTCAAGTGCTCCCAGGGAGATTTGCCTGGATGTTGGAATTCATCCTCCATCTCTGTTTTCTGAGTCCCCTTTGTAGGTGTTGCTCTTATAGTACTTCTGCCCTCTGCCCTAAATTACAGCTTCTGTGCACATCTCTTTCTACCTCAGTAGAATGTGAATCCTGGGAGACAGAAGAACTATATTACTAAACTTTGCATCATCATAATACTTTGAGCATGAAAGGGTCTAAGTAAATTTTGCGTTAGCCAATATCTCCTCTTTCTGCATTCACTTTCTGTATTCCCTCAACTGCTCACTTCAGTTCTTCATTTTCCTCAGTTCATCCCTCACTGTCCTGTTTTAAGTGGTAACCCCCTATTCGAACCCCACATGTCTCTCTTGCCTCCTCGTCAGATCATTTAACCATTCCTAGGAACCTCAGTTCAGACTCTCCTCTGTCTTTTTGGGCTGCAACTTCTCTGCACTTTCCCCCATCATGGGTAAGTACTTGAGCAGTAACAGTAGCTGTTGTTGGTGACACAGGAAAAATACAGAGATGGTAGCATTTTGGCCCTTGGAGTGAGAATAAATGACTTATGCATTATGGAGGAAGATTGTATCTCTCCAAGGAGCACTGCTCTCTACTTGGCTTCTGCCCAACTTGCTGAGGTCAACTTTTCCTTTGAGGAGGAACTCGCAAGCCTTCTCTGTCACCAGCTCTGCCTCAAAGGGTCCAAGAATCTCCAGGTGATAAAATGGGAAAAAGTGATAGGTTAGACAGCCAAGAAGTGGCTATGGCAGGAATGATGCAAGGAATGACTGGGAGAGTGGGGCAGAGTCAAGGTGTAGTCCAGGCACATGGCTACCAAGAGCAGGGTGAAGGGGGGACTGGGATGCTCCCTGCTCATCCGTGGTGAGATTGTAAAGAAGACCCAGTGAAGATGATCAAAGCTCATCCAGATCCATATCTTCCCATCCTCGCCAGTTCAACTTCCCTTTCTTCTCACTGTCTTAATAGTGCTTCCTTTCCTGAAACTCTTGTTACTTCCTCTTTTGTGTATTAACCTGGTTACCCTTCTGGATGTTTTTCTGTCAGGACTTGGGTTTCTCGACTTTGTGGCTTTTTGGTCCAAGCCCATCCGAGTCATAACTCTGTCTGAGGTAGATTTATATCTTCAGTTGCTTCTGTTCCAGGAGGGAGATGGGGAGAGGCTTGTGACTGGAGGGACCCCTCGAGTCTTCCTCCACCTTCTAATTCTATCTTAAGGAAGACTACCACCGGGAATGGCATTTCTCAGGATTTGGTCTCCCCTACCAGACAAAGCGGGCTTCCCTTGTAGCTCAGTCGGTAAAGAATCTGCCTGCAGTGCAGGAGACCTGAGTTCGATCCCTGGCTTGGGAAGATCCCCTGGAGAAGGAAATGGCAACTTACTCGAGTATCCTTGCCTGGAAGATCTCATGGACAGAGGAGCCTGGTGGGCTGCAGGCCATGGGGTCGTAAAGAGTCGGGCACGACTGAGTGACTAACACTTACTTACCAGACAAAGCAGGCTAATGACTGGAGGATGCCTCTCAGAAACTATCTGCAGGGGTGGGGTGGCAGCATAGAGACAGAAAAAGAAATAGGTGCAGAGAAAGAGTGAAGAGAAGTGCCTGCTTATGCTTTTAATGCTTAGGCACGCAATGGAGATGAAACCTTGTGATCAGCCTGGAGCCCAAAATGTCAAAAAATTTTTGATGCCACATTGAAGGGCCATGCTACTGGTCTTTCTGTCTCAATAACCTTCCCACAAAATGAGCTAGCAAAAGAATGTTTCTTCAGCACACAGGTAGATAAGCAGTCCTTATTAACTGTTTCAGAAAACTATTAAAAAGAGTCCCTTAATTTTTCATCCTTTTAACATGTAAATCAGCTAAACAATTTCTGTATCTTCATACAATTAGTATGTGCCTCTAAAACAGGGCCATGCCAAAGTATAGAAATGGGGGCTGTTTAAGACTGGAGTGAGTCATGACAAGTATACAGATATGCTTGCAGGTACCAAGTGTATGAGAGCCTGGACCTTAAAATATACCATATTTCCAAATAAAAGCTTATTTTGCAAAACTAGGAGAATGGTATTATTCTATCTGTTCTTCTCTAAATGTCTATAAATCAAGGACCATTAAAAAAATTTTTTTTAACTTTTTATTTTGTATTGAGCATGGGGTCGCCAAGAGTCAGACACAACTGAGCGACTTCACTTTCACACTATAGCTGATTATGAATGTAGTGATAGTTTCAGGTTAACAGCCAAGGGACTCAGCCTTACATGTACATGTATCCATCCTCTCAAGGGCTATTTGAGAGGAGACAAGCATCTTCCCCAAGTTCAGTGCCTCAGAGAGGCATTATGGTAAGGCTGAGCCTTCAGGAGGGGGTTTTTCTCTGGACTGTTGTTGGAGACTTAAGTAACCAAAAGCTTCCCTGGTGGCTCAGATGGTAAAGAATCTGCCTGCAATGCAGGAGACCCAGGTTTAACCTCTGTCTGGGTCTGGAAAATCCCCTGGAGGTGGGCATGACAACCCATTCCTATATTCTTGCCTGGAGAATCCCATGGACAGAGGAGCCTGGCAGGCTACAGTCCATATGGTCGCACAGAGTTCTACATGACTGAAGTGACTTAGCACACACACACATAAGCAACCAAATGTAATTATATGGGCCACAAGATAACTACAGATTGAGGAGAACTGGCTTTAGTAGATCCTCTGTGTGTGACTTTCTCCCACTCCTCAACACAAATCCACCTTGAATTTGTACGTGAAAAATTGACAGGAATTAATAGGGAAGAATGGACAGCAGCACGTGTCCTGGCAAACAAATAAGCCAACTACACCAACTGGTAAGCGGCAGGAGTCAAAAGTTCTCTTGTTCTCTTGGAATGACTTCCCACTACATGGCTCTTTATCTGCATCTTGCCCTTCCTCTGAAGCTGGTCTCCCTGTCACTTGCTCCAAGGGGCCTTCTCTGATAATGCAGCTCATGGCTGCCCCTCCCTTTTCTGGGCCTACACTGCCCACACTTTCCTCATCAATAATCTTTGGCATCCTACCTATATACACCTTATTATGCAGCCACATTGTGTTGCTTTCTAGATGTTTCATAAGGAGAAATTCCTTGTCCTTAACTTGACCAATCGTTCCTTTAGGGCAACACCTATGACTCTTTATTTTATGTCCTCAACTTTCAGGAACTTATTGTTAAAAATCAGTCAACATGTAACCAGTTGAACCAAATCCTATAATGTTGTAGATATTTCACAGAGATATCTTTCTTTTTAAGTCAACATTTTAAAAAGTAGAGCCTTTTGGTTAAAGATACTTTTAAAGAGCACATTAAAATATTAAAAGAAAATCACAAGATTTAGTTTTAATGTAAAGAAACAGGATAAATTATAGTATTGACTTTGAACACATTAACCCTCTTTTGAATTTTCTTTTTTGACATGGGAGTTAATAGGCTCTGCGTCTGTGACGATAGTCACAGCCCTAGATGATCTTCATCTATAGAAAGCACTGCTATGCTCAGTGCTTTACGTGTGTTTTCTTCCTATTGGTCCTTTGGGATGGGTACTATTATCATGCTCATTAGAGAGACAAAGAAACTGGGATTTATGGAGATGACTCACCAAAGGTCCCCATCCACTAGTACAAGGAAGAGCCAAGTTTTGAACCAAAGTCTATCTGAGGCCAGGTTCCAACTCTTAATCATTGACCTTTACAGCCTTCCTTTTGTTGTTAGGTGAATTCTTTCACCTATTCCCTTTGAAAATATAAGTTGAACTCTGTCGTGCACTACAGTTGGATACGAAGTCCAGGTTGGTGGCATTTACTATGCCTTTGTACTCTTTCAATATACCATGATGGTCAAGTTTTCATTCAGTTTTGCTACCATGTCAAAACCTGGTCCTTCAGGATTTATGATTTTTGGAATATACCATGTTATAGTTCATTATGATAGGATCAGCTAAAATGGAAACTTGGCCTGTTCGGTATATGATTTTTTTTTATGTTGATACATGCAGCTGTAAGGGAAGCCTTGGTGGCTCAGAGGTAAAGAACCCACCTACCAATGCAGAAGACATAGGTTTGATCCCTGGGTCAGGAAGATCCCCTGGAGAAAGAAATGGCAACCCACTCCAGTATTTTTGCCTGGAAAATCCCATGGACAGAGCCACTTGTGGGCTACAGTCCATGGGGTTGCCAAGAGTCAGACATGACTTAGCAACTAAACAATAATGCAGCCATTAGCTATACATTATATGGAGTGACAATAGAGAGAGCGAAACAGTTGATTTCCCTGTAGCTTGATCCTTGGAGACTCAGGGATTTCTTTTTCTTAGGGCATCTGTAATATGATAAAGAACTTTACATCTCTGTGTCAATAGCACTAAAGCCAACCCAGATAATAATGGTCAGAAGTAGCTATTCTGTGATTACCTAATGCCTTATAGGAAATGAATTTATATTCTGGTAGATTCCAGGAATTATATCTACAGAACATTCTAACATTTATGACTTCTTAGAAGAATTTTTTTTCTTTAAAAGTATGTTAATACGAGTTGACAGTTATATCAGAAATGATTTCCCCAAATTTGTATTGGAAATATGGAAGAAAGCTGGCATTTACTTTACAGATATGAAAAATAGACCCTCTTATTATATTATCAAAAGTCACTGCTGGGGAAAAAAAAAAACAAGTCAGTGCTGGGACTTCCCTGGTGGTCCAATGATTAAGACTCTGAGTTTCCAGCGAAGGGGGCATGGGTTCCATTTCTAGTCAAGGAACTAAGACTCCACATGCCATGATATGCAGCCAAAAAGAAAAAATGCTGAATTTACTTGTGTGCATCATATGAATAAAGAACACCACGCAGACACCCACACAGACAGCTTGGGAATAAGCTCTCTCTCTATGGATCTTCTAGAATTACTCAAGAAAGATTAACTGATCAAGTAACTGATCAAGTAGTTTAAACTGAGAACCAACCATAGTAACAAGAGAACAGTTTTAGCTACTGAAGAGGGGATACAGTGTGTGAGTTAAGAACAGATAGCCTTTTACCAGAGCCAGACAGTGGAACCCTTCTATTGACAGCTGTGTGACCTTAGGCAAAGCATTCAGTCTCTCTGTATCTCAATTCCTTGGCTCTAAAATGTGGGTCAAAATAGTTTCTTGTTCACAGAGCTGTCATGAGGATTAAATGAGCTGACATATGTGGAGTACTTAAGACTGCGCCTGGTACATGGAGGCATCGGCTATTATTATTATTAGAGTTGAATATAAAGAATTATACTGATACTGTTCATAATAAATGGAAAGTGGCTCTTGAACCTCTGCTGTTTTTCAGTTCTCTTAAGGGAAGTAGAAAATGTTCTACATCTGCCTATTTGACATTGTCTGGGGTGTCAGACACCCAGGGAGTTGCCAGGGATACAAACATGAAAAAGGCATCGTCTATACCCTTGAGGGATTTATCATCTAGAAAAAGGCAGATATGCACACCAGTGATTCTCAATCATTATGTTAAGTGCATGAGTAGAGATGTCAAGCTGTTATGAGCGTATGAAGAGAGGACTGAGTAATTTTCCCTGGGAGAGCTGCTTAAGCAGGTGTTCACCTGGGGCTCAAAGAATGAGCACAAACAAGTCCACCAATAACCAGTACCTGGTCTTCTGTGAAATGTGCTGTAGCCCTGGAGTGCCTAGAACACTTTACAGATTTTCTCACCAAGTAGTGGAAGCATTTGCTAATCAGCCATGACTCGAGAGGTCTCTTTACTACATTTTCTACAAAAAAGGTAGAAAGAAAAGGGAATGAGTAGGAAGAGAAAGGATGAAGAGAGAAAAGTAAAAAGAAAAGCGAAAAGCATAATTTACCCAACAGTAAATTGAACATACAAAGGTTAAAAAAAAAAAAAAGGCTTTCCTGTCCAATATCCTATTCAAAGGCAGTAATGTCTCTGCGGGTTATTTTGGTAAACTAATCAGAGACATTGAAGCCAAGGAAGGAGCCATATCTTTCAGTGTTATGAATGATAGAACTTTATTTAGAGATGATCCCTCCAAGGAAGCAATGCTATTTTAACTGATTTCTGTGTGACATCCGGATGTATCCCTCAGTAGGCAATATACAGACATTTAAACTGCAGTTTGCCCAGTTCTGCTTCACTGGTCATTGGGGAAATTCATCTAAAGCTGCGAAAAGGACTAAAAATGTTTGCATCATATTAATAAACGGGAAACCGAGGAAGCTGCCAACTGGCAGCCGAGTGTGTTTTGGTGGTTTGATAAGGCTACTAAAGAGTTTATGATGTGACAGATGTTTCACTACACTATTGTGAAATGAATAGATTATGAGAAGTAATTAGATGTACATTGGAATCAATGCTGTTATCATCGAGGCCTTCGGGCGATGCAGTAGATGAGAGTCTTGGCAGCAGGTGGTCCAATGGCTCCAAGACAGGAAGATACACCACGGGAGACTGAGTGACAGGTTTCACAGATCCAGGGGGTGAGAGATCTGAGCTGGGGCTTGCATTTGTAATCTTTACTCATGTATAAATAATAACAACTCCGCCATTGACTTCCTATGCTATGTCACAGCCTCTGTTACCCTCACACACATGGAGAAGAGGGCTGGTTTCATCCACTGGAAGTTACTCTTGGTCTCCCTGTTTTCGAATATGCATATGTATGTTCGATCATAACTGACAGCTCTATCGTTTTGTGAGGGAAGACTTTAAGAGCTAATCATCTGACGATTACATTTATTTTTAATGCTTGGCATTGAGCCGCCATTGTACAAAATTTCCTATAGGTTGCAGATCAGAGACTGGGAAGTACTTTAACTGCCTTTCATGAGGAAGGCGGTTTCTTCTGTCTGGCTCAATGACTAGCATTTAAAGGGACACGTTTGTCTCTTTGCTCTGTGAAAGCCCTTTGCAGGGGACTTGGCAGGGTCACCCCACATGCTTGAAACAACCATATGGAGCCTGCTGCTTTCAAGAGAAGGTTTTGGTTTCTGCCAGTTTCCAGGGTCAGCTATTAGCACACTGGGGAACGTTGAAGTTTCCAAGCTCAGAATGAAGAGGGAGGGGAGAAATGGGTGATTAGGGGAATTAAGTAACTGATTCCCTGTGTACATCTGCTACCCCTTCAGGAAGACAAAATATCTGGTAGAATCATTTATTAGCTACTATCTGCTTAAAACAGCAATGGTATTTATGTAAAAAAGGGGAACTTTATTGAGTGGCTTCAAAATAATATGTAGCTCTGATAATTAAAGAGATCTTCATAGAAAATGTATAGCATATGGCTGTATACGCACATCTGTGCATGTTTTCTTATATATATCCACATAATTAAGTAATTCTCCTATTCATTCTTTTAATAAATCTACATTGAGCCTTCACTATATCCCTATTAATTGTTGCTGTGCATATAAACCTAAATGATTATCATGTGGAACTCAATTGTCTCTTTTGGTTTGTGTATGTGTGTTAAAATCTGTGTTCCTTTCATAAGAAGCTAGATGTTTTATTAGAAAGGTATATTTTATGTATTTTCTCTGAGGCCATTATGCATCATCTAAAACTACTTATTAGAGTAGAGAGTAGAAACTAGAAAAATTTCATGACATAATATAAAGTTATAATATGCAAACCCTTTAAGTAAGGACTACTAGTTCATGTTCTTAACTAACTCATGGATATTTTGGATTAGCTGGTGACTGAAAGTTCTAAAATGAAAAGATTTTCTTCCTTATCAATAATCTGGTTAATAAAAGCCTAGAAAAAAGTCACCTACTCCACATGCCATATGTTAAACTAAGAATGATAAAGATCTAAATGCACTAAACTCAAAGATTTTGCCTTTCAATTGTCTGCTGTATCAAATATCTGTGTCTGGGAATCTCTAGCATAAACCACCAGTGATTTTGATAGAGCCCAAGGCTGGTCAATCAGGACTTCCTGGGAGGGCAATAGAACTTAATCCTTCATAGATAATAGGGCCTTGTCAAGTAGGCATGAGGAGCAACTCAAAGAGGAACACTCTGTTCAACTGGCCTATCCCCAAATGAGCATGAACTTTTTGTAATAATAGCAACCACTTACGCAAGACTCTGCTAAGTACTTTCCAGGCATTATCTCATTTAACACTCACAATAGCCTTAGAAGGCAGGTTCTATACTTATCTTCATTTATAGATGAGAACACTGGAGTTGGGGTAGGTTAGAAATTTTTTCAAATTTGCCCAGCAAGTGGCAAAATTGGATCTAAAACCAATTCTCTGATTCTCATGCTCAAGTGCTTTATCACCATCCGTGAGGTCAAATGGTGTTCTTCAAGTCCTTTGCTTTCTCTATCAGATTTAAGGTCTGGTCAGTTTCAAATAAAGGGAGAGGTTATTCACAAGAAAATTCATGTAGCCCTATTATCTCATTGATTTAAAAAAACAAATTCCACAAAGCAAGGCTTAACAATATGCATATTTATTTTTCTTAAGGTTCTTGTGACATTGACTTCACTCCCAGTATTAATTGTAATTCTTTGGATAGACTGTGCGCATGAGTTCTAGTGATAAGTAAATTCTCCCACTTCTGCCATGGTGATTAAATTTAACAAGATCCTCAGGTGATTCTTACGCACATTAAAATTTGAGAAGCAGCACTCCAAGTCTATCAATGCTTGGACATCTCAATTGATAGGAATGCCAAACATTCTGCCTTTGGACAGATCTGACTGTTAAAAGAGTTTGAGCTAAACTTTGCCTTCCAATAGTTTTCATTGATTAACATTCTGTGGTGGAGCTTTATAAACTAAATTTATACAAGTTGATACTAAAGTTTATATGGAATAGTAGACATGGAAGAATGCTCATAAAAGTACTAAAAGAAAAACTGTCAGGCATTAAAGCATACCATAAGGTCTCTGCAATTAAAGCATTATTGTACCAGTACATGAAAAGACAAATAGACCAAGAGGATAGAAAAGAAAACCAAGAAGCAGACCCAAATATGTAGGTAAATTTAGTACAAAATAAAGGTAGTAGCTCAAATGACTTGGGGAAAGATACATTTTTAAATAATGACACAGAGTAGTTATTTAGAAATAAAACTAGATCTATTTTGGGGCTTCCCTGATGGCTCAGTTGATCAAGAATCTGCCTGCAATGTGGCAGACCTGAGTTCAATCCCTCGGTTGGGAAGATCCTCCGGAGAAGGGAAAGGCTACCCAATCCAGCATTCTGGCCTGGAGAATTCCATGGACTGTATAGTCCATGGGGTCACAAAAAGTCAGACATGACTGAGTGACTTTCACTTTCAGATCTAATTTTTATACCATACATAAGAATAAAATCCAAATCTATCAAAAGTGAAGCCAAGTAAATACCAGGTGAATTCATAGATGAATTCCTCTTTAATCTAGATGCAGGAAGGTGTTTTTCAACTATGACTCTAAATCTACAAGCCAAAAAAGAAGAGATTGATAACTTTTCTGACTATATTTTTCCCATGGTAAAAACACCATAGGCAAAGTCAACTAACACTGGAAGAAAATATTTGCAACATATATCATGAAAGGTTGATATCCCTAATAAATGAAGAACTCTTAAAAATTAAGGGAAAAAGGACCAAAACCCCAACAGAAAAATGGAACGGTATAAGCAGACAATTCACAAAAACGTTGTAAACTGGCTTTTAAAATGTGGAAAGATATTCAAATTCATGCCTAATTAGACAAGTGCAAACGAACACTGAGCTATTTCTCACCCATCAAATTTAAAAAATTTTAAATTAAGACAGTACATTCTGTTGGAAAGGCTGTGAGAAAACAGGTACTTCCCTTCATTGTTGATAAGAATGCAAACTGATATAACATATCTTAAAGGGAATCTGATGATATTAAGCAAGTCTACATATGCACCTACTTTCGGACCTAGCAATAACATTTACCGGAATTTGTCTTGTAGTTACACCGCCAACAATACAAAGGTCAGGGGCATGAGGTTATTTACTGCATCACTGTTTGTACAGTTGACCCTTGACCAACATGAGGGTTAGAGAACCCACTCTCTGTGCAGTCAAAAACTCACATATAACTTTACAGTTAGCCATCTGCATCCTCAGTTTGCATCCACAGATTCCACCAATTTGAATCTCATGGTACTGTCGTGCAGGAGACCGCAGCTCAATTCCTGGGTCGGGAAGAACCCCTGGAGGAGGTATATTCTACCCGCCCCAGTATTCTTGGACTTCCTGGTGGCTCATATGGTAAAAGAATCTGCCTGCAATGTGGGACACCTGGGTTCAACCCCTGGGTTGGGAAGATCCCCTGGAGAAAGGCATGGCAATCCAGTCCAGGACTCTTGCCTGGACACCTCCATGGACAGCGGAGCCTGGCGGGTTACAGTCCATGGGGTCGCAGAGAGTCAGGCACAACTGAATGACTAAGCACAGCCCAGCATACTACTGTCATACATATTAGTAAAAGAAATCCACATACTCAGTGCAGCCACTGTTAAAAATAGCACAGAGGTTCCTCAGAAAGCTAAAAGCAGAGCTACCATATGATCCAGCCATTTCAGTTCTGGGTATATATATCTGAAGAAAAAGAAAACAGATTCAAAAAGATACATGCACCCTATTGTTCATAACATCATTATTTCAATAGCCAAGAAGATATGAAAGCAACTTGTGTCCATCAACAGAAGAGTAGATAAAGAAGTTGTACTGTATCTATAAAATATGAAATCCTGCCATTTGCAATAAAATGGATGAACCCAGAGGGTATTATGCTTAGTGAAATAAATAAGACAGAAGAAGACAAATACTGTTTGTTATCACTTATATATGAAATCTAAAAAATTAAACAAATGACTATAACAAAACAGAAACAGATTCACATATAGAGATCAAATTAGTGGTTACCAGTGGAAAGAGGGGTGGAGAGAGGGGCAACATAAGGATAAGGGATTAAGAGGTACAAATTGCTATGTAGTAAAATAAATAATCTACAATGATATATTGTACAGAACAAGGAGAATAGCCAATATTTTATCATAACATGAAATGGAATATAATCACTAATGGAATAAAAAATTTTGAGTCACTATCTTGTATACCTGAAACAAATAATATTGTGAATTAACTATACATCAATTAAATAGCTGCTCTTTTTTTCAGCTTTATTGAGGTGTAATTGACAAATAAAATGACAAGATATTTAAAGTACAAAACAGGTGCTCTAGTGGTAAAGAATCCACCTGAGAAAGCAGGAGATGCAGGGGATGCGGCTTTGATCCCTGGATGGAGAAGATCCCCTGGAGGAGGGCATGACAACCCACTCCAGTATTCATGCCTGGATAATCCCATGGACAGAGGAACCTGGTGGGCTATGGTCCATAGGTTCCAAAGAGTCGGACACGACTGAAGCAACTTAGCACTCACACACATATTATGTGACGTATTCCCTTCATTGAATTAAATAGCACATCCGTTATCTCACATTTACTTTTAATTTTTATAAGAATATTTAAGTTCTCTCTAATATACAATATGGAAATGGCAGTCTTTTTTAATAAATGGTGCTGGAAAAACTGGGCAACCATTCATGCAAAAGAATGAAACTGGACACCTATCTTACACGCTGTACATAAAAATCAGACCTTACATGTAAGGTCTGACACCATAAAACTCCTAGAAGGAAAGAGGGCATAAGCTCCTTGACATGGAGAGTTTTTCCTAAGGAGCTCCAGCTTGTCAAATTGCCAGTGAAGGAAGTGTCTAGAATTGAAAACATTAGTCTAAATGTAATCTTAAAAGACTAAAGTGAAACTGTCCTCTTTGTAGTAATGTCTGACTCTGATAAGTAGAGACCAAATTTGATAAAATGCCAAAGGAGTTAGATGACATTGTTATCTCAAATTGAGATAGTGTCCTTAAACAAGGTAAGGGGGTGATGGCCAAGACCCTGTTGCATATTTAGCTGCCACACTGTTTCCTGTATCCCACATCAATAGTTGCGGTGTTAGTAATCCTCACTGCTGAATCTTATATTCATTCCTATAAAAGTTTACCTTGCCAGAGTTTAGACCACTGCTGCAGCCTGTTGAGGTCTTTTTAGATTTTGAAGCTGTCATGAAATACATGAGACATTATAAATCTGTTGAGTAAGCCTCCTATATCTTTCCCAAGTCAGACAGAAAAATGTTCAATGAAATTGAGCTCTCTCTAGATTGATATCAATTATTTAGGCAGAATACCCTTTCATTGTCCAAATTATTACTAACACAACTCACAGAAAGTATTCTGTGTACTCAGTCAGTT
This sequence comes from Muntiacus reevesi, assembly GCF_963930625.1. Classification (NCBI taxonomy): domain Eukaryota; kingdom Metazoa; phylum Chordata; class Mammalia; order Artiodactyla; family Cervidae; genus Muntiacus; species Muntiacus reevesi. Next base: position 50,239,231 of record NC_089259.1, on the reverse strand, counting down.
GTGCACCATTTCGCTATGGAGCAGGGTTCAAGAGGAAAATTGTCAAAGTTTGCAGTTTAGATTCTGCTCACCACAGTTCTATGAATTAGTATCCTACATTTGTTGTTTGGCTTAGAAAAGCCTATCATGGCAGGTAGTATCACACAGGTCAATTGAAGTCAGTTGAAAGTCTGACTTCATTTCTGCTTCGGCATACTTAGGATTGATCACTGAAAAACTGCCAACATGTCACTCCAAGTGGCATCCGGAGAAAGGAGAGACACTGACAAGCCAACAAGGTATTTTCTGTCATAACTTCTCTCCACAAACCAAAGGGGTGAGATGAAGTGGGTGGATCATTTGTAACACAGGCGACTCAGGTTCCTAGTCAGGAGAAACAAGCTTTTATTAAATGGGGTCCTTCGATACTGTTCAAGCGGACACATTCCATGTCATTAGTCCAAAGCAAAGCAGAGACGATTAAACTCACAGTGTGTACGCTCAATGATTTTAATTCATAAGATGACCTTAGTCACTCTAAAAGTAGCATTTATTATAATGAGTCTATTGAGACGCTAACCTTGTTTGTGTGTGTATGTGCACGCTCAGTGGTACCCGACTCTTTGTGACCCCATGGACTGCAGACCATCAGGCTCCTCTGTCCATGGGATTTTTCAGGCAGGGACGCAGGAGTGGGTTGCCATTTGCTTCTCTAGGGGATCTTCCCAACCCAGGGATCAAACTCGAATAGCCTGTATCTCCTGCATTACAGGCAGATTCTTTACCAGATGAGTCATTTGGGGGATCAAAAAAACTCCAGAATATTTCTTGTCTCTTCTAAAAGAAATGGAGGAAACCTAAAAATATTTAAAATATCTATTCCCTCTTGAAGACATATGTGCTCCAATCCACAGCATATAATTTCAACTGCTAACCACTGTTTTCTCATGTTTAGAAGCAATGTACTGCTATAGCAGCCCCCACCATAGCCTGTGTTTTATTGATACTGGGAGACATTTAAAGCTATTTAGGTCTATTAACTTATAGATCTTTTATAATTTTCTAGCTTAAATTTAAAAAACAAGTGAAAAAACAATGAAAAGAATATATGGGCTCAACTCTTATTTAAAGTCTCTACTTTAAAAATATTATATACAGTTATCAAAGAAAATTAACTCAGAAACATACTGATAGCAAATACTTTAAGGAGTTAATATTCCTAATATGTAATGATATTCACATTGATTAAAAATGCTTAGATTCCAATGATTTAATGGAAAAACACAAAATTCACAAAATAAGAATACAAATCACTAAAGGAAAATAAAATATCTCAAGGTTTCAGTTTTTACCTATCATATTAGCAGTTATTTAATAAGAACATCCTTTGCTGGTGGGAGCATGAACTGGTAAAATCTTTCAGAAGGACAAATTTGATAACATCTGTCAAAATGTTAACAATTGGTTATCCTTTGACATAATTATGTTTATTGTTACCTATTTTATGAAAATAATATTCTAAATAAGTAAGAAAAAATAATGAGAAAATTGATAGAAATTAGAAATAGCGTCACTTACAAATGGAAAATCCATAAACAAAAGAAATATTCAGTAATATGGAAATAGTTAAATTATGGAGTAAATATTATGAAAACTTCTAATTTACAATGTCAATATAAAAAACAAGATACAAATTATATGTATAGAATAGTCTTATTTGTGAAATAATACACATGGAAAGTAAAAGTTAGGTTGAATTACATGCTTTTAATTTCCTTTTAAAATTTTATGTACATCTTAAATTTTGTTCAGTGTGCCTTGTTATGTGATCAGGAAGAAAAAAATATTTAAAATAGTAATTAAAAAGTTTTAAACATGTTTATCTCACAGTATGAGAATATATTTTAAGTTCAATATTTAGGCAATACTTTTTTCTTTGACTTCCCTGTGGCTCAGATGGTAAAGCGTCTGCCTACAATGCAGGAGAACTGGGTTTGATCCCTGGGTTGGGAAGATCCTCTGGAGAAGGAAATGGCAACCCACTCCAGTATTCTTGCCTGGAGAATCCCCTGGACAGAGGAACCTGTTGGGCTACAGTCCATGGGGACACAAAGAGTCGGACACGACTGAGTGACTTCACTTCACTTTTTCTTTGAGTAATAACACCCTTTTTCCTAGATTCAAGATGGTGCCAGGAGATAATGGTTTCCTAGCTGAACTTGTTCTGAGATATCCTGTGACCCCTTTGGGGGGCATCAGAAACACGCTGGGCATTGTAATCCTACTACTGGACTCCATCCTACCCCCATATGCCGTCATTCTGTGCCCTCAGAATGGTACCTCCTTCTGTGCCACCACGGCATTTTCATCTCTCTGCTACCAACAAAGACAATACATTACAGTTACGTGATTTCATGCTCAATGTATCTGCTGAACTACAAATTCCTAAAAAGAACTAGTTACTTTTTTAAAAATTTCGTGTGGTTGTCACCACTTAGCAGAGGACCTCAAAATATTTCTGAGTGAATGAATGAATGTAACAAGAGCACCAACTCTATTACTTGTATCAGCCACAACTCTGTGTAGGACAACAAACTTCTCCAAGCCACCATCTACTTCTCCCTAAAAATTGAGTGTATAGAGCCTGTCAGAAAGGTTTCATAAGAATGAAGCAAAATCATGTGGGTGAAGGCTCTTTATAAAATGTGAATTACCACAATAATATGTCAATATATTTACTGATTATTTTCTTGTAATATAAATTTTCTTGTAAATATATTTACAATATATTTTCTTCTCCCAAGTGCCTCTACATACTTCCAGAAGGGACATAATAGCTTAGTTTCATTGACCATTTGGCAATGAGAAAATATATGTAAAGGCACTTTAAATATGTAAATAACCTCCTACCAATAATTGTAATAGTAATAACAAGGTGGTTGTTGTTTAGTCACTAAATTGTATCCAACCCTTTTGTGATGCCAAGGACTGTAGACCACCAGGCTCCTCTGTCCGTGGGATTTCCCAGCAAGAATACTGGAGTGGGTCGCCATTTCCTTCTCCAGGGGATCTTCCTGACCCGGGGATCAAACCTGCATCTCCTGAATTGGCAGGCAGATTATTTACCATGGAGCCACCTGGGAAGCCCAGTAATAGCAATAACAACAATAATAATACTAGCAGTAGTATGTTCTACTGTACAAAATAATCTTCCAATTTCAGGAGTAGTATGAGGCTAAGTTGATTCCAATGTTAGTAATTTAAAGAAGGAAAAAAAACTTCAAAGAATGGTGAAAAACATTTCATTTGTTATTGTGTGTTTCTCTGGCATTAATGGTAACCTGGGGTTCTTAAGTTCTTCTCAGGTGGCTTAGTGGTAAGGAATCTGCCTTCCAATGCAGGAGACACATGAGACATGGGTTCAATCCCTGGGTCGGGAAGATCCCCTTGAGGGGGAAATGGCAACCCACTCCACTATTCTTTCCAAGATAATCCCAGGGACAGAGGAGCCTAGAAGGCTAAAGTCCTTGGGGTTGCAGAGCAACTGAGTGACTGAGAACAGGGTTCTTAAAGATTTTTGTGCCTCCTCATGTATTCAACTCACTACTAGAAGACTTCTCTTTCTTTTTCCCTCCTCTGCATTGTTTCTGATGACTAGCCAATTGCTATGGAAATATACTATAAAATTAAATTGAATGGACAGCATGTTATGCACGTGTGGTATGTATGTCTAGCGTTAAGTACATTCCTCCCAGTAAACTTGACAGTCATATGTTTGAGTAAGTTGAAACTGCTTTTTAATTGGAGGTGAGGAAGAACTGGTGTTTCATTGTTGAGTGTAAGACACCTGTGTAAGCAACTTGACATTTTGTTTTGACCAAGTTGTAAATAACAGTTGTATAACCTTTTCCTTTATTTGCCACTTGACAGTTAAACTCAACTATTCTTAAAGCTGCAATGACCAAATCTGGTCTGAATTTTATTTGGCAGATCTTTAGAATAAGAAGAAAAGTTTTGCTCAGCAAAATGAAAAGCTTAAACAAAATGACCATGCACAGTTTTAGCCACTTCCAAAGGAAACAACTATATACAAATAAGAGTATGAATCTTCTGTTCTCTAATATCATCTTGACAAGAACCCTACTGGCAATATTCTGTAGTATTGAGGTCAAGTTTTGTTAAGCACCAGGAGCTATGTAACTGCATTTGTTTTAAAATAGTTTTTATTTCCAACTTATTCACTAATCTGCTTAAGTCATTCAAAATGAGTAGCACTGATCAATAAAAAAAACAAAACAAAATTGTGCACTCTAATAGAAAATTGGGCAACATGTGTAGAATAGGTAATTCTCAAAAGAAGAAATACAAGACTCATTAAACATGACTAGATATTCGGCCCCATTATAATCAAGGGGATACAAGTAAAAATGAGACATATTTTTGCCCTTCACATTTGAAATGATATGGTAAAAATAATAACTTCAATAAGTTGTAAAAAGTTGTGCATATGGAGTTATTTATATTATCAAAAAATAAAACTGGAAAATAAATACCAGTAATGGATTGGTAAAGTAAATTACCGTATGTCTATACAATGGGACACTTTGTGACCATCAAAAATGGTCAGATTGATCATTTCTTTGTTGTATTGGGAATCTTCGATACTACCATTAGATCCAATAACTTACTGGGACTCAACTGAACTCAGAAAAGCTCCTCTACTCATATTTATCGTTTATTACAGCAAACAGTGCATACTAAAATCAGTGAAAGGAAAAGGTATGTAAATGTCTGGGAGAACCCAGGCACAAGTCTCCAGCTGTCCTCTCCCTGTGGAGTCCCATGGACAGTATTTAAGTTCCCAGCATTGACATGTGACAGCACATTCCAAGCATTCGCCAAACTAAGGGCTTTCCTTGTGCTTCAGACGGTAAAGAATCCATCTGTCAATGCAAGAGACCTGGGATCGATCCCTGGGTTGGGAAGATCCCCTGGAGAAGGAATGTCTGTCTACTCCAGTATCCTTGCCTGGAGAATTCCATGGACAGGAACCCTGGTGGGCTACAGTCCAAGGGGGTGCAAAGAGTCAGACATGACTGAGAAATTAACAAGGAAACTTATCCAGGTTTTGGTGTCCAGGGGTTTTACTGGCAGTCTGTCACATGGAGCACCCACTTAACTAACTTTAATTGCTCCATTTCCAGCCCCCCGGAGGTCAAACTAATATATAGCATGGCCCAAAGTTTCAGGCATACACAAACAGGCATTCACCATAAGCCACTATAAATGTGATGGGTGTTAAAATAAGCCATTGGCACAGCCCAAGCTCTCAGGTATACAAAGACACTCTATCAGGGAGGAAATTCCATGGGCTTAGAGCTTACATGCTAGGAGCCAATCAAAGACCAATCCTAAAGATGTTCCAAATGAGGTAACCCCAAAGCCTCCAGATTCAATCCTTTATTGTACATTCCTTATTTCTTTCTTGGTCTGCCAGTGTAAACCCCAAGGATGCAACACTCTCATCATTAACAGTGATTGACTATGGTAGAAATTGGCAATAACTATTATGGAGGGGGCTGTGTATGTGGCTGGGAGAGAGGGAGGACGATAGAGGTGGGTCTGCAGAAATTATCTTAGCATCATTGGATGTGTAGGTACTTGGTCTGTAAAAGTTTACTGGCCCACCTCTATCTGCTCTGGTCCCCAAGCTTCATTTTTACTCCAGTTATCAGGCCTCACTAAAGAAATGATTCCTGATCCTCTTGTAACTGGATTCACAATCCCTAAAAACTACCACTTCCTCTTATTCCCATTGTAAGAGGACTTCAGATGGATAAGGGCATGCCAATGGTACTTTAGCTTTGATTTGCACAGCTACTTGCCGCCAAGATTACTTCCCTCTGTGAACACAGTACAATTGATGAAAACTCATATTCCAATGTACAATATTCCCTTCCTTCATTTTCCCACAGATTAACATTTTGTGGCTGAAAAAGTATACCTCATTGTTATATCTGGGTCTACCCTCATTTGTGTGACTTCAAAGGCCAATATTCATTCAGAAAATATTTGATTTTCTCTTCATCTTGTAAAGATCTTCTTTTGTTGTGTAATTAAGGTGGCCTATAGCCAAACAAACATCTAACTGAATCTCGTGGGAATTAATAAGCATGATTTCCCAATGATTTGGGATTAGTGGCAGTTTTTGAAGAATTGATCCTAAGCCTAACAATGAAAATGTTGGAGTGTAACTGGATTACAATATTAAATGACCCCAGAGACTAAAGAAAGACCACATAACCCTAACCTATACACCACTTAAGGGTTATGGTAGCTGAAATATAAAATATAAAAATTGCATTGTAATTGTCATAATAAATGTCTTCTAGTGAATTAATAACATTAATGTAAAATTTCTTATTTCATCTTTTCACTGAACATAAGATGCCAAAATCTAATGGAGCAAATTTCACAGGCTTGTTGGATTACGATGCAATGATTCTAAATAATACTAATGTGAAGAGATGAGCTGTGTAATTTTATCTCAAACTCACTTCATTAAATTACTCCTCCATTGCTTTTAGATATAACTTATTGTATAAAAATAAAACAAACCGACTACTATATGTGTATGTATTCTATAATTCATTTGATAATCAATTCTGAATATCTAGTAATCTATTCACATGTCTATTCCATTTATGGAGGGAAATTTCATAAGCACATGTTTTAAAAACTATAGATCAGCTCTGCCAAAGATGGTCTTTTAAAGGTAATAAAAATCAAAATTCTAAAAATGATAATAAAGTTATGAGCCATATGCCTGGAACAAATGGATTTTTTTCTCACCTTTGACTCAAGACAAAAAAACAAAAAGGGAGAGAGGGGAGGTTTTAGTCACACCGTATTTAATCCAATTTGCTTTGGGTTTAATCTCCAAAACAAGGCTGGTCTGCTAATTCCCAATTATAATGGCACATGTAATCAGAATCCTCATTAACAAAGACTGACTATATTGTCTATTAGCAATGAAAATTTGAAATGCAAATTCAGCAAATCAAAACGTTAAATGAGCTCCTACCCAAGATGCTTAGAGCTCCCGCCAGGGCAGACCACGCTGGCCGACACCTGCCCTGGATTTTTCCCTCCAGCTGAATGTCTCCTTCGGTTTCAGTCTTTGCCTTCTAATTGACCTGCTTATGATCTCTGCTACAATTAACATATGCTTATTAGTAATGGCTGGTTAAAGATTTCAACTGCTGCAGTTTACAAAGTCCAATAGAGATGGCACACCACAGGAAAGTCAAAGCCACTACTATTTCCCTCATCAGCAAATCACAATGGTGGGAGTGTGTGTGGTAGAAATTACATGATTTTTCACACTGTCAGATGTATGGAAATTGTTACTGACTGGTGCTGGAAATCAAGACATACATGACTCCAGGCCTCATATACACTGAGAAAGATGCAAATATTTGGTGAGTCCTTTTCTCCTTTAGGCAAGTAATTTCTAATTTGGTTTTAGGAAGAAGAGAAAGTGAGGGATCTCTAACTGGATGAATGGCTAATGGCCTTGGATTTATTTTGAATTTGCGATAAGAACATTTTTCTTCAGACTGATTTCATACAATGGAATGGGAACTTTTGCACTCAACAAAAATCTTACCTAAGTCTTAATAGGGTGAGGATGCTTTTAAAAGATTACGTTCAGAGTTTATATTTTTGTCACCAAATGTCCTTTCTTAAATTCTAGCTAATACCAGCAGACTTGAGAAGCTGGGATGTTGGAATAGTTTCCTTTTTCACTTTTTGTCTGTAATTTGATGGAGGAGAGGCTCCATTTACTCTGAAATTTTATTTTATTCAGACTATTTGACCAGCTATAAGTCTTAACTTTCACATTGTCTCATTGGTTGAGAAATAGTGATCTGACTGATTGACTATTTCTAACCCAAGGGGCATTAATTAATATCTTTAGTAGATACCTTGGTGCTGGTGGATCAAATTCATTCTTAAATCACTGTCTTTAGTGATCATCTCTGCCTCTAATAGGAGGTAAAAGACTTTGTCCTGACTCTCTGGAAGCCTTGGGATATTGCTCATTAACAAAAGGTCTTGGACAAATGTATTAATTAGTTGTAGCTGGTCAGCAAAGTACTATAAAACCCCAAATTTAAAACAGCATCCATGTGTTAGCACTCAATGTTCTAGGGCAGAAGTTTGGGCATGGAGTAACTGGATTCTGCTCAAGATCTCACTGGACTGAAAACCAGCTGCCAGTTCTTCTCTGGGGCCTGGGGTTCTCTCCCAAGCTCACTGGCTGTAGGCAGCATACATTTCCTGTATTAACTGTAAGACTGAGGCTCCTGTTTCCTTGCTGGCTGGTAGTCAGGGCTGCTCTCAGCTGCCCACATCCTTTGTCACATGGGTCCCTCCCTCTTACACTAGCAGTAGCTCACTGGATCCTTCTTCTCCTTCAAATCTTGACTATTTTCTTTTGTAATCAATGAAAGAAAACTCTGCATTTAAAGGGTTTATGTGATCAGGTGACATTCACCCAGATAATTTCTTGACTTTAAGGCCATCTGAGTTACACCATGTAGACTCATTATGAAGGTAAAGCCCATCCCATTCACAGGTCTAGGGATTAAATAAGATGTGTACATCGGGGAGGTGAGAAGTCTTGAAATTCTATCCACCAAGGCAGGCCGCTTAGTTTCTTTTGGCCTCACTTTCCTAGTGCAGACAAGGAGCCTGGATTAGGTACTCTCTAGCTCTTTCTCCCCATATCCCCAAATTTCTAGGGTCAAATAATTACCAACACGTGATTCAGACATAAACCACCAGTTAGTTGCTATAAGTTCGATTGGAATTTTTTATTTGATTGGTCAGTTGGTTTTTGCTTAAATGATGATAGAATAACTCCCCTTACTAGGATTTCTAGGTAAAATAAAAGAGAATGGTTCACATGGTCTCCATTTTTAATAAACAACAAAATAACCTTGGAGACAAGAAGCTTTTATATACAAAGGGCAATTATGAGATGAACTATGGGCTTGTTCAGACATTGGCTTGCTTATTTTGGCTTGTGGAAAAGAAAATGTTGTCTTGGACAGCTACATGTAATAATATGAAATAGAACATTCTTTAACACCATGCACAAAAATAAACTCAAAGTGGATTAAAGACCTAAACATAAGACTGGATACTATAAAGGTCTTAGAGGAAAATAGGTAGAACACACTCTGGTATAAATAGCAGCAATATCTTTTCTAATCTGTCTCCCAGAATAATGGAAATAAAAATAAACAAATGAGACCTAATTAAACTCAAAAGCTTTTTCATAGCAAAGGAAACCATAATCAAAAGAAAAAACAACTCACAGATGGGAGAAAATAGTTGTAAATGTTTTGACCAAGAAGGAATTAGTATCTAAAATTTACCAACAGCTTATGCAATTCAGTATCAAAAAGCAATCCAATCAAAAAAACGCACAAAAGACCTAAAGAGACATTTTTCCAAAGAAGATGTACAGATGGCCAAGAGTCACATGAAAAAATGCTCAACATCACTAGTTATTAAAGAAATGCAAATCAAAACTACAATGAGGTATTAACTCACACTGATCAGAATGGCCATCATCAAAAACTATGCAATGCTAGAGAGATTGTGGAGAGAAGGGAACTCTCCTACGCTGATGGAGGGAAATTGGTACAGACACTATGGAGAACAATAAGCTGCTGCTGCTGCTAAGTCGCTTCAGTCGTGTCCGACTCTGTGTGACCCCATAGACGGCAGCCCACCAGGCTCCCCCATCCCTGGGATTCTCCAGGCAAGAACACTGGAGTGGGCGGCCATTTCCTTCTCCAATGGAGAACAGTATAGAGGTTCCTTAAAAAACTAAAAATAGAGCTACCATATGATCCAGCAATCTCACTCTTGGGCATATATCTGGAGAAAAATATGATTCAAAAGGATACATGCATCCCAATGTTCACTGCAGCACTGTTTACAATAGCCAAGACTTGGAAGCAACCTAAATGTCCTTCAACAGATGAATGGATAAAGAAGATGTGGTACGTATATACAATGGAATATTACTCAGTCATTATAAAGAATGAAATACTGCCATTTGCAACAACATGGAGGGACCTAGATATTATCATACTAAGTGAAATAGGCCCAACAAAGAAAGACAAATATCATATCATATTGCTTATATGTGAAATCTGAAAAAATGATACAAATGAACTTATTTACAAAACATAGACTCGCAGACTTAGAGACAAGCTTATGGTTACCAAGGGGGAATGAGAGGGTAAGGATAGATTGGGAGTTTGGGATTGACAACTACACACTGTTATATTTCAAATAAAATGGCTTTCCATCCAAAAAAAGAAAACTGTTGCCTGAATTTTTCTATTTTTCACCTTATTCTGTCATTAGCACAGGGTTCTAGCAAGGTGATGTCCATGGAGTTTTATGAAGTTCTCTTCCTTAAGTGTTTCTGATGTATTTCAAAATGTATTAAATTTCCTAACTAAACTCCATCTGTTCAAAAAACTCAGTTGAAAGAACATTTTCTTCTCTACATTTGCCTAATCCTAAGTAAAGCAAACACATTTTAATACATTTGATATTCTAAGGAAAAATTCTGACTTCCAAATATCACATCATCCAACTTTAAAACTTGAGAAATATATATGCATTCCTTTTCACATTTAAATTACATTTCAGAAAGGCACATTCTTCTTCTTAGGTAGTGAGAATTTACCAATGATCACATATACTGCTCTCAAAAAAATCAAAAGCCCAAGTGTGCATTTGAGTTCCTTTACTTTAATCTTTGGATATTTAAAGTTCTGTGCATGAGTGCTCAGTCATGTCCATCTGCTTGTGACCCATGAACTGTAACCCTCCAGGCTCCTCTGTCCATGGAATTTTTCAGGCAAGAATACTGGAGTAGGTAGCCGTTCCTCTTCCAGGGGATCTTCCTGCCCCAGGGATTGAACCCCCATCTCTCAGGTATCCTGCCTTAGCAGGCAAAATCTTTACCACTAGCACCATTTGGGAAGCCCCATTTAAGGTTATTTATCTATATATAGATAACTTTTCCTCCCTTTTAACATGTGATTCCTTGTTCCACTTGAAATTTAGTTTTAGTCCCTTGACATTCAATTGTTATGAATGGGAGTCTGGTATAGTTAGAGGTTAGGTAATACTAAAGGAGACCAGTCCTGGGTGTTCATTGGAAGGACTGATGCTGAAGCTGAAACTCCAGTACTTTGGCCACCTCATGAGAAGAGTTGACTCATTGGAAAAGACAGTGATGCTGGGAGGGATTGGGGGCAGGAGGAGAAGGGGACAACAGAGGATGAGATGATTGGATGGCATCACTGACTCCATGGGCATGAGTTTGAGTCAATTCTGGGAGTTTGTGATGGACAGGGAGGCCTGGTGTGCTGCGATTCATGAGGTCGCAAAGAGTCGGACACAACTGAGTGACTGAACTGAACTGAACTGAATAAAAATGTTTGCCTTAAAATGGCCATAATCAACTTTCAGCAAAATTATGCCACATATGTCCACAATCAAATTTATATATTGGCCTTTTCCTCTTTGACTGCAGTTGATAAAATGTTTGGAACCTAGTTATATAGACCTTCCTTTCCATCATAGAAGACTGGAATGCAAAAGTAGGAAGTCAAGAGATACCTGGAGTAACAGGCAAATTTGGCCTTGGAGTACAAAATGAAACAGGACAAAGTCTAACAGAGTTTTACCAAGAGAACACTGCTGGTCATAGCAAGTACTCTCTTCCAACAACACAAGAGATGACTCTACACATAGACATCACCAGATAGTCAATACCAAAATTAGACTGATTATATTGTTTGCAGCCGAAGATGGAAAAGCTCTATACAGTCAGCAAAAATAAGACAGGGAACTGACTGTGGCTCAGATCATGAACTCCTTATTGCAAAATTCAGACTTAAATTGAAAAAACCAGGGAAAACTACTAGACCATTCAGGTATAACCTAAATCAAATTCCTTATGATTATACAGTGGAAGTAACAAATAGATTTAAGGGGTTAGATCTGATAAACAGAGTGCCTGAAGAACTATGAACAGACGTTTGTAACATTGTACAGGAGGCAATGATTAAAACCATCCCCAAGAAAAAGAAATGCAAAAAGACAAAATGGTTGTCTGAGGAGGCCTTACAAATACTGAGAAGAGAAGCAAAAGGCAAAGGAGAAAAGGAAAAATATATCAATTTGAATGCAGAGTTCCAAAGAATAACAAGGAGAGATAAGAAAGCCTTCCTAAGTGATCAATGCAAAGAAATAGAGGAAAACAAGAGAATGGGAAAGACTAGAGACCTCTTCAAGAAAATTAGAGATTCCAAGGGAACATTTCATGCAAAGACAGGCACAATAAAGGACAGAAACGGTATGGACCTAACAGAAGCAGAAGCTATTAAGAGGTGGCAGGAATACACAGAAGAACTATACAAAAAAGAGCTTAATGACTCAGATAACCATGATGGTGTGATCATTCACTTACAGCCAGACATCTTGGAGTGCTAAGTCAAGTGGACCTTAGGAAGCAACACTACAAACAAAACTAGTGGAGGTGATTGAATTCCAGCTGAGCTGTTTCAAATCCTAAATGATGATGCTGTGAAAGTGCTGTACTCAATATGCTAGCAAATTTGGAAAACTCAGCAGTGGCCAGAGGACTGGAAATGGTTAGTTTTCATTCCAATCCTAAAGAAAGGCAATGCCAAAGAATGTTCAAACTACCACACAACTGCACTCATCTCACACACTAGCAAAGTAATGCTCAAAATTCTCCAAGCCAGGTTTTTACAGTACATAAACCATGAACTCCCAGATAGCCAAGCTGGATTTAGAAAAGGCAGAGGAACCAGAGATCAGGAACCAAACATCCACTGGATCATAGACAAAGCAAGAGAATTCCAGAAAAACATCTCCTTCTGCTTCATTAACTAAGTTAAAGTCTTTCACTGTGTGGGTCACAACAAACTCTGGAAAATTCTTCTAGAGAGGGAATACCAGACCATCTTTGCTTCCTCCTGAGAAATTGGTATGTAGGTCAAGAAGCAACAGTTACAACTGGACATGGAACAACCAGCTGGTTCAAAATTGGGAAAGGAGTATGTCAAGGCTGTATGTTGTCACCCTGCTTATTTAAGTTATATGCATAGTACTTCATGTAAAATGCCAGGCTGGATGAAGCACAAGCTGGAATCAAGATTTCAGGCAGAAATATCAATAACCTCAGATATGCAGAAGACACCACCCTTATGGCAGAAAGTGAAGAGGAAGTAAAGAGCCTCTTGATGAAAGTGAAAGAGGAGAGTGAAAAAGCTGGCTTAAAACTCAAGATGCAAAAACTAGGATCATGGCATCTGGTCCCATCACTTCATGACAAAGAGTTGGGGAAACAATGGATATAGTGACAGACTTTATTTTCTTGGGATCCAAAATCACTGTAGATGCTGACCGCAGGCATGAAATTAAAAGATGCTTGCTCCTTGGAAGAAAGCTATGATCAACCTAGACAGCGTATTAAAAAGCAGAGACATCACTTTGCTGACAAAGTTCTGTCTAGTCAAAGCTATGGTTTTTCCAGCAGGCATGTATGGATGTGAGAGTTGGGCCATAAAGAAGGCTGAGTTTTGACGAATTGATGCTTTCAAACTGTGGTGTTGAAGAAGACTCTTGAGAGTTCCTTGGACTGCAAGGAAATCCAACCAGTTAGACCTAAAGGAAATCAATCCTGAATATTCATTAGAAGGACTGATGTTGAAGCTGAAGCTCCAATACTGTGGTCACTTGATGTGAAGAACTAACTTATTAGAAAAGACCCTGACGCTGGGAAAGATTGAAGGCAGGAAGAGAAGGGAATGACAGAAGATGAGATGTTAGATGGCATCACCAACTCGATGGACCTGAGTTTGAACAACCTCTGGGAGTTGGTGATGGACAGGCAGGTCTGGCGTGCTGCAGTCAACGGGGTCGTGGAGAGTCGGACACGACTGTGCAACTGAACTGAAGTCACACTAGGGTCATACTAGATTTTAAGCTCCTCTGTAAAACTAGATATTGACCATTTTAGAGACTGTAATGCTGTGTATTTCCATTTGTCTGAACTCCGTGGGGTCTCCATGATGGAGAATGAAACTCTAATTCTAGACCACTAAATCTTGTGTGGATCTCCTTAGTTTCGGTCTCTGGGGTCAGATAGATATATGACTAAGGAAAACACAGTTAACCTAAGAGATACTTTTTTCACTTGTAAAATAGAGATATTTGGAGTGTTCGCCTCAATGACTTGTGGCAAGAATTTAATGAGTTAATAGTGTAGAACACCTAACACAGTGCTCAGCACACAGTCAATGCCTAACAGCTCTTATCATCATCATTACTACTTTTATGTCTTGATTAAACTGGTGTTTGATTTTGGAATTTCAAAATGTATTAATTTTAGTGTTTTTTAAAAATAGATCAGGTATTCAATATTATGTTTAACCTACCAACTCTGAGAAACAGTTCCATAACCTGAAAATTGAGGATTAAATGGAAAATGCAAGTAAAGGAATCAGGATTTACCTGCAACGGAACTCAAGAAGTGCTTGCCATTTTTCTTCTTAGAATCACCAGTGAAACTTACCACTCATCCAGAGTTAATTACTATCAACATGTGGAAGTACTTTTTTCCAGTTGATTTTCTGTACATAATTAGCTGTACATTCTGTGTTTATGCTGTCATTTCATGAGTCACTCATCATAAAAATGTAAGAAGGTAATAATAACTTTTGGATGCAAAATAGAAATAATGGGTATAGTTGACAAGAGTGTATATTTCTTATGTCTCTGTGTTCATCTCTTCTGCCATTTTTCTGTTTTCCTTTCTTCCCTTTTAGCATCTTTAATGCTTGTTGCCAAACTTCACTCTCTTTCAACTTCTGCCTCTTTCACTGCAACTAGGTTCTCCTCCAAGCTACCAAGCTACTGTCATCTCTCATTTGTCTACACAAAGTCTCCATACTGATAATTCAACATCCATTTTTCCCTTCTCTAATTAATTTTTCAAAAAAAAGCTGCACAAAACAGAGGTAATCCTCCCCTTATCTTAAGAATATTCTACTATTGATTTATCAGGTGGCAGAGAGAGAGACAGTGGGAGAAAAAACAGGAAGAAGGATAAAAAGAAGAAAGAGAAGAATGGGGAGAAGGAGGAGGGAAAAGAGGAGGAAGCATAGGAGGAGGTGGGGAGAGTGAGGAAGGGGAAAATGGGAGGATGCTTGGTCTCAAGACCTTGGCTTGTCTTCATTCCTCTTGTCTGGGTGTGAGGACATTTTTGCATGAGCTTAACACAGCTAGAGGATGTGTACTCTGCATCCAAGTTAAACTGCAAACACTCTCTTTGCTCGAGGTTTTTGCAGCTCATATTGGTCCCCATCCGATATTTCTCTAGTTCACCTTAGCAAATAACACACTGAAAATTCAAACCCAAACTTCATCATCCTGACAATATTGTTTATCTATTTGGCTCTAGAGGCTTCTACTGATTCAGGCAATAGTCTGATTGATAATCATCTCACAGTGCTCCTCGACCTTGGTTGTACAATGGAAGCACCTTGGGAGGAGCTGTTGATACCTGGGTCGCTTCTTTAGAGGTTCTGATGTAATTCATCTGTGATGATGTGTGATAAAAGCTCCCCAGGTGATTCTAGTGGGCTTCACAGGTGGCGTTAGCGGTAAAGAATCTGCCTGGTAGTGCAGGAGACGCAAGACACACAGGTTCGATCCCTGGGCCAGGAAGATCCCCTGGAGAAGGAAATGCCAACCCACTCCAGTATTCTTGCCTGGGAAATCTCAGGCAAGGACAGAGGACGGGACAGAGGAGCCTGGCGAGCTACAGTCTGTGGGGTCACAAAGATTCTGACATGACTGAATGACTAAGCAGCCGGTGATTCTAATTGTACTCAACGTTGAGATCCACTGATATAAAGACCGTCTAAATATTTGGATAATAAAACCAGAGGTACCAGACCTAGAGAGATTTTCTAGGGCTTTCTTCCTGTAATCCTGATCCACACCCCTGACTGCCCACACTTCGGCCATTCTGAACTTCCCTTTGCTCCTCTCATCTCCCTTGCTCTTCCCGTTTTCAACCCCTTTGCACAGTCGGGTCCTTGAATCAGCAGATCCCTTTCTGCTCACATCATTGCCTAGTTCGTGTCCATTCAACTTTTAGATCTTATCGCAATTGTAATTTCCTTGAGAAAATCTTGCTTCATCTCCTGGCCACCACGTGTGACCTGTCATGGCCGTGTCATACACAACAAGTTCATCTCATTCATTCCTTGCTTCCCACTGGAGAGACAGGATAACCAAGAAACAGCACCTGCATGTTGACACCAGACTGCCTGGGTCCACATCCTGGCACATCACATCCTGGGTATTGGATTTAGACAAGTTATTTAACTTCTTTGGCCTCAGTACCAGCATCTGTAAAATGGGAATAATGACTGTATTCACCTCTTAAAGTTGATAATAGCATGACATGAAGCAATATACAGAGAATGCTTAGAATAGTGGTTCCCACGCAATAAGCACTGTGGAATATTCCTGTTTAATGTTAGAGTTAAATGTCTGTTTCCTTTGCTAGAATGTGGGCTCTGTGGAGACGCCTACCCAAGTCTAAATTTTTCTCTTCTCTACTTTGTTCTTAATGCGATGTGCATGTTAGAAATATAATAAATGAGGGCTGAATAAATGAATGAATAAAAATGAAAATAAGTTGATGATAGACCCGCTGTGCAGAGTATTTTTCATGATTGTCTCATAACATTCTCTCATTTTTCAGTGTTGTTGTCTAAGTGTATGATTTTTAAAGCCTGGATAATTGCAAATGAATAATTGCCCAGTAAGGAGGTGGCTCCTAAGTTTTAATAGAGCTTCCAATATACAACAAAGTGATTTTTGTGTTTAATATTTTTTTGCTTGAAGAGCCAACACTTAGAATGAAATAAATGGTCAAGGTTTAATTGTAGAATTGGGAGGCCTATATAATTCAAAAACTGGGTAATTGGGTCTTGGGTAAACAGGAATTGATGGTACCTTGTTAGTATGTAAGAAACATTAAATAATAATAACACCAGTATAAAGTTTAGTATTTCTTATAAATTTCATAAAACTAATAAATCACTGAACATCTACCTAAGGGTTACTGCCCCTTAACTCTTAATTTAAATTGATTTTATGTTTAATTTATGAATGTTCAAAAATGTTATGAAATGTAAAGGAGAAATGCAACCTCATAAATCAATGTGTTCTGGATTGCCAGTTTAATTTCTGTATTGATTTAGTGCCCAACCTGGTGGTATCTACAGGAAGGTATAAAGTATAGAGTCATCAGAGTCATCATTGGATAAAGGGTCAGACAAATGATACAAGAGTCATAGCTAAAGAACTTCCTCTGATTAACCTCTATGGTAGGGCAAATAAGCACATTGGTAACCTAGAGTTTAGATTTTAGCTTATTCCTCATTTTTACAGCTTATATTAATAGAATCTTTTCCCTTCATCATAGCTTATAATATACGAGAATGAGTAGTATATTTGGTCTCCTGATTTTTAAAAAATCTAATACTTGTGAATTTTGAACATTTTTATGTAATGAGAAATATTATGCTTTCTACTTATAAAGTAGAAGTTCACTTTAATGGCCACTAGATTTGGGAATTGTCATTAAGCATCATACATATTAAACAAATATAAATATATATTACATATATACATATATTTAAAAGTATTAAAAAGAGTTGTTCTTATTGTGACATAAGTTTGTTTCTAATGTATATAACCTTACTGAATTCCATGTATTCCTGTTTTGATACAAACAGTCTAACTCATACAGAGCATAAATTTTGAAATCAAAGTGATTGGATTTCTCTCTTGGCTGGATGATCTTGGTTAATTTATGAAGTAAAATAAGGCATAAAGCACTTCTCATCATACCAAACATATAGTAAATGTTCAACAAATGTTAGCTACAGTTACATAATGGTGAGAGCAGCAACCGCAGTAACAACAATGATGATAATAATAGTACATTGTGACACAAGGTTATTTCAAACTTTTATAAATGACGTTGTGTTCAACTCTTTGCGACCTCATAGACTGTAACCCGTAAGGCTCCTTCATGGGATTTTCCAGGCATGAATACTGGAGTGTGTGGTAATTTCCTTCTCCAGGGGATCTTCCTGACCCAGGAATCAAACATATATCTCCTGCATGCTTTATCACTGTGCCATCAAGGAAATCCTTTTATAAATGACAGAATTTATGTTTTATTTTTACTCCTTTTAAGTTTTGAGTGCTTATAATGTGTCATTTATGTTTTTAAACATTTTCCATATATTGTTTACTTAATTGTCACAAAAACAAAATGGAAGAAAAAGTAAATAAAGGGGGGATGGATGTGTTCATTAACTCAATGAGGGTATCATTTCCCAATGTATATCAAATCATCATGTTGTACACTTTAAATATCTTACAATTTTCTTTGTCTGTTATATCCCAGTAGAGCTGGAAAAAAGGTCTTGTGCCTATACGAGTAAAGCATTAATGTTTCTTAGGATCAGATAGAAGGCCCTCAGGGTTCCAGGCCCTATCCATTTTTCTATCTTCATCTCCCATCACTCTCTGCCCCTCTCACACCACGCTCCCATTTCGTTTATGGAATGCTAGCATTCAAGGCATAGAATTTCACCCTGCTCTCTGTGTCTATCATACTCTTTCACTTCACCATTAAGTTAACAAAGATCAGAATTCCTTGACTGTTCAGTGGTTAGAACTCCATGCTTTCACTGTCAAGGGCATGGTTTCATCGCTGCTCAAGGACTAAGATGCCCCAAGCATTGTGGTGTGGCCACAAAATGAAAAATAATGATAAGCCAGCAAAGATTTATCAAGCGCCAATTCTATACTCATCACTGGATGAGGTTTCCATAACAAGGTGTTGAGACTGAATGATCCATTCACTCACTTGACATCCATCTATCTATCCAGCCACCATCTCTGCATTCTTTCAGTTACTCCATATGCTCATTTTCTATTGTTGCATAACAAATTTCCATAGACTTCTTGGCTTAAAAACAACCATTTTTTGACTCATATTTCTGTAGGTTGGAATTCTGGGCATGGCCTGACTGGATTCTCTGCTCAGGCTCACAAGGCCAAAGTCAACATGTTGGCAGAGCTAAGTCCCTTTGTGGAGCCTCTGGGGGAAAAATCTACTTACAAGTTCATTCCTGTTGTTGGCAGAATTCAGTTTCTTTATAGGATTAAGGTCCCAGCCTCTTTCCTGGCTATCAGTTTGCAGCTATTCTGAGACCCTAGGGGTTGCCGTCATTCCTTGACATGGCCTCCTCCATCTTTAAGCCAGCAATAACACATGAACTCATTCTTATGCTTTGAATCTCTCACTTCGTCTTCTGCAGTCAGTCAGAGAAGGCTCTCTACTTTTCTTTTTAGTAAATGAAACAAGATTTTATTGTTTTGTTTTTGTTATTGTTGTGAAATTTTCTCTGTGTTTATGAAAACTCTGCTTTTTAAGGGCTCTTGTGATTAGGTCAGATCAAAATAATCTCTTTTTCTTAAAATCAATTGTATCATATAACATGGCTAAATTATAGGAGTTCAGTTCAGTTCACTCGCTCAATAGTGTCTGACTCTTTGTGACCCCGTAGACTGCAGCACGCCAGGCCTCCCTGTCCATTACCAACTCCCAGAGCTTGCTCAAACTCATATCCATCAACTTCATAGTCCCAGGGATTATGAAAGGCATGAACATGGGTGGGAGGCAGGAAATTGTAACTCTTGGTGCACATTTGGGCATTATATTGGCTAATTCTGTCTGAATTTACATGGCTCTTCTTTCATATTCCTGTTTTGTTTGCCATGTGTCCCTCACTTGGTTGTAGGATCATAACATATATATTTCAAACAAATAAAAGTGTACCATGGACAATTCAGAAAGGTTTTTCTGGCATTATAACGTAGAATGAATTGTTTGAGGAATTGTTTCCCTGGAAATGGGAAAACCAGTTCAAAGTTTAGGAGATGGGAAAAGCAATGTGGATCTGAGTCAGGGCAATATCAGTATGAACAGTGAGGAACAGAAGACAGATGTTAAGGAGAAATAACAATAGTACTTGATTATCAGTTGTACTCGGGCTGGTAATCTGATACCCAGATTTCTGGTTTCAGTAACTGGATAAGGGATGAAGTCTCTTAGTGACGGTAAGCAATACAGGAGAGAATAATCCTGGGAAGGAAAGAGAGGAATTATTTCTTTTTTTTTTAAATCCTTTTCTTTATAAGTTATTAAGAAATACTGAATATACTTCCCTGTGCTATACAGTAAGTCCTTGTTGTTTATCTATTTTATATATCGTAGTTTGTATCTGCTAATACCAAACTCCTAATTTATCCCTCCTGCCCTTTTCCACTTTGGTAACCACAGATTTGTTCTCTATGTCTGTGAGTCTGTTTCTGATTTTTAAATGAATTCATTTGCATCATATTTTAGATTCTACATATAAGTGATATCATGTGATACTTTGACACTTCACTTAATATGGTAGTTCCTAGATCCATCAATGTTGCTGCAAATTGTGTTATTTCCTTCTTTTTTATAGTTGAGTAATATTCCATTCCTTGTTGTGTTCTGTGTGTGTGTGTGTGTATATTTACCATGTCTTCTTTATTCATTCATTTTTCAAAGGAAATTTAGGTTGCTTTCATGTTGTGGCTATTGCAAATAGTGCTGTTGTAAACACTGGGGTGCATGTATCTTTTTGAATTACAGTTTTCTCCAGATACATGCCCAGGAGTGGGATTGCTAGATCATGTGGTAACTCTACTTTGGGAAAGGAGTGGTTTCAAATTCAGTTTGGGGCCTTCTGAGTTTGAGTTGCTCAGAGCACATTGTCTTGGAGATGCCAGCAGGCATTTAGATATGTGGGTCCCAGAGGAAAAGACAGATTCACAAACTGGAGGTAACATTCACCACAGGAAGAATAGGCCTGTCTCTTGGTAAATATTTAGAATAAGAGGAGAACTGAGCCTAGAACAGAACCCTGGGATACTTTAGAACTTCAAGTACAAACAAAAGAAGGAGGGGAACAACAGAGGGGCAAATGTGTAGAAAGAAATCTCCTGGATCAACCCTAGGGAGGAAAAAATTTAAAGAGGAAAGAGATTACCACCTTTACCAAATCAGCAGATAAAGATGATGATAAATAATTATATTTATTGAGTTCTTGAAAAGTATATTTTGCTGTCATAACAAAAACAGATTATTAGCTTACAAAACCCCCTCAGATTAAATAATGTCATTCCTGCTTTATATGTGAATAAATTAAAGCCTGAGTAACTGGCATAGGTTAGAGATAGTGACAGACCCAAGCTTTGCTGAGATTTAAACTCAGAGAAGTCCAACATTGAAACACAATCTCTTTACCATACAGTACTGGTTACTTACTGTTATATAAAATAAGAACTAGAAAGAGTATATTTCACTGAGAATTCCAAGATCACTTTTGGAGTAAGAAAGGTGATTTTTGTATCGGCTCAGGGCCGATATGGTTGTATCTGTGTCTGCTGCGGGGGTTCTTCAAACATGAGGACACTAGTATGGCTGAAACACATGTGAGGTAAATAATCTGATGATATGAGCTGTCTTCTCCATGAATTTAGCTATAAAGGAAGTGTGAGAGGTGGTCTAGAAAGGAGGGGCAATATTAAGAGAAAGTCATCATGTTTTAATTATCATTAATATTGGTGGAGGTGTGATTTTCTTACAAAGTTAACACATTATGCTAACAGCCTATGTTTTGAAGAAAGCCTGAAAGCTCTGGGCTTGTACATACCTAATGCTTACTCAGTTCTAGATGCCTGTGTGGCCTTTCACAAGTCTTTTAAGCCTCTATCTCCTCCTCTGTGGTAGGAGTGATAACACCTACATGAAGAGCTCCTGGGAGACTTAAAGAAGCTAATCTAGGTGAAGTAACAAACATAACGCTCATAATTGCTTTGATGACCACCCAACTGTGAACATGTAGAGGGTCATATTACTTATTTTTGTATTCCTAAAGTTGAAATAGAACAGGTACTCAATTAATGAATGAGGGAATGAATGATAGGTAGTGAGTATTTATTTCCCTCTATTTCTTCTTCTGATGGTAGGGTATGATGATGTCTTATCTTCCTCAAAGCTGTTTACTCAAGTCCTATACTGCTGAGCACGGGATATGAACTCTATAAAGGTTCCTTGATTGACTTAATGAAAAGCTAGGAGTCAGATTAATGTCAAACATTGAGTATTAATCATATGTAATGGGTTTATCATTGTTCCAGGAATTAGTTATTTAGGCTAAAAATAGATGAAATAGATATCCAGACTATAATAATGGGTCCTCCTAAGGGTGTAATAGTTTTTAGTTGATGATCTAAACATGTAAACAGAGAGGGAAAGAGCTACCATTATTGATTGCTTTCCTATTGTTGGCTTCAAACATAGAAGTTAGCTGAAAGTGTATCTTTACAGTCAGGATCAAATCAGGAGCAAGCAGTGTACTTGGACATTCTAATTTAATCCGTTCACATAAGCAGCAGCTGTGGGAGGCCCAGTGCAACCTGCCCATACCACACATGGGGCCCAATTATTGAGCCACAGGGAATTAGAATCATCAAATCTCAGGGTCAAGTTCAATTAAACCACACATAGGAAGATAAGGCTGACTTTGCAGAGGACAGACAAGATGAAAAATGGTGGAATGATTCTCAGACCTAATGCCACACGTGTACCATGCAGATCTACAGTCTTGTTCAAAGCGGCATCTTTGAAAATTGAGGACAATATGCAAATACAACTGAAGCTGATGCTTCTGAAAATTTCCTTTGGATCTTCACTTCTCAACTTCAGTTTTTGCTTACCTATAAAAGAATGTACTTCTTTCTTGATTTGCTAGTACTTACTATTTAAATGGTTCAACAGTTATTTGTCAAAGTACCACATCCTGGAATTTCTGGGATCTTCCCTCCTGGTCACTCCTACATCCAGTTATGTATTAGCTCTTCTTACTCAAATCTCTTGCAGATTTTTCACATCTGTCTCTGAGTGGCCTTTTGGTATAGTTTCAAGGTCAGTTCTCTGTCACAATATTCCCAGCACTTGGCATACCCCTCAGTACCTAGTAGATGCTCAGTATATGTCTGCTGAAAGTATGGACAGCCTCTTTTTCACTATTCTTTCTGCCACTGCTTTCATCCTTATCACAGCATGTTTAGATCAGTGCAATAATCTAGCTCCTTTTTCTGTCTCTACTCTACGTTAGCTAGTTTATCTTTCTTTTTGAGGTCAGAGGAGTCCTAGTAAAATACTGATTTGATCTTGTCATCCTTAACAGGATTTCTTAAGAATTCTGTTCAGGATTAAAATTCTTCAACAGATTCCCATCACCTACAGGAGAAAACCCAGACTTTGTAGGACAACATTTAAGTTCTTTCACGATACAGTCCTTGGCCATCGTTTATCACATTTTTTTCCCTTTTGTCCTTGCTGCCCTCCTCTTTCTCATCCAGAATCCTGAGTTTCAATCACACTGAAGGGATTGAAGGTCTAGGGTTTACCATGATCACCATCCTTTTACTTTTGCTACTTCCTTCTCATACTATTTGAGAATCCTCAGACGTAGCATTATTTTTGCACACAGTGGGTGTATAATATTATTCATCATTATTGATACTGATTTTCTATAAGCTCCAGAAGACATGACAGGCTCATTTTCTCAAAAGGTATGGTTCAGTTCAGGATGAGGATCAACAATCTTATGATTCTCAATCTTAGCATAGTACCAGTACATATTAGAGTAGCTGCCTAATTGATCTCTCTTGAGTTATTAAACAACATGAAATGACCCTACATAAGAATGAATGGGGTATTGTCTATGATTTGGACCTTCTTTAGCTCTTTTACTGGCCTTCTCTAGTGCCACTGATTAAAGTTCACTGACAAAATTTCTGTCAACACTCTAACTTAGAAACAAATAAAAAACAAAAACAAAACCCTAGCCATTCTGGGAGGTGAAATATGGCCATAAATTCCTTGAAGTTTCTCCCATAAAGAGGTAGAATTTATTTTACCAACTTTTACATCAGGGCAGACCTTATTTGGGACACACTTGGACCAGTAGAATGAAGTGGAAGTGACATTGTGTCAGCCCAGGAACCAAGGCTTCTGTAGTTTCCGTTTTGCTTTCTTGGGACTTTCCCAGTGACTACCTTGTGGAGAATCTAAGGATGAAAGGTCCCACGGAGAGAGTAGCCCAACTAGCCAGCATCTCTAGCTGATCTCAGCTGAGATCAGCCCCCATTGATGCATCAGCTGATGCTAACCATGTGCATACACCTAGGTAACACCAAAAGAGGACTCACCCAGTCAAGCCATGAATAGTGAAAAATAATAGACTTATTTTAAACTACTAAGTATTAGGGTAGTTTGTTACACTGGTAAGTGATAATAGATAGAGGTATGAAAACAAATGACAGCTTCTAGATTCCTTTACCTACCAAACAAAGGGGAGGTGTAAACAAGAAGGGTGGTTTTATTAGTGACCCTAGAGATCCTGAATAGAGTGAGGTTATGAAGTGAGTTTGGGGCTTCCCAGGTGGCACTAGAGGTAAAGAATCTGCTGGTCAATGAATGAGATATAAGAGAAGTGGGTTTGATTCCTGGGTCACGAAATTCCCCTGGAGGAGGGCACAGCAACCCACTCTGATATTTTTGCCTGGAGAATCCCGTGGACAGGAGAGCCTGGTGGACCTTGGTGCGGATGTTTGCAGAGTCGGACCTGACTGAAATGACTTAGCATGCACACATGCAGTGAAATTATGAAAGCATTTCCAGCTCATTATGACAAATGACCAAAAAGGCTTAAGCAAACACATGCTTATACACATTAATTTTGTAAATCTTCAATTCCTGGCAAGCAAGAATAAAATATGAAGCATAGCAAACCAATGTGAGAATCATCTTAACTATTAAAAAGTTGCTTCAAAATTAAAACAGTAAAAATTTGGCCAAAAAATGTTTAAAACCAGCAAGAAGAGCCCAGAATCTTGAAAAAATTGCTGTGAAACAAAAAATCCATTAATATTCTATAACCTCCCCTTAGCTTGTCTAAATGTGAGGGAGTCAGTAATGGGGTCAGTTCTTTCCTTGAACCGGAATTCTGGATCATTGAAAAGCAAAAAAGAAAAAAGAAAAAAAAAACCAACACCTACAAACCTAAGGAAACTTAAATCATGAGAAAGTCTTAACTAAGATTAACCACAAAGTCTCTCAGAAAACTTTACTGCATTCTCTTTTATGCCACACATAACTATGTATAAATAAGGTTTAAAAATTCTTTAGGTTCTGTATTAAGCATTTTGCTTCTCTAGGTTACTTTTAATTGATATAAAATGCTTTTAAAACATAACAAATTTTGCAGATGAATTTGAATCAATACATTTGAACCTGACATATGTCCAAGGCCCAACAACTTGCAAAGCACTAGAATATTCTTGATTTCACACATCATTGTGGACTCCATTATCTCCTATATGTTTAAAAAAGGGGGGGAGGTGAGGGTGCATCTCAGAAAGTTAATGGTTTGTCTAAATTTAGACAACCTGATTCAACAGGTAAAAACTGGATTAGCACCCATGTTTTCTTCCTGATCCTCGAGAAGCAGATTACATAATAGCAATACTTACAAGTCCTTATGGGCCTCCTTGGTGCTCAGTGGTAAGGAATCTGCCTGCCAGTGCAGTAGACAAAAATCTTGATATTTCCTAGATCGAAAGGATCCCCTGGAGAAGGAAATGGCAACCTACTCCACTGTTCTTGCCTGGGAAACCCCCTACGGGGTACAGGTTACAGGGTAACCCAACACTCTAGAATCCATGGGGAGGCAAAGAGCCAGACACAACTTAGCAGCTGATCACAAGCACAAGAGCCCTTACGGTCTAGGCACTGTGACCAGGGCTCTACGCAAGTTTAGCCCTCACATGATCATCTTATGAGGTGAAAGCTGTGTACCTCCCCATTTTACAGGTAAGAAAACGGACACAGAGATAGGTAAATTAATTTGTCCATGGGTGCACAGCTAGTCGGAGAAGGCAATGGCACCCTACTCCAGTTCTGTTGCCTGGAAAATCCCATGGACAGAGGAGCCTGGTAGGCTGTGGTCCACGGGGTCCAGAAGAGTCCGACACGACTGAGTGACTTCACTGTCACTTTTCACTTTCATGCACTGGAGAAGGAAATGGCAACCCACTCCAGTGTTCCTGCCTGGAGAATCCCAGGGACGGGGGAGCCTGGTGGGCTGCCGTCTATGGGGTGGCACAGAGTCGGACACGACTGAAGCGACTTAGCAGCAGCAGCAGAGTTAGTAATTTGCACAGTATAGCTTGTAAGAGGAATTTGAACCCTTACAGTCCATCTTAAAGTATGTGCTGTTAACCATTGCTATAAATTTTTTCTCAATGGAAATGAGTGATATACATTTAAAAAATTTTAATGACAATAATTTAAAAAATTTCCTGGGTCACAAATCTACTGTAAGCGGTTTAGTGTCTCCAACATTCCCATATGAGTTGAACAGGGACTGACCTTGCACAGCTATATCCAAAAGGGAGACAATGAGGGTGGGAGTAGATCCTTTTCCCAGTGCATTAAAAAGGGAATATTGAGATCATGATCCCGTTATGTTCATGGGAATCTCAACTCAAATTTCAGGGGTCCCCAAAGGCCAGAGAAAATAGCTAAAGATGTATTTATTGATTGCTAGGATCAATTACCAAGACACAAAGACCTTAGTTTTCCACCTTTGAAACTGAATGGTGTCTCAAGAACAAGATAGAAAATATATAATTGTTTTGTGGCCTGTATGTGTCTATTTTGACCCTCAGCACACAGAACATATATTGCCTATTGCTTTTTATTATTTCATTTCCTATAATTTTTAAGAAGATAATTCAAAAGAGAAGATCTAACTTTAAAAATGCATTTGCTTTATAATCCACCCTATGTCAACTGGTAGATGAAATGATATATGAAATTTAGTTTACTACAGATTCTTAAAATTTTGAGGGTCAAGAGATTTTCTGAAAACATTTTGAAGCCGTGAATCCTCTCACCCATCAAAATACACATAAACAAAATATTTTTCAGTATCTTTTACAAGGCCAATGAAACTTTTAGAAACTATTTACAAATTTTTAGATGAAATACCTCACTTTATCCTCGATATTTATTTATAAAATAGAACTAATTAAGGGATTTAAACAATATAACTCCTATATATTCATGTCAACAATGATAACATCATGTCAGCAACATTAATAATATAATACTTAGCATTTATTGGACACGTAATATATGTCATACTTAGTGATCATATGACACATGTTCTAATGTTATCATCATTTTGCATATCAGGAAAATGAGACATGGAAGGGTTAACTTCTTCCAAGTAATTCTGAAAGCAAGGGTTTGAAACTGGGGAGTCTGATTCCACAGATTATGCTCTTTACCATGGCAATAAGCATACTGTAAATGCTCAATAAACATTAGCTGCGGTTACTATTGGTATTATTATTTGGAGATAAGAATGGTATTTGTAGAAAAATGTACAACATGTAAGAAAAAAATGTTTTTTTCTTGAATAAGTGAAATGGATTTTTTCCTTTGATTTAATAATTGTCTCCTTTTGCTCTAGGTTCTAATAGTTAGATAATGGATCTTGTCAACCATTATATGTCTTCACCTTCAGCTGGGGACACATAACTTTTATTGTGGTCCATTATCTGGCCATTAGAGGCCACAAGTGTGTCCCCTGACCTTCTACCTCACATTATGCTGAAGAAAAGGAGTAGAAGATGTGGAGACAGCAGCTTTTCTAGCACCAGACGTAAAAGGAGCTACAGAGTCTCTATATTGAGACCATTCATTTTCTTCCTGCTGTAAAGTTCATCATGCAAGTCCCATGGATAAATTTAGTGCATTTCTTCACTCAACTTCTAGCCTTTCCTTCTTGTTCTGTCACCTCATGAAGTCAAATTCAGTAATAGCCAAACTCTACTCAGAATCCTCAGATATTCTTTTTAATAGGGGATGACATTGAATAGCTGAGAAGTTTTGATGAACACATGTTCAGTTTAGAGGTTTTGTATTCTTATCACACAAACCACTGGCCCCCAGACTTAAAGTATTCAAATCATTTTGTGACAGTCTCCTAATGGACTTGTGAGGCATGTTTTTGTTTCCAAAATGAAAGTGAATTGCAGTTCATTCCACTTAGAGATTTATCATTTAGAACTTCATACACTAGTATTGGAAATGATCCTGATTCTTGGAAAGATAGAGGGCAAGAGGAGAAAGGGGCAACAGAGGATGATATGATTAGATAGCATCACTGACTCAATGAACATGAGTTTGGGCTAATTCCAGAAGACAGTGAAGGACAGGGAAGCCTGGCACGCTGTAGTCCAAGAGGCTGCAAAAAGTCAGACATGACTTAGTGACTGAACAACAAACTTGGATGATTATAAGCAGCATGGATATTCTTCCCAAAAGGTGGAAACTATTAAGGAGAACCAGTGTTTGACAGTAGTTTAAAGCTGTAAGAGCAGATTTTATTTGGGAACTGTTACAACAGGATATACAATATTCAGATATGCAGATGACACCACCCTGATGGCAGAAAGCAAAGAACTAAAGAGCCTCTTGATGAAAGTGAAACAGGAGAGTGAGAAATTTGGTTTAAAGCTCAACATTCAGAAAACTAAGATCATGGCATCCAGTCCCATCACTTCATGGCAAATAGATGGGGAAGCAATGGAAACAGTGAGAGGCTTTTTTTGGGGGGGCTCCAAACTCACTGCTGATGGTGACTGTAGCCATGAAATTAAAAGACACCTTCTTCTTGGAAGAAAAGATATGACCAACCTGGACAGCATAAAAGCAGGGACATTAAAAAGCAGAGATATTACTTTGCCAACAAAGGTTTGTCTAGTCAAAGCTATGGTTTTTCCAGTAACCATGTATGGATGTGAGAGTTGGACTATAAAGAAAGCTGAGTGCCAAAGAATTGATGCTTTTGAGCTGTGGTGTTGGAGAAGACTCTTGAGAGTCCCTTGGACTGCAAGGAGATCCAGCCAGTGAATCCTAAAGGAAATCATCCCTGAATATTCATTGGAAGGACTGATGTTGAAACTGAAACTCCAATACTGTAGCCACCTGATATGAAGAGCTGACTCATTTGAAAAGACCTTGATGCTGGGAAAGATTGAAGGCAGGAGGAGAAGGGGATGACAGAGGATGAGATGGTTGGGTGGCATCACCAACTCAATGGACATGAGTTTGAGTAAACTCCGGGAGTTGGTGATGGACAGGGAGGCCTGGCGTGCTGCAGTCCATGGGGTCACAAAGAGTCGGACGTGACTGAGCGACTGAACTGACTGACAGTACAGGAAAAGAAACCTCACCATAGAAAAGGGTTCAATTTCTATCAAGAATAAGCGGGACTTTATAGCCAAGAAGCGGAGGGAGGAGTTCGCTGGCTGGAAAATTACTAAGAAACATCACAGGTAGAGAGTTCTTGCTAAACTCGTTTAATAGAATTCTTACTGAAGGTAGACCAGGGTGATTAAGTGTGGAGGTTGAGGATGAGGAATTTTATTAGGAGTCAAGGATAATCAGATATCATGGGTCAATTATTCTCATTAAACTGATTTAGGAGGATTTGAAATAGAATCTTTGAATATCTGATTATCAAGAAAGAGGATACAAAGAAATGACAAAGGCCAAGAACAGATGCTTGGGAAACACCTGTATTTAGGAGAAAGAAAACAAGAGGGATCCAGAAGGTACAAAGAAGAGAAGGTTAGAGAGCTGAGAGGAGAACAAAGATGCTTCATGGAAGTCAAGGAAGATTGATCTCTTCAAGGATTTCGGTTGCATATTTTGGCTTACAAATGGAAGCGAACTAGAATGAATTATTTTCGAAATTTATTTTTTCAGATGTTTAGAACACTCAAGATAACTCAACATCCATTTATCCAGGATGAAACAAAATTAAAAACCATACAAAAGGCTACTGGGTTTGGCACATCATGGTGACCCTTAGAGAGCAATTTTAGTACTATGATGATGTCAGGAGCCAGATAGTGAGGGAAAAATAATTGAGCAGGAAGTAGGGGCACGGACTATAGATTTCTTTCTTCCTTAAAAAAATCTTTTGGGTGGTTTGGCAGTGACTGAACAAAAAGAAAAGGGCATGATTGCTTAAAAGGGTAATGGGGAGAAAGAGATTTTTATTTTCTTGCTTGCTTATACTAAGGGAAAACTTGAGCAGAGTCAGGGTCACAGGATCACTGGATAGGAGAGATTCTTGGGAGAGCAAGGTGTTAGAAAACGCCGCGGGAAGAAAGAGCCACCTCTAAGGACCAGTGGTGAAGGCCTTTATTGGGCGGTCGCTCTCGGGCAGAACTCCCGGGGAGGGGCGGGTGAGTGAGGAGACAAAGGGAGTCTGCGAGGAAGGAGAGGTGGGGAGAGGTTTTATATCAAGGCCAGGCGTTCAGGTCAGGTCCTTCTATATAAGGAAGAAAGCGCGGGCTACAGCGGCGGTGGGTGTCCAAGGGCTCTGTGTCCGTTCCTGGTAGTACCAGGCTGCAGGGGGGGGTCGGTCCCCGGAAGTTTAGCCAGCCTCCGGAACCTGTCTGCGGCACTTTTTCAGGGCAGGACTCAACACACCCGACCTTTCACAAGGTTCTGGGCAAGACAGGCAGGGTCAGAACAGAGGACTAGACTTGAAGAGAAGGAAATTGACTAGGACATGAGCAGGAAAGCAGAAAAGGTCACTCACCCACAAGCATTAATTGTATACTTAGGTGCCAGGCACTGTCTTTTCCATTAGGGATATAGTCAAAAAGACAAAAATCCCTGCTCTAGTAAAATACTCTAGTGAGGAAGAGAGATGAGATATTGATATGCATTGATATGGATATACATCTGTGCATGCTGCTGCTGCCAAGTCTCTGCAGTCGTGTCTGACTCTTTGTGACCCTAAGGACCATAGCCCACCAGGATCTTCTATCCATGGGATTCTCTAGGCAAGGATACTGGAGCATGTTTGCCAAACCCTCCTACAGGGGATCTTCCTGATCCAGGGATTGGACCTGTGTCTCTTACATCTCCTGAATTGGCAGGCAGACTTTTTACCACTAGTGCCACCTGGATAGCCCATAGATCTGTACATAATACAGTACTACAGGATAGAGTGAAGCAGAGAAGTGGGTGGACAAGTGTCACTAGGGGTGGGGGTAAAATTAATTTAAGAGTGATCAAAAGAAAGGCCTTACCAAGGAACTGAACTTCAAGACAGACGTGAAAGAGGTAGGAAAATAAGTCAAGTCAGTATCTGGGCAAAAAGATTCAAGGCTGTAGAAAAGACAGTGAAAAGGCTCTAAGGTAGGAACTGTCCAGTGGGTTGGAGATGACCAGGTGTCTGTAGGAGAGAAGTCAGAGAAGAAATGGGTGAGATTTTGTAGGAAATTATAGGTCATGGTAAGGATCTTGTCCTCTGAGTGAGATATGGAAGCATGGATGTTCTGAACAGAAGAGTGGATGACATTTTAGCAGGATCTTTTGGCCACCGTCTTTGGATAGATGTCAGAGGACAAGGCCAGTTAGGAGGCCATGGGAGTCACCCACGTGAGATATGATAGAACTCAGCAGTGCAGCAGTGGAAGTGGTGAGAAGTGATCAGATTCTACATAAATAGTGATGGTAGATCTGACAGTAGTTACTAATGAATGTACTGGGTGTGTAAGAGAGGATAATTCCAAAAGTCTTGACCTGAGCATCTTGAAGAATGGAATTATTTACTGAGATGGATAAGATTGAAAAGGAGAATGGATTGAAGGAGGAATAGCATGTAAGTATCTCAGTTTGGGGTATATTAAGATTTTGAGAGGATTACTAGATATTTTAGTGGTGATGTCAAGTACACAACTCGATATACAAATCTGGAGTCAGGAAAGAGGTATAACTTAGGAGATAGCAACATTTGGATAATATTTAGTCTCAAGAATGAATGAGATCACTAAGAAAGTGAGTGTAGATGAAAAAGAAATGAGGTCTGAGAACTGAACTTCAGAGCACTCCATTGCTGAGAAGTTAAAGATATAGAGAAACTCAGAAGGTTTTTAGACAATGCTTAGGGCTTCCCTGATGGCTTAGATAGTAAAGAATCTGCCTGCAATGGGGGAGAGCCAGGTTCAAGCCCTGGGTTGAGAAGATCCCCCAGAGAAGGGAATGGCTACCACTCCAGTATTCTTGCCTGGAAAATCCCATGGACAGAGGAGCCTGGTGGGCTACAGTCCATGGGGTCACAGAGTCAGATATGACTGAGTGATTAGCACTAGGGGTGAAAAGAGGAGAAGCTTAAACATCCTTGACTTCTCTCTCTGCAAACACTAGGGCTGAATTGCTCAGTTTCTCTGGAAAAGTCTTTCCCATTTCTCTAGGCATGACTTCTTTGTTACTGTGTACTTAGTATCCTATATCTAGTATCCTGTATCCTATGTATATAGTTTTCGCAGAACTGTATACATGATTTTTTTTTTGCCCTGTTCATATAATTGTAAGTTACTTGAAGGGTTGAGTCTATTTGGTTTGCCTTTGAATCCACAGAGTCTAACAAAATGCCTGATACAAACTAAGTACTTAATAAAACTTTGCTGACTGAATGAATGAAATAAAAGAGAGCATGTTTGGATGTGGAGGAATGTGATGAGAATTCAGTCAGCTGGAGCAAGGATAATAGAGTTAGCCTGAAGATTACCCTTCAGATCAGAGCTCTTGTCATTGAACCTAACCTACTGCCTTGATCTGTTCTAAATATGGGTTTCATGACTTTTGTGACTCCTTGTCTTACGTACACATTGTGCATCAACCTCCAATGCCAGGCAAATTATTACAACTGACTTCTGCCACCATTAAATCTACTTTCCCACCCATTCCAACTTAGTTTGATTTTGAGTCTGTCCTTCCCTCATCTTATTTTTGACAAATCCAATTAAAGTGAGTGAATGCACTTTCCTGAAATATATAAAATATTTCCCTTGAAGGCTTAAAATAAGATTAAATCAATTAAAAATGCATTTATTGGGTTAAAAAACAGTTCCATGTTAATTCTCTTCTTTTTTAACTTCAATGGAAGCATTTAAAAATCATTAACACTTAAATATTACTTTTGCTACCCAGAGAAAGATGCTCTTTAAATTAACTTAATTACTTTGAAATCAAGTTTGGTTTTAAAGAGAAGCTATAAAATTAATTTTGAACTCAACTTTTGACTCAACAGTTTTAAGGTAGGTTGGTGTACTTGAACATATATCTGAAATGTTCTTGAATACAAAGTATAAAGCATGTTTTCATGGTTTAAAAAGGTGTTGAAAAACTCTTTACACTTCTTTTAGAAGGTAGACCTTGAGTGTGGACTGGGCTTAATAACATATCTTTATTGTGGTAAGAAAATATAAAACAAATTATGAGTTAGGAATTAACATATATACACTATGATATATAAAATAAGTAAATAAGGGACATCCCTGGGGGTTTAGTGGTTAGTGGACTCCACGCTCCCAATGCAGAGGCATGGGTTAGATCCTTGGTCAGGGAACTAAGATCCCACATACTCTGAGGTATAGCCAAAATATTAAAAAATAATAAAATAGGTAAACAATGAGGACCTACTCTATAGCACAGGGATTTACACTTCATATCTTATCATAACCTATAATGGAAAAGAATATGAAAAAATGCATATATATATTATGTATTTATGTACAATGAATCACTGCTATATACTTAAAACTAACACAATATTGTGAATTAGTTATACTTTAATAAAAAAGATACCATAGAATTTTCCATTTTTAAATAGTTTAGTGGTGTTATGTTTATTCACACTGTTATGAAATAGATCTCCAAAACCTTTTCAACTTGCCAGAAACTCTGTACCAATTAGACCATACTCTCCTTTTCTCTATTCCCTAGTGTCTGATAAGCACCATTCCACGTTTTGTTTCTATGGATTTGGCTTTAGATAGTTAATATAAGTGAAATTATGCAATATTTATCATTTGTTTACTGGCTGACTTCGTTTCACATAAGGTCCTCAAGCTTCATCCATGCTGTAGCTTGTAACAGGGTTTCCTCTTCTTCCTTTTCCTCCTTCCTTTTTTATTATCACTATGTACTCTTGATTCTTGTCTTAATTAGACAGGTAATATAGGAAATGAATGAATACTGCAACCTAAATTTTGAAATTTGCTGCTATTATTATCCTGCTTCTTCTAATTTCTGGAAAAAAAAGAGATCTTCCTAAAAAAATACTATGAAATTTTTTAAGGACAAATTGTTTAGCTTATTTAGAATCATCCTTGTGGTATGTGCTAGGTTTCAAATAGAAAGATAGCACTTTTCTTCCCCTTTTTCTCTCCAAGCAAGTGTAATTTTTGTAGACTGAGTATACTTCTTATACATAACTGTTTACAACAAAATGGGTCATCAGTGATAATGAGTTTTTATAATAATACTGTGCCAATAAATATACATTTTCCAGTGTCCAGAATGACTGTGAGAAAGTAAAATTAGAAAACTTAGTAAAGGTTTGCAATTAAAAAGTTCCTATAGCTTTGGAGGAATTAAATGTTACTACGTTTGAATGTATTCATATATTCTCTGTTCATCCATCCATCAATTCATAAGTTGACGCTTTTGCAAAGTAAACACATATATTCTATAAAAGCTAAATTCTTTATAATAAAATATATAAAAAACTAAATTTATAATTTTCCCTTCTCTAAATCTGAACCATCATGATATACCAGTTGCTTTCTACACGATGGATATAAAATCCTCTAGCATTTGATTACAAGATAAAATTAAACCAATGTTTTGCACCTTTGGTTGTAGTTGAAATAAATCATGCCTGTGTGAAATCAACAAAAGCAGGGAGACCCAAGTAGGTCAACAAGGGAGGTCCTAGAACATCTCTCATCTTATGAAGCGTATATGTGCTATAATCTGTTTTAAAAATTTTTGGACAGCTTTATTCTGCCCCCTGAACAGATCAGAAACAGAAAGGCAATATCTGACTCACAGTAGGAATATTGGATTACTCAGTGGATTGCTCATGGCCCTCTGACTGTAACAGTATGGAGATTTCAGAGCATCCTATGATCTTATTAGTAAAGTTTTCTGACTGGAACTGATGGTGTCAAGAAAAGAGTAAGCTTATTTACAACTCCATCCTGATTTAGAAAAAGCCTAGGAGCTGATGCTACAGCCAGCCTTCATGTTCTGGAATGCAGGATCTATCTTGGGAGCAACTTCAGAGCATATGTAATTCTCCTATCTCTAGTTCTATAGTCAATCCAACCCACCAACTTCCCCTCCTCTTCCTGTTTGTTTCCATACTGTTTCTTGAATTAGTATTTTTCTGCTTCAACCTGCATGAAAAATTTGTCATATTGCTAGTGTGGTATCTGTTCTTGGGATTCTGGTCAATGGGGAGCCCCGGATATAACATTCCAAGGTGTCTTTTTCCCCCGACTAGTTTCAGTGTAGGAGAAACAGGTATATTAATTCAATCCATAACTATTTATTGTAATTTAGATATAGTCATCTACAATTTCTCCAAAGCTATAGGAAAATTATTACAAGTCTTCGCTAAATCCCTGAATTTACAGTTTTTCTGTCATTATGATGATGTGTAGTGTATGGGCCAGCAGGTTCATGGCCCCTTGAGAGGGTTCCTCCTGGTCAAGTCGGTACAAGGTGGTATCTGAAGAGAGATGGGACAGACCATGTTGACAAGGAGAAACTGTTTGCATTCTCTGCTTGGGTGTAACGCAAGAGAGATTTCTGAGTAGGCATTTGCCTTCTTTCATTTCAAGTCCAGGGCCTAGGGGCCAGTCAGAGCATCACAAGACAAATGAAAACACAGTGTAAATTCTCACACCCAGAAGTCAGAGTTTATGAAGTTTGTCATCAGGCCTGTTATCACTAACCAAATTACTCCTCTCGTGTTTTCATTTGTTCCCATCCTCTGGACAATTTTCAGTTCTTCCAGGGAAATAATTCTCCCAACATATTATTTGGTTAAAAAAAAAATGATGCTTAGGAAATATTCTGGAAGGTTCTGCTAAAGAAAAAGGGAGAATGTAATTTTTTTCTTTAGGGAAATGTGTCTCCTGGGACATCTCTGTGAGTCCTGTCACCTGGCTCCTCCAGGAGATCTTGTACTCTAAGGCTTGTGTTTTGCCAAATGCCTTAAATCTCAAGACTAGGATGACATTGACTACAGAAGGCCCATCATTTCCCAGAAGTCCTTGCATACCACCTAGGCAATAGCCTGCTGCCTTTCATGGCAAGGTAGTAAGACGCATACTTCAGCCTGCAGAAAAGCAGATTGTTTTAAAGCCCCTCTGAGTGAGTCAGGTTCAAGGCTCTTTGGGCCAGAACCTAAGTGGGAGTCTCAGGATAGTCACACCAGGCAAGTGGAAGGCTAAAAGATATTTCAGTACTAAGTAGGCCCAAAGAGGTTCTAAGACTTTAGTAAAAAAATAGGGCAGCTATTTGCTTGGGACACCAAATGGTTGAGTCTAGGAGATGGATATATTTTAGAAACAGAATTAAGGGTGTGATAAAGTCTAGTTTAGAGAAGCCATATGAGAGATAGTGAAAGAGCAACTCAACCAGGACACAGAAAACAAAGGAAATGTCTGAGTCTGTGATTCTGGACAAGCCTCAACAAAAGCAGAACATAATCCCCTCCCTTAATTGCTCAGGCAGTTACTATGAGGATCTGAAGACACAATTCAACAACAGTGGACTTGCCAGGTGACTCAGTGGTAAACAACCCACCTGCCGATGCAGGAGGTGCCTGAGATGCAGATTCCATCCCTGGGTTGGGAAGATCCCCTGAAAAAGTAAGTGGCAACCCACTCCAGTATACTTGTCTGGAGAATCCCATGGACAGAGGAGCCTGGTGGACCACAGTTCGTGGGGTCACAAAGAGTCAGAAAGGCCTGAGGGACTGAGCACGCACACACATCCCAGCCACCCCAGGGTCTGGTCTTTACTGCTCTTACATTCGAAGACCCCTGAGAGCCTTCCTATGTCTAATACCTAACCCTGAGTGAGGTAACGTAGAGAAGGGGCTTTCTGGGTGGCTAAGTGGTAAAGAATCCACCTGAAGTGCAGGAGGCTTGAATTTGATCCCTGGATCAGTAAGATAGCCCGGAGAAGGAATTGGCAACCCACTTCAGTGTTCTTGCCTGGAAATCCCATGGACATGGTAGGCTACAGTCCCTGGGATCGCGAATAGTTGTACATAGCTTAGTAACTAAACAACATCTATAGAGAAAACCACCTTTTCTGTATATAGTCCACAGAGCAGTCAGAAAGCTTAAATTTGAATAGTGATCAGAAGCCAATCAGAGGCTTACAGGCATGCTGCGTCAAGAACAGAGTTACTAGAATTTTCTCCTTCTTCCTTGGAACCTACAGAGAACTTTCTTCAGCTCCTTTCACTCACCTGAATGGACTGCAGGCTCTTTCCTCTCAGTATGTTTCTCTTTATTTAATGCCAGCAATTCTGAATCTTAATGAGACACTAAACTATCGCCACATCTTCCCAACCACAACTTTTGTGACAGTGAATTCACTTCTCGAAAGGCTGACATAAATTTTCAGTGGTTAATTTATGTAAAGAGCAATATGTCAGCAGCAAAGCAAGAAGTAAGAACTTCAGTTTTGGCACTAGGATGTCACTCCACTAATGCTAAACTGGTTCCTTAAATCAGGACTCCTCCAAAACGGACAGCTCAGCAGGTTTAGTTCAGGCTGGGGAGAAAGATTCAGAGAGCGCGCGACACGGACAAGTAGAAGTTAGCCTGAGTCAGTGAGAGGAAGCAATGAGGTTCTCCTGAACCAGGAAGTGATAGCCAGGAGTATAGCATGTGGGGAGACCCAAGTGAGATTAGGACACTGGGGAAGGCTCTGAGCAGAGAAGCTTAATGTTAAATACCCAGAATACTTCTTTGAAGAGCTTGATGTTGATCTTAAGGAATCACTCTAAGATTTCAAGCAGATAAATGTCATTATGAGAATGGACTTGTGTTTAGAAAGATTACTCTGATGACATCATAGGTTTGCTCTGACTGAAGAGTTCTTAGAGGCATGAGGTCCAGAAATCTGTTGCGGCAGTCCAGGTAAGACCCTAACCAGAGTTTCTCAACCTTAATACCATTAACATGAGCCAGAGAATTCTCTGTTGCCTTTTTCTAGACAGGTGGGTGGAGTTGGGGAGAATAGGACATATTTGAGAGATGTAAAGGAAACAGAATATATGCAAACAATAACCTCACATTATGGGGCATGAGTTTTATGGGGATAAATGATGGCAAAAGAGGAGTAACACTGAGGTGAAGGAAAGAACAGAACAAAGCCAGGTGGTCTCATCCACTGAGTCCTCATTTCTAATGGTGTCCTCCATGGTGGTGAAGTCATCCAGTAACCCTGAGGCAGACAGCACTTGACAGTGCTGGATGAACACAAAGCCATGTGATTGACTATTTTATTTCAACCAGTTGTGGGTGAATAAGACTGCTGCCAGGGCCAGCTTGTGCAGTTGAGTAGGTTGTAAGCCTGGCAGGTAGAGGCAAATGGGGTCTAAAATCCAGTTGCCACTTGGCTCATGAAGCCAGTGCTCTAGTGTGGATCTATGTCCACCAGAAGAAGGAAGCCTTTTGTTAATTTGCTCAAAGCTGTTTAGTCAGTGACATCTTTGTGTCAAATTAAAAAAGGTAATTTTTTATTTAATAAAAGCAAAATTCTTCCTGAGTATGAGGACCATTATTAGACTTTTCCAATCAAAAAGCCGCAGAGAAATTTTGACTACTGCACTTCTATCTGCTCTGATTTCTGTAAAGTTATCCTGAGTTGGGGAGATCTCCTGGAGAGGAGAATGGCAATACACTCTAGTATCCTTGCCTGGAGAATCCCATGGACCAAGGAGCTTGGTGAGTCACAGTCCATGGAGCCACAAAAAGTTGGACACAACTGAGCAACTAACACGTAGCATAGTGACTACTGTACTTTTAAACAATAGGAGAGCATCCGTGAAAGAGGGCAGTGACAGAATCATCCACATTCCCATTACTTTCTCTCACATCCATTCTTCTCCTCTCTTAGTAAAAAATCAGCACAGTAAATTGCTCTGCCAGTGAACAACATTTCCCAGCATCAGTTGTGGCAAGGAGTGGTCATGTAACTAAGATTTAGCCAATGCAAAGCAAGTGAGATTATTGAACTTTAAAGAGGGAATCAGACACACCCTCTCTGGTCACTTTGAGTTCTTCTTACTACCTGCTGCTGCTGCTGGTAAGTCGCTTCAGTCGTGTCTGACTCTGTGCAACCCCATAGATGGCAGCCCACCAGGCTCCCTCATCCCTGGAATTCTCCAAGCAAGAACACTGGAGTGGGTTGCCATTTCCTTCTCCAATGCATGAAAGTGAAAAGTGAAAGTGAAGTCGCTCAGTCCTGTCTGACTCTTCTGGACCCCATGAACTGCAGCCTACCAGGCCCCTCTGTCCATGCGATTTTCCAGGCAACAGTACTGGAATGGGCCTTACTACCTGGAATGCAGATAAAATGGCAAGAGCTAGTGCAGACATTTTATCCTTTAGATTTGCGGTCCTAGGCTAAGATGGTCAGAGAATAAGATGGAAGAAGCCTACATCAGTGACAACATAGAGCTACCATACCAGTCCTGCATTGTAATGTTGGGCTTTATTACATAAGACAAAAAAATGATCTTCTTTTTTATATACTAAGCCACTATTATTTAGAGTTTCATGTCACAAGTAAACCTAATTCTAACTGATTTTTAAACTCCTTGACAGCCACAACTGTCAATAAATTGAACTTTCATCAGAAATTAAAATAAGGTCACTGGGAAAATCAGTCATCTGAATGATTTTTTTCCCATAAGATTCTGAGATTCTTAAGGGAAAGAAGGTATCAAAATCTCTGTTGAGTAGAGTACTCTAAAGACTGCCATATTTTATGTGCTAATATATAGGAAGTTTTAATAGAATGACATTTAGATTCAGAGCAGATGAATAATGATAATAACTCTTGGCTTGTTTTAGACAGTCTGGCAATTTCCAGGGATTTTTCTGGTCTTTGATAAAAATGCAGTCTCTCAAGATGAACCAAATCCAAGAGTCTCTATCGAAGGAATAGCAATTCATAGATATACTCGTTTATATTGCAGACAAATGTTCATGAGTTCAACCAGAGAATGTGGAGAGCAAATGAGGCTCTCAGTCAAATCTAGAAAATAATTTCTGAAATTTAAAACTTGAGAAATCAATTACCGATAAAAATATATAAGCTCATGTTTTCCTGTAGAATTTGCTTCAGTTATAATCTAATAGGGCCATTTAGTGATTATTATCTGTTTCCCGTTTTCCTTTTTATTTTTGTTAGTGTCTCAAGTGTTTGGTCTCACTGTTGTTCATGCTGAGTTGCTGAAGTCATGTGCTGACTCTTTGTGGCCCTGTGGACTGTAGCCTGCCAGGTTCTTCTGTCCATAGGATTTTTCAGGCAAGAATACTGGAATAGGTTGTCATGCCCTTTTCCAGGGGATCCTCCCAACCCAGGGATCAAATCCCTTTCTCCTGTGTTTCCTGCATTGCAGGTGGATTCTTTATCTCTGAGCCACCAGGAAGCCTATGTCTCACTTTTAGAGACATGGAATTAGTTGAGGCACTGCCCACACTGGGATGTGAGAAGATTGGGTGTTCCAGTTGAACCACAAGCCTGGAGACAAAGGGAATCAGTGGTGATGCAGAGTTCTTGGTGGTTTGGGACAGGAAATTTAGTGATCTGTGCAAGTATGGGCCAGCTTCAATGTTATTTTGGTTTGTAACCTTGAAGCAAGTATTCATATTCCCTGATAGCTCAGTTGGTAAAGAATCTGCCTGCAGTGCAGGAGATCCTGGTTAGATTCCTGGGTCAGGAAGATCCATTGGAGAAGGGAAATACTCCAGTATTCCGGCCTGGAGAATTCCATGGACTTTATAGTCCATGTGGTCGCAAAGAGTCGGACACGACTGAATAACTTTCACTTCTTCTTAGAAAAGAAACACCATTACTCTCAAGGACATTTTCATGGTTAGCCTGGTAGTCCATGGTGGAATTTTCCATGTTATAGTATTTCCTGACATCTATCTAAGAAACTTACTGAGTCTTCGGTCACAGAACATGGCAACCATGCCTGTCTTCCTATCAGTTTATAAGGAATGAGCTCTTAGACATCTTGATTTAATTATCTTAATATCCCCCTATTGCTTAGAAGTACTATGCAAATAATAAATGTCCAAAGATATCTAGGGAGAAAACATAAACATATGAATGCAAAACTTTATGAGTGAACAAATGATGATTGAATGAAGAAAAACTATGACTGTAGTCTCTCCTAGAGAACTAATGGTAATGCTTGAGTTAAGTTGGAAATTTTAAAGTTACCAACAAATTTGTCTCACATTAACAAGCAAAAAAGAATATAGACCCACCAGATGCATCAACATATGAATAATGGTGGTAGACCTACAATTTCTACCACAACGGCAATTTCATACTATATCTTAACCTACTGAAATTGATTGTAGAAATAAATTGTCCCATCTCTGAATATCTTATCATGATATTAGGCTTATTTGTTTGCATTTACCAAAAGAAATCATTATATTATTACTAAAAATATCTCTATCCCATTTTGTTTCTAGAGAAGTTTTGTGTATCATACTTTGCAAATTTTTTCTCAATCATTCAAAGTACAGCAAAATTGCAATGGGAAAGCTTCACATTAGTCCCTAGAATGTAGTGCCTGAGAGCAGGATTGTTAAAAAATAATGTAGATTAGAGGCTTTCTTGGTGGTCCAGTGGTTAAGAATCTACTTTGAAATGCAGGGGACACAGGTGCCATCCCTGGTCTGGGAAGATCCCTCAAGCCATGGGGCAACTAAGGCCATGTGCCACACGACTGAGACTCACTCACCTAGAGCCTGTGCCTCCAGCAAGAGCAGCGAAGCCACCACAATAAGAAGCCCTCGCCCCACAGGGAAGAGAAGCCCTTGCTCACCACAACTAGAGAAAGTCCACCAACAGCAACGAAGACCCAATGCACTCAAAAATCAACACATGAATACATAAATACATAAGTAAATAATTTAGATTAAGACCAGTCTTACAAGAAAAGCTAAGGTGAATTGGGCGTAATCTCTTTTTTCTTTTTCTCTTATTTCTAACTAAATTTGCATGGTATAAATAGTAGCCTTTAAAAAAAAAAAAAAAAAAAAACTTATCCCTGCAACCTGCCCTGATAGAACATACTCTCTTCATTCACCGGCTGTATAACCATTTTCAGATGAATAGTCTCTCTTCTTACAGACTTCTTAAGTGTTTCCTAAATGGTGTCATTCTGTCCTGACCTGTAGGACAAAGCCTCTTTAAAATTAATCAGTGAAGATTTATATCTGAAGCCATCCAGAGAAGGAAGAGTGATAAAGCAATATAATAAACCAGAGTTTCAAATATACAGAAGTTTCCTTATCTGGTGTACATGGATTTAACAGATTTTTCTCATAAAGTACTTTTTGATCCCGCATTCTTCAGATTCCTCATCTCTTGTGTTCATCAGTTTGCACTAATGGTTGACCCTCGAAACCATCTTCCTACCTTTGATAGAACATTCTGATGACTGCCATTAGCACACGTCATGACTTTTTTTTAACCTTGGTCTGTTAGTGTATTACGCAGTGAATTTCTTTATGATAATGGAAAGGTGAGTATAATCAACCACTTCCAAATAGAGAGTGAACAATTTGACCTAAACTAAGTCCTGAGTATGAGTGATTACTTGCGTGCATGCTGACATACCTGTTGGCCCTGCTCCTGTCTTGCTATAAACTGTATTTCTCCTCCCCTCCATTACTAGATCCCAACATTCAGTGAAGACATTTCACTCATTGTATTGTAAAGGACATCAAAAGAGTAGTGCCACAAAAACATTTGTGAAGCAAATAAAGATTTTGTGTGGTTCATCTTGCTTATGTGTTGATTTCATTTATGTATGTAATGTTAGAGATTTTGATAGTTTGTTAAAAGAAAGTAGAATGTTTTGGGGGCAACAGAGAATGAGATGGTTGCATGGCATCAGCGTCTCAATGGACATGAGTTTGATTGCAGGCAGGAGGAGAAGGGAACAACAGAGAAAGACATGGCTGGATGGCATCACCGACTCAATGGATGTGAGTTCAAGCAAGCTCTGGGAGATGGTGAAGGACAGGGAAGCCTAGTGTGCTGCAGTCCATGGGGTCGCAAAGAGTCGGACACAACTTAGAACTCAACAACAATAACAGAATGTTTTGAATTTACCAAAGCTTCACAGATAATCCCTCCTGCCACTTTTCTTAGCCTTTTTTTCCTTAAAACTCCTTTGATCTGAATGTGATTTTTGCCTATGGCTTGATAAAATTCAATAGCCGTTAAACTTTACTTTCTGCCTTGTATGTATTCTTTATTAAATTACTTCATTCTAGGTTAAGAGCCATCAGGACTATTTGATATATCAATCAGTGTCTTGACTCTTGACTCTGCATCACAAATATAAAAGAAATGAGTAAAATTTTTGCCTTGTATCTGTTAATTTTTCTTTTGCAAAATTGAGGGTGGGGTGGGTTTTTTCTTTAGACTTGTTGTTTAAGGGTGTTTCCTAATCTTATGCATCAAGCAGTGGTTTAATTCTTATGGCTAGTAAAACACTGTTAAGTTACATAGGCATTTTTCCTTGTCCTTGTGGATGAAAGGTGTGAATTATGAGTAGATTCAGGAACTTCTCTGATGGTCCAGTGGCTAAGACTCCATGCTCCCAATGCAGGGGGTCTGGGTTCGATCCCTGCTCTGGGAACTAGATTCCATATGCCACAGCTAAAAGTTTGCATCCCACTACTAAAGATCTTGTATGCTACGACTAAGACCTGGTGCAGCCTAGTAAGTAAATACTAATAAACACTTTTAAAAATGAGTGGAATCGTATGTAAATAATTCAAAAGTGTGAGGGGTAGAGGCAAGGACAGAATGGAGGAGAGGAAGGGGACAGAGGAAAGAGGTAAAGATGAACCACACAGTGTGGACTGTGCTGTGGAGTAGTGCCTGGCACCTTTGCCACCCTGCTCTATGAAACCCTCAATTTTATTTCCAAATGGAGGCATTGGTATTAGCCTGTAGGAGTATGTGTAATACCCATCA
This sequence comes from Muntiacus reevesi, assembly GCF_963930625.1. Taxonomy (NCBI): domain Eukaryota; kingdom Metazoa; phylum Chordata; class Mammalia; order Artiodactyla; family Cervidae; genus Muntiacus; species Muntiacus reevesi. Next base: position 50,194,707 of record NC_089259.1, on the reverse strand, counting down.
GTCAATCAATAATAACAACTCCTGTTTTCTGAGCACTCCATGTTCCAGGCATTATCTCATTTCACTCTTACTAACCATTCTAAGACATAGGTGCTATTAACTGTGTTTTATTGAAGAAAGTGAGCCCAAAGAGATAGATCAATCTGTTTGAGCAACAAGACAGCTAGTGGAGCCAACAAGTGGAAGAACATGGATAGAACCGCTGCCAGTTTGATGGGGAAACCCATATTTTGTGCTATTTCCCTCCCATTCTAGCAGTGGCAAGTAGGTAGAAAGACCTTTTGTGTTTGAGATGGGAAATAGGCTCAGAGGGAGTGAATCCTCTTAAATCTGACCCTGACTGTGTGACACAGGGAGAGGGTTCCTGTGTCCAGAGAAGAGGCCATCATAGCATAAGATACAGTGTGGTTTCATCATGTTCTTGTTGTCATCGTTTAGTTTCTAGGTCGTGTCTGACTCTTTGCGACCCCATGGACTGTAGCCCTCCAGGCCCCTCTGTCCATGGGATTTCCCAGGGAAGAATGCTGGAGTGGGTTGCCATTTCCTTCTCCAGGGGATCTTCCTGACCCAGGGATTGAACCTGCGTCTCCTGTATTGGCAGATGGATTCTTTACCATTGAGCCACTTACTCTAGTAAACCTGCATAGTTTGTGCTGGTTAAGAAAATGTTCTGTAACATTCTTAGCTATATGAGGCACTGTTATTTTCTTTGTTCTGATCTAAGTGTGGAATTTGAAAGCAGGGTGACTTTGGTTTTAACAAATCAGATGCACAAACAAATTTCCTTAACTTTTTAAGCTTCTTCTCTTTGAAAATAAAATACAGGAAAATACCCACCTAACAAGTAGTTCTGAGAACTAAATCAGGTTATATAGGCAGTGTTTGAGGTAATGTTTAAGACATTTGTGACAGTGAAATACCAAAAGAAGCTGTAGTAAGTATCCAATCTACTCAATGTATAAAACTTTTATTAATAATTGATCTTATTCCTTCTCATATCTGTGGTTCCTGAATTCCTATATTACCTCATTTCTAGTGATATTGGATGAAATTAGGACACTTTAAATTTAGAAATCTTCAGTACTGCACAGAAAGACAATTTTTTTCCTGGTTCATTTATTACATGAGCTCCCTAAATTCAGGCCAAGACAACTCTGGCTCTGCTTACAGTCGAATTACATTAAACACAGAACTCATTTGCAAATGGTTATTACTCTTAGACTCCAGATTTCTTTTATTCCCCTGCCTGGAAAGAATTCAAACCATTTCATCCATATTCAGTCATTTACATTTTCGAAGGCCAAGTTTCTTTTAATGTCGAGAGTTCTAACTTCTTTGGGTTGTATTTCTCATGTCCCTGGTGTTTGGTCTTCCTCCCAGGCTAGGATCATCTTAAAATTTTATGACTGTGTTTTGAGATCTGCATCTTCTCCCAACACATTAATAAAAATGTTGAATTAGAAAGAACCTTGCACACATCCCCACAGTAACCTCACTTATGGCAGCTCACCAATTCAACAAAATCTTCACAAGAATTTATTCAATTCACTTTCATGAACATATCTGAGAGCCTTCTTCTTTTTTCCCCAAATTTTATTATTTATTGTTGTTTTAATTGTTTGGCCATGCCATGGGGCATGTGGAATCTTAGTTCCCCAACCAAGGATCGAACCTGTGCTCTTCATATTGGAAGCACAGAATCTTAACCACTAGACATCCAGGGAAGTTCTTCTGAGAGCCTTTTTTATACCAGGAACTGGAGGTGAAAAGCTGGATAAGCCCACACTCCCTGTTTCCAAAGTTTTCACATGTGAATTACCATAGGAGACGATTTAGCATCTGAGAGCCATCTTATAAACTTCTAGTCAATGCAAATGTGGGAGAAAGTATCCCACTTGCTTAGAGCCAGCACAGTTTAAAAAAATTAAAGAATTACTATTAAGTCATCAAATGTAGAGATTATCAGGGAACTGTATGTTTTTGCACTGTTGTGTATTATTTGTAGATTAAGTCAGATTCGAAGAAAGGAACACTCTTGAAACAGAGTTGAAAGACACTGGTGAGACTATTTGCTGTGGTCCCTCAGAAGCCTGGAGAGAGTACAGTTGTCTGAACAGGACCCCTAGGTGAGTTAGACAAACAGCCAGCAGCATTGCATCACCTCCTTGCATTGGGCTGCACTGCCTTGGGAAAAGTTGCGTCTGTGTTAAGCATGTCATTTTCCCTTAGAAAGAGAGGACGAAGTTGATTTGGGGGTAGACCTTCCACAGATCCTAATGTATTTTTGTATGTTAAAATGTGAATTGACAATACATTCACTATTGATAAACAATATTAAATAGCAGATAACAATTATGTAAATTTGTGTTTGGGATGTTGTGGCAGAGATGCCTAACAATATGCTAACACTTCTGCAGGATTGAGTTGTTGCTAGAAAGTGGCTGCCCAGCTAGAGACTACATTTCCCAGCCTCCTTTGTATTTGGATTGAGACCCTTCTTTGCATTGCGAGTCCCTTGGGCTGCAAGGATTGAGATCTTCCTTTGGACTGAGTTCCTCCTTTGCACTAAGAGTCCCTTGGACTGCAAGGAGATCAAATCAGTCAATCCTAAAGGAAATCAATCCTGAATACTCATTAGAAGGACTGATGCTGAAGTGGAAGCTCCAGGGCTTTGGCCATCTGATGCAAAGAGACGACTCATTAGAAAAGACCCTGATGCTGGGAAAGATTGAAGGTGGGAGGAGATGACAACAGAGGATGAGATGGTTGGATGGCATCACCGACTCAATGGACATGAGTTTGAGCAAGCTCTGGGTGCAGGACAGGGAAGCCTGGCGTGCTGCAGTCGATGGGGTCGCAAAGAGTCAGATACGACTGAGTGACAGAACAACAGGTGGCTAATTCTCAACCATTCGGTGGAAATAATGTGTGTCTTTTCTGGGCAAGATTCTTAAGCAGCAAGCCTGACCTTTAATTTCTCTCTTTTCCTTCTGGATGTAAAAGACTTGAAGATCTTAGGGGGATGATGGAGCATAAAACAGTAAGGAACCCAGGATATGAATATTATATATGGGGGGAAGTCACCTCCTGATTAATAAGGTCTGCATTGGATGCATTTTTGGATGAATTTTTAAAAAAGCTTCACTATGTTAATACACTTGGGAGGGTATTATTTGTAACAGATAAAGCTACCTAAGTTATTGAGAAAGTCCCTCAGGGTAAAGGATTAGGCAGTTTGAAGGTGTTGGACTATGTACTCTGAAGGGAATTCTATTGCCTGCTTTCTCAAATGACTTCCTTCTCTTTTGTCTCCTGTTTCTCACTAATCAATTCTGTCATGAACAGATTCTCTTTACTTACAAACATCTCAAAGACACAGTGGTTCCTCAGTGGTATTTTTTGATGTCATCAGAATGAAAATGCTTTGGAAAAAGAATTCAGGTAAAGGGGTATGGTAAGGCTGTTAGTGCTATCCTATATTTTTTCCCTCCTTAAATCCATGGTAAGCCTCTACTGGTTGCCTTCTGACAATTAGCAAGAATAGAGTTACTAGTTCCAACCAAAAATTATGAGAAGAAATGAGATAAAATGTTACTTCATATATGTGTGTGTGTATATATATATATATAAGCTCATCTGTGAAAGTGAAAGTGACTCAGTCATGTCGGACTCTTTGTGACCCCATGGACTATACAGTCCATGGAATTCTCCAGGCTAGAATACTAGAGTGGGTAGCCTTTCCCTTCTCCAGCTGATCTTTCCAACTCAGGGATTGAACCCAGGTCTCCTGCATTGCAGGTGGATTCTTTACCATCTGAGCCACAAGGGATACCCAAGAATATTGGAGTGGGTATCCGACCCTTTCTCCAGTGGATCTTCCTGACCCAGGGATCAAACTGGGGAGTCAAACCGGGATCTCCTGCATTGCAGGCTGATTCTTTACCAACTGAGCTATCAGGGAAACCCGAGCTCATAATCGTTAGAAGACTGGCAATGTGGTCTGTTTTCCATAATTAGTGCATGAATAAGCAAAGGGAATTTTAAATAGGGCAATGACAATTAGTACTGAGAAATTCGCATCAATATTTCACTTCTGTGGCTAAAATAATACATTTACTTTTCCCAAATTTTCCATACAAACTGGTGTATACATGATTAAAAGGAGAACAACATATTTAAAATTATATGGTTACATAAGTTTTCAGTTACATGAATATCTTGATCCATTGATTTGCTTTATTTTTATATTAAAAATAATTTTTGTGTGTAGTTTTTTGATAAGAGATATTTTTAAAGTATTGGGTTGGTGGAAAAGTTTGCTTGGGTGTTTTCTGTAATGGTTTATGGAAAAACCGATTGAACTTTTTGGTCAACCCAATATTTTAGGACCCTTCTATTTGTTTATATTACAGTCTCAGAGACTATGGACAAGTTGCTTTACTTCACTGAGCCATAATTTCTAACATTAGGAAAATAAATGAGATGTATGCAAAATGCCCAGTTCAATTCTTGGGAAACAGTGAATAATATCTAATAAATAATTGTGATTATTAATCTTTATTATTGGGACTTCCCAGGTGGCTCTAAGAGGTAAAGAATATGTCTGCAGTGCAGGAGACATGGGTTTGATCCCTGGGTCAGGGAGGATCCTCTGGAGGAGGAAATGGCAACACACTCCAGTGTTCTTGCCTGAAAAATTCCATCGGCAGACGAGCCTGGCAAGCTACAGTCCGTGGGGCTGCAAAGAGTCAGACGCGACTGAGCACACATTTTTTTTTTTTTTTTTTTTTTTCTGTTTCCTTTTGGAACAACACGAAGTGTTTCAATAAAGAGAAGGCTGCCTATGAAACTTCACCTTAGATACCTCAGGATTCACTTTTCAAATGTCCATGTTGTTCTTATGCAAAGCATTTAAATGGTCAACAATCTAGTCAGTCCACACTTTCTTAAAAAATTAGGCCATTAGTAAATTCTTAAGCAAACTCTGTGTTGTGAGGTCATAGGGAGAGAGAGATGTTTCTTTTCTTTTCTTTTCTTTTAGAATTCTCACTTCTCTTTAATCACAGAGTTTTCAACTTTTACAAATAATCTTAGAACAATTCAGGGAACTAAGGTTCGGAGCGGGGGACAGTTCTTACTGGTACATGAACTATTACATGCTCAGTTTTCTGTAAATAATTCAGTTGGCTGGATTAACAAACATTGTCACAGAAACACAATTTTTTTTTAAGCCATAGATCACTACATATATATTTACAAACAGCCATAAACAAACATGCACATCTCCTTACTAGGAAAACTGATATAGATGTTTGAAACATTAAGGCAGTGATGATTCTAAAACATAATGAAATACTAAGTTAAGACTTTATGTTTGTTTTGAAACACATATTCATAGGCAACTGTGACCCAAGCAAACTTTTATTTACCAGGTTGAGTTCATCTGCCAAGGACATGTTATTTATCCATTACCACCACTTCTTCTATGGGATAGGAATTAGTAGCAACACCTGTGATTTTCTCTAATGAATTATTAGTTCCCTCTTTAGGCTTTATTTTGAGGATTTAGTCTTCAGCAGCCTAAGGTGTGCATCACAGAAGGAACAGAGCATTTTTGGGGGGTAAACTAAGAAAAATGTGCAGACTACATTGATTTTCACTTGCATGAAAGTTGGCCTACAATCAAAAACTCAGGATCTTCTAAATACAAAAAACCCTACAAGTGTACCTGACTGCTCAGCCTTCTCAAAACATATTATGTTCTTGAAGCACTCGATCTTCACCTCATTTTCTTTGAAGACCGTTCAGTATTACCCTCTCTAAACAAACAAAGGAAAAAAATGAAGAATGCTGTTTCTAAAAGACTATTTTTGTTGTTGTTGTTCTCTTTACAATGGCATAAACATTTTCCAAGTAAAGATCCAAGCCATAGTCATCACCTCTGATAGGTGAGGCTGTCCAACTGCAGACCCAATTCCTGCAGGAGTGCCTCGTCCCATATGGAGTTATGACCCTGGTGAGTCACACTCTATATGTAGCCATGGAATATAGGCTACGTACAGGGTGTGACTACTCATGAGTACTGAGAAAACTGGAAGAAGAAAGTAAAAGTTAGAAAGAGAAATCTATATTTTCCAAATAGCCACCAGGCCCCTAGGAGCTTCCCAGGTGGCGCTAGTGGTAAAGAACCTGCCTGCCAATGCAGGAGGCATAAGAGAGGCAGGTTCGACCCCTGGGTCGAGAAGATCCCCTGGAGGAGGGCCTGACAACCCACTCCAGTACTCTTGCCTGGAGAATCCTGTGGACAGAGGAGCCTGGCAGGTTGCGGTCTGTGGGGTCTCCAAGAGTCAGACATGACTGAAGCGACTGAGGATGCATGCACACACCAAGCCCCTAGAGTTCTTGAAATTCTACTCACAGCCCTAACAGCTTCAGATTTATGTGTGATGTTCGTGAAAGTGAATCTGTTCAATTTGACACAAAGTAGGATTCATTCAGAAATTATGAGCTTCTGTACTTTTTTATAAAAGTGATTTGCGCCGATTTTCTAAAGATTATTCGCAATTTATAAAATGCTTTATAATTTAACATGTCTAGTGTTGTAATTACAGCTGGGTTGAAAAATACCATAGTGCATATATGGATGTATCAAAAGTTGAGTTGTTTCTTGAAAAATAACCAAACAAACTAGCCTTTCCATGTTAACTAAAATCTTCCTCAAAGAAAGTGTACTATTAGTTTTTGAATGTTTTTCAAGTGAAGCAGTTAATGGGTTTTCACACTGCTGGCAACTGGCTTTCAACTTTTATTTTTGGGCTCACCTGTACTCTCCTGTGGTTTACAATATTTCAGAAAACTCCACTCATGTCCTTAGTCATCTAAGAAGCTACAAACACATCTGCATTTATTTTTATTGCTGTTACTACATATTACAACATTCTGTATTACATTGGACTGTTATGACTTCAGTTTTTCCTCCAGATTTCATTTCTCTAAGCCTGTCGTCTGTAATATCGTCTGGGATTGCTTCTCCTAGATAGCATTCTTTTTTGGAGTTTAGAGATCCCATCTCTTTTTACAGTGCAGGTTACTCCTATTATTAACAAGTTGGGTTTGGTGTTATATACCAGCCTTTAATGTCTATTCTTTTCCTTATAAGTGGTTTCGAAGATAGTTTATTTGTCTTCTGAAAAAGAACAAACTCAATTCTCTAATGCAGTTACCACGCCAGCTCAACATATCCTGGGGCTGCTCTGGCAAAAGGCTGTAAAAGATTGGTATTGATATTCTGTGGCATTCAAATTGTCAAGCTCTCGACAGAAGGAAGAGCATTTAGACAATCTGGCCATGTGGCAGATAATTACACCATTATAAACTAAATTTACAACAGGTGACTTGTAGGCTATGCATTGACAACAGCACCCAAGCTTTTCTTTGATTATTTCCCCATAACTTGACAAGCAAAAGTAGCATTCTTTATGGGCTACATCATTGCAGATATCTTAAATGCACTGCATACACAGTTTCTATCACCTTGCATACAATTTCTTGGTGCTTGTTTATTGTAATTATTTTCCTGCAACTCATAATTAGCATGATCCCTGTGTTCTATGATTTTTAAACTGGACGGTCTAGTTCAAGTCGTTAGAATACAGCTAAGGGAGATGACATACACCAGTAACACTAAGACTCTTGGAGCGTCCTTCAGTGAACTTTCTATATTCTAAGTGTGGAGCACAGAACTGGTCTTTAAATCTGAAGTTAGCTTTGCAAATTCTTCTCCTTCAAAACTCATCAAGCACCTAGAGAAACATGTGCTTTATATTCCAGGCTAGATCCATGTGTCATTGATGGCAAAGATCCAGTGTGCTTTGGAAATTTCCCGGTGCATATTATAAGCTGTTGTTTGCCATCTTGGCTAGCTAATCCTGCCTCATTTATCGGAGAGCCATTTCAGCCTCACTGTCAACAGCAGGGGAGAATCAGGTCACCCTTGCCTAGAATATTATGTAAAAGCTGTCAAATGTTTGGGATTATAGTCACATTAAATGTTCTATAATGTTTCAGGCATATCAGTGTTAGTGAAGAAGATTTAATGTCAAGTTTGTCATCATTCTGCCTTAGATTTCTTCACTCTCCTGCTAAAATCTCATTATAGTATGACCAAAATTTTATTAGAGCCAGTTCTTTGTGTAAGAGGAACAGATGTTGGCAGGTTTATCTGGTTACTCTTATAAATGTTGAAACAAGCACATTTTAAAATGAAAAATGGTCTAATTTGTCTTATTAGCTTTCAGAATTAAATATGCACTCCCTTTATTTCCCGGCCATACAATTCCAGTATATCAACAGAGACTTTTCACATTGGGAGGACCAGCTTATGAAAATGCACAATAAATTTAATAAGGAAATTTTCATTATGGTTTCCATTATAAAAAGCAAAGCTCCCAAACCTGACTACAACAGTTCATTTTGAAATGTATTTACTTTTAAGTTGTGAACATTTTATGATAGCATTAAGAAACGATTGATTCTTGTTGTACATTATGAATACAATGGGCAATCGCAGACGAATGGATATTGGCAGCCTTCGAACATTTCAAACAAATAAACTGTATTTCTGAAAGGTAATTCAAGGTTAGTACATCTCACTGGTGACTAGTGTGGAATTATTGCTGTAGCAAGCTTTCCATATTTCTTGAATCAGACCTAAGAGTTTTATCATCTTTTCAAAAGGAAATCAACTCGACTGTAGATTCACATAATTGAGACGACTTCATGATGAATTCCACCCCACTCATTGCAAAATGCCATTGCCTTCTTTCTACCGGGAAGTCCAGCTCTTCAGTCCTTTCCTTGATCCTCTCACTTCCCAGTTATTGTTATCTAAGTTCAGTTCTGTTCAGTCACTTAGTCGTGTCTGACTCTTTGCGACCCCATGAACTGCAGCACACCAGATTTCCCTGTCCATCCGCAACTCCCAGAGCTTGCTCAAACTCATGTCCATAGAGTCAGTGATGTCATCCAACCATCTCATTCTCTGTCGTTCCCTTCTCCTGCCTTCAATCTTTCCCAGCATCAGGGTATTATCCAGTTATCTACATCTAAATAATTATTTGCATTTAGGGCACTGAACACTTAATGATATTATAGGAAGTATCCAGGCTTTAATCCTGAGAGTTTTAGAAGTAAGATCCTTCACAGAACTCCTGTACATTTGCATTGCTCAGTCCAAGTTTTAATCTACAGAACAACATATGTGGAATCAAGTTTTACTTCCTTGATTACACCTTAGGTTTTTAATTTCAAAGTTTATTTAAAAAAAGTGAAAGTGTCAGTCCCTCAGTCCTACCTGACTCCTGGTGAAAGTGAAAGTGAAGTCGCTCAGTCATGTCTGACTCTCTGCAACCCCATGGACTGTAGCCCACCAGGCTCCTCTGTCCATGGAATTCTCCAGGCAAGAATACTGGAGTCAGCTGCCATTCCCTTCTCCAGGGGATCTTCCTGACACAGGGATCAAACCCAGGTCTCCCACATTGCAGGCAGATTCTTTACCACCTGAGCCCACCAGAGAAGCCCTCAAAGTTTATTAGTTGTCTCAACTATCAACTCTATGTTACAAGCTCAGACAGGAAACTTTGTCAGATGCCCATGAAACAGCGCACTTGGAGGAACTGGAACACATTTTACAGGCCCAGAGACATATGTCAAATGTACAAAAGATCAGACATTAAAACAAAAATATCTACAATTTATACAAATATAGAGATATCTTAAAATACAGTTAATTTATTATTTTTTTCCTTTGAACATTGATTCCTCACTTTAGAGGGAATTTTTCGAGGCATCTGGGATGCCTTTCTCCAGATGGCAGCAGAGCCCTAAAGGGCTGGCAGCTTGGCTAATGGGGAGAAGGAGAAGGAGAAATGATTCTGGAGCACGTGTCATGTTTCAGGCATCACAGGACACAATAGGGGCCAGGACTGGAACAATTAGAGGGATGGGTCCAGGAAGAAGAGGAGGGATCAGAGTATGGCCATATAATTGATCTTTCAGTCATATTTTCTCCCTTTTCTATTTAGTCCTTGTTCTTGGATGTACATTCCTTAACAAGCTAATTTACTGAAATTAATACATTAAAAGAAGAGATTTATTTGTTTTTTCATGCATTATTTTAAGTTTACGGGTTGTACTTTATTATTTGATCAGCAATATGATATTATATAGAATCTGGAAATTAGGAAAAGTTTGTCTTGCAGGGCAGCAATGAAGACACAGACATAGAGAACAGACTTATGGACACTGGGGTAAGGGGAGGAAGGAGAGAGTTGAGATATATGGAGAGAGTAATATGGAAACTTATATTATCACATGTAAAATAGATAGCCAATGGGAGTTCACTGTATGTCTCAGGAACTCAAACAGGGGCTCTGTGATGATCTCGAAGGGTGGGATGGGAAAGGAAATGGGGGAGATGCAAGAGAGAGGGGACATATGTCTATATATGGCTGATTCATGTTGATGTCTGGCAGAAACCAACAAATTCTGTAAAGCAGTTATAGAATTATCCTTCAACAAAAAAAAAAAAATTAAAAAAAAAAGTTTGTCTGGTTCCTGTTCTCCTGGGTCTGAGTTAGCTGACATCTGAGTTCTCTGACTTTCTGTTGGGAGAGAATGGAGGCAACACTGTGTAGTTATGAAAACATTATCAGTTCAGTTCAGTTCAGTCGTTCAGTCATGTCTGACTCTTTGCCACCCCATGAATCGCAGTACTCCAGGCCTTCCTGTCCATCACCAACTCCCGGAGTTTACTCAAACTCATGTCCATTGAGTTGGTGATGCCATCCAGCCATCTCATCCTCTGTCGTCCCCTTCTTCTCCTGCCCCCAACGCCTCCCAGTATATAGTTATCACTAAATTAAGATACTTTAAAACATTATTTGAAAATTCAAATCTGTTACCTTTTTAAAGATATAACTCTCTCAAATCATTTTGTTGATATTTTACTGTAATTCTTTTTTTTGAAATTCAGTAAAAATATATTGATGTCTGATCAATTAAAGAGACATTTCTCCATCCCCTCCAACATAATTCTCTACCTGACATAGAACTCTGGTGTCCAGAGCTCCACCATTGCCTAGACTAGGAAATTTTATAGTCCTTTTTTACAGGGAAGGATGAATGATTATTTAGAGAGCAAGAGAATCTTCAATTCTGCTTCCCCCAGACCTACAGGATATAGGTGAAGGAAACTGATAATCTTGGTTGTGAAAATTAATAAACCTAGCATGATGGCAAGTGGCTTATGAACAGTAGAGAGAAGATAATCTATCTAGGGAGTTGCTCTTCATCAAAAGAACTTGTGTCTATAAATTGTTTTTGATTTCCACAGTGTCTTCAGTTTCTCCTGGATTGATGACAGGTATAATAATACAAATAAGCCTGAACTCCCGTAGGCGAAGGCTGTGGGATTCTGGTTGGCTTGAGAGATGTGTGGGGTTTTTGAGAGAGAGTCTTTGTAGTCATTTTTCCACTGCTGGTCCCAGCTCTCCCGGGAGCTCTCAGGGCCACCCGCCCCCTGGACAGAGAGTGGTAACCTTGCAAGGTCAACCTTGTGAAATTTGAAGGAAATAGTTACCCTGGCGGTGCTGCTGGTTCCATGTGGCCATAAAAGGACCAAGATCAGAAGAAATTCCCTACATCCGAGCCCACTAAAGCATCCAGAAGAGAGAAATCAGAGCATTCAGAGCAGCAAAGAAATGCCTGCTTGATTTTAACACAGGGAGAGAGGCTTTTGTCAGTGGATTTTTTTCATGTGTCTTAGTGAGCATTTGTATCATCTTTTCTCCTCTGGGCTTCCATTTTTCTTTTCTCAGGTTCGCAGTTTCTCCTTCTCTTGTCAACTGATTTTCTGGAACTTCCCCAGATGTGATGCTAGGAGACAACTGAACACCTTCTACCTCCTTCCCAGACAAGAGTTAAAAGAGAAGGAGGGAGTATTTCCTGAGAAGGAGAAAGTAAGTCTCTCTCCAGCTTACTAGCTCCCTCACATCCTTTATTTTTTTGCCTTGACTATCACAAGGCATTCAGAAGTTACATTTTCATATTCTACATGTCATATTCAGAAGTAGAAATCACGGAAGAGTTGGCACTTTACTCATCAGCTGCTCCCGTGTAAATCTTTGTAACAGAACCTTCTCTATGTTTATCTGAAGTCAAGTAAAACTACTACTGCTACTGACAATAATAGCAATAATAATAATAGTACTTGCTGACATGGCAACCCGCTCCAATATTCTTGCCTGGAAAAATCACACGGATAGAGGAACCTGGCGGGCTACAGTCCAGGTAGTTGCAAAAGAGTCAGATACAACTATAACTTAGTGACTGAACACCACCACCATGTGCAAGACACTGTTTCAAATGCTTTAACTTATTTAACTCTTACAACACTGTGAGGTATTATACATATTACTATTATATTTATTTCTGTTCTATGGTTAAGAAAGCTGAGCCACAAAGAGGTTAAGTGACTTGTCCAAACAGAAACTGGCAGAGCCAGATATAACAAAAACAGTCTTCACTCTTAAGCACTGTGCTAAGATTTCACCTGTAAATTCTCCCTTTTAAAACAAATCTGAAATCCTTTAACCTAGAAGCCCTTGAATTGAGCATCTGAAAACAGAAAATGATCTCAAGAAGTGATACCCTGAGCTTTTATCATTAAAACGAAGGCTGCTAACATTATTCATAGACTACTAAATATAAGGTAACTAGACACCCCAGGTTGTTTGAAACAATCCTGATTTATATCTGCTATTTAAAGCCATTGCTATTGTGATCACTGAACTTATTTTTTTCTAGAAACAGAATCTTTTTGTGCTTTGCCAAATTTCTAACTCCAAATTCTGGTTTGGAGCAGGACACTTCTCTTGTGTGGAATGGGTATATTCTTAAAAGAATGTTGGAATGGAGGGGATTGCCATGTTCTCTCAGGGAGAGGGCTGTGTGATTTGTGCTGATTTTGATGTAAGGAGGCTCACTGGAGGAATTGGGATAGTTTTTGTTTGTTGTGTCTTCTTTCTTAGGAAGGATGGGTTGTAGATTGAGGTGAAGGAAGTGTCTGATGGCAAAGAATAGAGAGTCTGCTTCAGTCTGAACAAGGGAATCGATGCAAGAAAAGCGGCATAATACTTGAAATGCATGAGAGGAGGAGAAAGAAACTTGAAGCCTCTTGTGGTGATCTGGATTTAAATATGAGAAACAGGAAGTTCAGGAGGAAATCTGAAGGCAGAGAAAGATTGAAATCGGAGGACCAAGTTGTCAGAAGTGTGCACATCTTCATGAATGCCTGTGTTGCTTTTCTGCAACTAACTAAATCATGTTGCAGTCTTTGAATGCATTACTAAAACAAAACCTGGATTAAAAATTAAGCTGCAAAATTTGAGGGAAAATGGACATTGACAGTATCCTCAAAAATGTAAATAATATGGGAAAGGGGTTGGAGGTCATTGAGAATTTTAGATGTTATTAAGCTTGGCGTGGAGTGAGGATATCTCTGGAGTGATAAACTAATGGATTCATATTATTTTCTCACTTTTAGATTCCCTGTCTCTTTTGATTGAAGTAGTCATATATAATGGGTTAAAGACTTCCAAGAGTTTAGATAAGAATAAAAAAGCACTCATTGATTATTTCAGATAGACCTCACCTCCCTCTACAATCTTTGTTGATCAATTTCTTCTATTCCTTCTTCCCTATCCCCGCCCCCACTCAGGAAAAACAGATTGAAGACCACTATTTTAACCGAGTTTCCCTAAATAACAAAGACTGAGGTTAGGTGAAGTCACCAGCTTTATAGGGAAGTGAAATCTACCAAAGCTTCAAGAATGAGAGAAAAGGGAATGAGTCCCAGAAAGATGAGAAGAAAATACCAGGTGCTGTGTTCCTTTGCCTACGGACACCACTTCAGGTTTCCAGCCAGATGTATGAAAAACCGTAACTCAGACCGGCCCATTAGAAGGACTTTATCCACTGTATCATCCTGGTGCTGTCTCCCATTGGTCTGTCTGCTGCCTGAACTGTCCGCCTCCCTGTGTTTTGGGATTGCATTACTTGGCCCCTTTGGAAGTCACTGTCTGTGGTGTTTCATCTAGTCCAGAACTGCCTGGACATGCCAATGGCTCTGGGCACAGAGCTGAACTGCCTCAGGCACCGGTCTCCGGGAGCCCGCGGGGAGTCTGTGGCCTTGCTGCGAGCCGAGGTGGGCAGCTGTCCAAGGTCATGTGACAGAGGAGCTGAGAGGCCCTGAGGAAGCATCGGGATGCAGCACACGTCCCGCCTCCGCTGTGAACTACCGCAGCACCTAGAGCTCGGGGTGTGTGAGAGCAAGCGTCTTGACTTTCTGTGCTTGCAGACCTTAGCACACATCTTGCACATAAAGGCAGTTAATTAACGTTTGTAGAATAAAAGAATATCAGCTTCAAAACTCAAAATTTTAAACCCCCAAATAAGATATCTAAATTCTTATGACATTTTGTTGACCATAATCCAGACATCAGAAAATCACAGCTAAAACAGTAATCAGGGAGTCTGTAGAAATCCTTTGATAAATTAAACTCATTAAACAAACAATAAAACCACTTCACTTTGACTTCTAAAAACTCAAGCTAGCTCTCGGTATAGACTTTTAAACTGTGGATAGGGACTAAAATGAACATCTTTGACATGTGATGCTCAAAAATATTCTGTTTCTTTTTTTCAATTTCACTACATTTGAGTTTGGGGATAATAACTAACAGTTATTTTTAAACAGATCCATTGTTTGTAAATAATTTTCACAGTGTTCCTTACAGAAAAACGTTTTTAAAAAAACAAACCAAGGTTAAATAGTTTGCCCAGCAGTACAAAGGTATAGGTGGAGGAAGTTTTATGAAATGCTTGTTTTTCAGTATCTTTTTCTACAAAAGCACATGCCAACTAGCAGATGAAGAAGTATCCAACATGTTTTCATACCTCTGTTTCCTGACACCTGATATAAAACCATAATACACTCTATTAAAAACAATTATGAGAAATAATAAATTTAGAAAATGATACTAACAAAACTGGAGTGAACTATTAAAGGAACCTGTTTAAAGGAAAACTACCATAGATAGATAAATAAAGAAATAATGTAAGCCAGTGTCAAGAGAAATACAGCTTCAAGCAATACACATCACACAATGTATCTCAAAATAGAAGTCCATAGTTTCACCTTTGCAGTTTTTCTACATAAGTACAGAAGTCAAAATTATTTTTTATGTTTTTGAGGGGACAAATACTCATACATGGCAAAATCATGGTAAAATGATAGGTGTGTTCAAGAAGGTAGACTCTTAGACTTGGAAAGAAAATACTTGCTTGTGGGTCTGAAATGATACTGTGACTAATTGATACTCATTTCAGGTATGCATGCATCCAAAAACATGGGAAAAATGAATAATATGAAGATAGAAAAAGTAAAACAGAGGCAATTCTTTCTGTTAACTGATGGAAAGTACATTCAGAAGCAGCCTTTGCTAATCAGCAGATAGTCTACATAGATAAAGAGTTTTAAGGAAAAAAAGAAAAGGTTTTCAAGGACTCAGTTATAATTTATATAGGTGTTTGCCTTTTGTGCGTGTATAGAAATGTGTATCCTTTTTCTGTTCTGAGCAGAACATCTTTATCCATCACAGTAAGAAGGCATATGGTGCACTGAGGACCAGAAATATGTACACCGAGGTCATTATCAACTTCCACAGACCAATTACTTTCTTCAACGCACATGAATTCCCATGTCATCAGACATGAAAACTGAAGTGTTCAGGATCTCTGTTCGTTTGTTTTCTTTCTTATGTGGTCAAAAGAAAAAAAAAAAAATACCACTGTAGTATATGAAAGACCAAGAGATAAAAATAATTCAAATTCAAATCTGGTCCTCATCAACTTAAAATTTACTAATCATAGAAGATTCAGATAAAACACCTACTTGCAAGTCAATGAATTTCAAATTTGGGCAAAGTTTTTTCGAGTTTTAGACCATTAGCATGTAGTCACAGTGACACTTTGTGTTCACTGCTAGGGAATGCAGTCTAGGAAAGTGCTAGAGGAGTGGATACCAAAGGCATCACATGGAGAACATTGCTATACAGTCCATCTCTGGGAGATTCAAGGAGAAAATGAGAAACAAAGCAAGTTGAAATGAAACAGGTCAACATGAAACCTGTGAGCTCAGTCTGACCTGTACAATACAAATAAGGTGTGTGAGTAACTCAGAGTGTCTCCAAAGTCAGTAATATTCTTCATATTGTTTACTAGAGTGTGCTCTTTCTGCTTTTTAAGTTGGCTGACTTGAAAACCTCTGTCTCAAGTACCTATTCTATAGCATTTATTTAGTGGTGTTACTGCAGGTTATTTCAATTGTTTATGAAAATCTCAGTGGGTAGTGGGACTTATGCTTTGAAATAAAATCACACAGAAACTTATTTTGTATTCAAAATTCTGTTTTTTTCTCTTGAAGTGATACAATTCTACTTATATCTGATGAAGTAAATAGTAAAAAATTTCAATGACTGCTAGCAGAAGAGACATTTTGAATCTAGCTATCCAAATGTATAATTTCACACCATCTAGATAAGGATATTTAATTTTTTTAGTGTAAAAAGAATATTTTCTTTTAACACTACAGTTATCTTTATAAGGATTGTTTTTGTAATGTAGATATGGAGAGAAAAAAAATTTTTTAAGCCAACAAATAAAAGTTGAATTTTCTAGAATATTTATAATAAAGTAGTTTGGAAGAACATTTCAAAATCTTTCAACAATTAAATAAATCATGGAACTGGATTTTAATGCAAGGCATTAATTAGTATACCTAGACATCAAACACTGAACTAATCTGTGCTGGAAAGGAGTACATCAATTATTTGAGATGAAAGGCCTAAAGCCAAAGGACCAGTTGGGTATCAAGAGCATCACTCCCAGGTGCCTGATATATCTTGTCTAAATACAATTTGGAAACAGCTGGAAAATAAGAACTATCTAAAAACTCACTAGGGATATTTGGTAACTCTGATAGAAACTTTTAACAATTCAGATGATATATGCATTAATATATATATATACTTGTACATATATATGTATACACATACACATGTATACACATGTATATATGTATATACATATGTATGTATATACATGTACATGAAGACAGTATTTGTGTAAAAATAGATATAAATTAATTTGCATCCTTGTAGGTTAAGTCAGTTGTGGAGTTAAGTAGAGAAAGTATATTAGAGACAAAGTAGAGAGAATTCTGGAGTGTGAAAAACATGCAGATTGACCATATCATATTTGTTAAAATTATTGGTTGACTTCTTTTCTTTCTCTCTTAGCTTACCTCTAGATAATTTTTTCAGTAGTAATTTAGGACTTCCCTGGTGGTTCGATGGTTAAGAATCCACTGCCAGTGCAGGGGACATGGGTTCAATCCTCGTCCAGGAAGATCCCACATGCCATGGGACAACTAAGCCTGCAAGGTGCAACCATGGAGCCCCCATGCCCTGGAGTCATGCTCTGCAACAAGAGAAGCCACCACCAGGAGAAGCCCGCACACTGCAACTAGGGAGCAGCCCCCACTTGCGGCAAATAGAGAAAGCCACGGCATGGCAGCCCATTCCAGTATTCTTGCCTAGAGGATCCCCATGGACCAAGGAGCCTGGCGGGCTACAGTTCAAGAGGACACAAAGAGCTGGACATGACTGAGCGACTAAGCAGCACTTGTAGGAACAAAGATCCAGTGCAGCCCAAAATTAATTGATTAATTAAAATCATAATTGAAGCTCAGATTATTTAGAAAACTTGCCCCAAAGCTGGCAATTAGTAAGAGGCAGAGCAAGGACTCGAACCCAGAGCTTGTTGGCATATTCTTTTCTAGGGCTTTAGTGGCATATTTCCTAATTTACTTATATTTGCATCTAAGAAGTTGTGAATTGATAACTTGTAAGTTAAATCTCTCCTCAATGGTGAATTTGCTTGAATTTGGAAGAATTCTTAAATTATTTAATCTCCAATCTTAAATATTTACAGATTCACTGCAGTTTCCCAAAGAGAGAGATTATTTCTTCTTATACGAATGTATTCCTATGCAGCAAATAAGTACCAGATTACAGAACAAAAGATAATGAAATTGTGGGTTAAAAAACATTATTCCTAAAACTACAGCTATGTCTTCTTAAACTCAGCAACCTACAACTTCATATTAATAAGTGAGAAGTTAGAAGATTCTATCATTGGTTCACCTGCCATGTTGTGAGGGTAAAAGAGATTTTGTCAACAATTCTGTCAACAAAAGAGATATCAGAACAATTGGAGTACATGGGGACAGTTCCCAAACTGATCACGCTACTTGTGAGAGCAACTCTACTGATGAAAATTCATTCTGCGTTTACGTCATTGCATGCAGTCAACTTATATTTGCTTATCTTTAGGAACAAGTTAGAATTGTGGAAGAATCAAAAAAGTTTTTAATTTTTTGAGCAAAGCAAAACAGAAATGGTCAGGCATGTGACAAACAATATAAGACACTCCAGTCTTGTAAAATAAGAGAAAGAGGTGAAAATGAAAATGACAGTTTTGTTTTAGTATTATTGTTGGTAGGTGAAGGAAGGAAGGGCTAAATAAACATAACTCCAGTAAAATGAAAGCTATTATTACTGTTTTTCTATTGAATACTTACCATGTACTAGAAGCTGTTATGTTCTTCACAAGTAATATTTCATGTAATTATCATAAATAAATATACAAGAAAACTGTATTATCCATAATTTACATAAAAGGAAACTGAGGCTCAGAGGGATTAAGTAATTTACTAATATCAACTTGGAAATGACACAACTAAGATTGGAAACTAGGTCATTTTTGCTCTAAAGCCCAAGCTTTCTATAAAATGTCCAAGGAGAAAAATCCTGGTATCATAAGTGACAGTTGAGTAATGTACTCAAATGAATTACTCTTAATGTTATTAGTGTGATATCTGATCTATAATTAAAAGCAGGTGATAATGTTTAGTAGTAAGATCATTAAATGAGGATTCAGAAAAACCTACCTCTGCTCCTTAGGCTATTTGTATGGAGTTAGGCAAGTCCTTGGTACTTTCTTCAGTTTCCTTATCTATAAAATTAGTTAATCCACTCAGTGCACATTTACTGAGTGTGCAGGGGACGGTAATCATTTTCAATGCAAGGTCCCATTTCTAAAGTTGTGCGAAACCCAGAAATGAATGAACTATGACTCCAAGTCTGTATTATAATTGCATGTGGAATAGTTGTAACTTTTTCATAATTATTTGTGGAGTTTTGATGGATGAAATAACATATCTTTTAAAATCTGCAAATTCTGTAAATCAAATCTTAACCCACAATGCATAACATTTCTTGACTGCTTAAAATTAATCATATTACCTAATTATATCATCATAAATACACTGTGAGATAGGTATTCTTAGTTCTATTTCGTACAATAAATGAGGAAACCAAGGCTCAGAGATTAAATTATTTTCTCAATTTAGCATAAATTGAAAGAAGTAAGATCAAGGATCGAATTAGGTCTATCTTAATCCCAAATTGATGCTTTCCATTTATTCATTTATTTATTGAACTAACATTTATTGAGTACAGAATAATGTGCCAAGCATTGTGCTAAATGCTCACAAAAGAGATCAAATCTCTGCCAAGATGAAATTTATAGTCCATGGGATAAATCATGCATTCAAAAATATACATAAGAAGTACAACAGTATAAATTGTTAAAATTTTGCAAAGGAAAATTATAGGATACTATGAGAAAGAATAAGAGGGGAAATAAATTGGAGTGGTTTGTCAAGAAATGAACCACAAGGAAGAGCTTAAACTCTGAGATAATCTAAATTTCAGTGCTGGCCTCATTTTAACTTTTTGACAATGCCAATTAATTTAAGTAAAATCCTGTATAGTATGATCAATTCAATAGCATTAGGCCAGTGATAAGGTCTAGGAAATGCAGTGGTGTTTATATTAGCATATACTTTCCTATCTGCGCAGTGACAGCCAAAGAAATTGACATGCAGAAGTGCTTTGAGTAATATGGGTGTGTGTACAGAGGTGGGAGGTAGAGAAGAAAGAAAGAGGGCATAATTCGAGGTAGTCAATTCACTGGTTAACATTCTCTGCTATCTTTCCTTTCCGAGCAAGAAATTGGTATCTTCACCTTGTGTTATGAATTGTTATATTCCTAATGTGGGATTTAGTTTTCTCCTTTTTCCCATCATCATTGCAAATCTGCTTGCCTCATAGCAGGGTTCTGTGGGTTAATCATTTATTCAGTATCTGGAAAAGTACTTTGGGTCTCTCAGAAGCAAACAGAAGAAATATCTTATAAGGTAGAGAATAAATAATACAACAATAACAAGCCGGTGAATTGCAGTTGGTGTGCATCTGTTATCTCGAGTCTTGCCTGGACCCTACCAGTTATGCCTCCGTGGGCGGGCAGGGTGAATTACTGAAGTAAAACACACATATTATTCCTGGCCCAAAGAGTATGTTCAATGGATATCAGGAGAAGTTCTCCTAAGAGTTGAACTGAAGAGGGGACAATAAATAGAAAAGCAAGATAATCCAAAAAGTGGTTTCTTAACTTTTTTATTCAAGAAAATCTTTCTAGAACTTTCTTAGGGTTGTGCAGGATATTGTGGGCTTGATTTCTTTTTTTTATGGTTTCTGAACCTCCACCTCAGTTTACTTTTGGGTATACACTAGTGACCTATGGAATGCATTTTAAAAATGTAAAGTGTAAGCACTTTTCTCCCCAGTGGATTTATATTGGTAGACTCCAAAGACAGAGCCATACACTAGAAAAACATCTGCATTCTGTGCCAACCAGTACAAAGCAACCTGTTCTCTTCTCCATCATGTAATTGTGAATATTGCCACCTCTAGTCTTCCCTCACCTGGAAGTAGGAGATATTGTGATATGAGCACATAACCGTACAAAATGGATGAATCACCCATGGAACCCAATCAGGCGTCCTACAGAGGATGAGATGGTTGGATGGCATCACTGACTCAATGAACGTGAGGTTAAGTAAACTCCGGGAGTTGGTGATGCACAGGGAGGCCCGGCGTGCTGCAGTCCATGGGGTCACAAAGAGTCGGACATGACTGAGTGATTGAACTGAACTGAGGCACTTTAGAGGGCTTCCCTAGTAGCTCAGATGGTAAAGAATCTGCCTGCCAATGCAGGAGACCTGGATTCAGTCCCTGAGTTGGGAAGATCTCCTGGAGAAGGGAATGGCAACCCATTCCAGTATTCTGGCCTGGAGAATTCCATGGACAAAGGAGTCTGGCGGGCTATAGTCCATAGGGTTGCAGAGTCAGACAGGACTGAGTGACTAACACTTTCACTTTCACAGGAGCTTCGGAAGCCTTTTCTTCACTCACAGCTCTGTTTTATGATTCCATCCAGATTCCACAGAACTAAACCCTGTGGCTAGGTCCATTCACGGCAGTCAAACAGGCGCAAACCCAGAGTCAGGTATGACCACCCCTCTGGAGCATAAGCGTCTGTTAAGCTGCCAGTGGTCAGGGAAGATCATTCATATTCTTGGAGAAATTCAAGTCAGTTTGCTTGCTTTCTTCCTTCTGGGAAAGTGAAAGTTTTAGTCACTCAGTGGTGTTCAGTTCTTTGTGACCCCCATGGAATGTAGCCCACCAGGATCCTCTGTCCACAGAATTCTCCAGGCAAGAATACTGAGTGGGTAGCCATTTCCTTCTCCAAGGGATCTTCCTGACTCAGGGATCAAACTCAGGTCTCCAGCATTGTAGGCAGATTCTTTATCATCTGAGCCACCAGGGAAGCCATAGGGATTCTGTTGGAAGAAAGAGAGAGGAGGAAGAGGTAAGTTTTGGACCAGAGGCAATTTGAAAGGCCAGTATAGAAGGTCTAGTTCTCTTGAGTCTCTACTGACATAAGTATATCCTCACCTACTTCTGAGAAAGAATTAGAGTCTGATCCGAAAGCAGCACAATTATAGGAACTGTCCAGGCAGGGGAGAAGTTGTACTGTAGGTTCTGGAGAGGGCAGCTAAAGCCTCCAGTGGCAATGCTGGTAGGGCCTGAAATTGGGCAGATGACCAGCACTGACCATTCCTAGTAACCTAGAGCCCAAATGGGAGGGTATTGTGGGCTTGATTCTTTTTTTTTTATGGTTTCTGAACCTCCACCTCAGTTTACCTTTTGGTATACACCTCCAAATATATAAAAGTCATTCCACTTCTTCGGTAGGGGATTTTTCCCCAACATTTTTATTCAACTCTTGCCACCTATCTCAGCATGTCCATCTAGCATCCTGCTCTGCAGAACAAGAGTTGAGGCTAGTGAGGCTAGTGGCCTAGTGTCTGGGGGGTGGGAGAGCAGCAAGAGGCGTGACCCATCCTCTGATATCCTGAACCCTGAGCCTTCTGTGTTCAGAAGAAAGCCAGCTTTCACCATATTCTATTGTCTGGTAACCAGGTTTCTCAGGGAGAGGCTCTGGGGACTGGGGTGGCAGCAACCAACAGCCATTCTGAGGAGGATTTCTTTTTTTTTTTTTTGGTAATTAATTAAAAATTTTTTTTACTTGGAGGGTGATTTTTTTTTTACCCTATGGTAAAAAAGCTATGAGTTTTCCAGCAGTCATGTATGGATGTGAGAGTTGGACTATAACGAAAGCTGAGCACTGAAGAATTGATGCTTTTGAGCTGTGGTGTTGGAGAAGACTCTTGAGAGTCCCTTGGACTGCAAGGAGATCCAACCAGTCCATCCTAAAGGAAATCAGTCCCAAATATTCATTGGAAGGTTTGATGCTGATGCTGAAACTCCAATACTTTGGCCACCTGATGTGAAGAACTGACTCATTTGAAAAGACCCTGATGCTGGGAAAAATTGAAGGCAGAAGAAGGGGATGACAGAGGATGAGATGGTTGGATGGCATCACTGACTTAATGGACACGAGTTTCAGTAAACTCTGGGAGTTGGCGATGGACAGGGAGGCCTGGCGTGCTGCAGTCCATGGGGTCACAAAGAGTCGGACACGACTGAGCGACTGAACTGAATTGAACTGAGCTCCTTTACAACGTTCTGTTGGTTTCTGTCATAGAGCAACATGTGTGCATACTTATTCACTCAGTCGTGTCTGACTCTTTGCAACCCCATGGGCTGTAGCCAGCCAGGCTTCTCTGCCCATGGGCTCCTCCAGGCAAGAATACTAGAGTGGGTTACCATGCCCTTCTCCAGAGGATCTTCCCAATCCAGGGATCAAACCTGGGTATCCTGCATTGCAGGCAGATTTCTTTATTGGCTGAGCCACAAGGGAAGCCCTACAACAACGTGTATCAGCCATAAATATATATACATCTCCTCCCTCTTGAGCCTCTCTCCCACCTCCCAAATCCTACCCCCCTAGATCATCACAGATCTCTGGGCTAGGCTCCCTGTGTCATACGGTAACTTCCCGCTAGCTAGCTATTTTACAAACGATGGTGTATATACGTCAGTGCTACTTTCTCAATTCATCCTACCCTCTCCATCCCCTGCTGTGTCCACAACTGAGGAGGATTCCTGATGCTGCCAGGCCTTGGGTAGGGATGCTCCTGAAAGGAGAACCAGCTGGGGTGAGGACAGCAGAGTACAGTTCCGCTGGAGGGCAGAGCTGAGGATACATGTTAAGGCCAGGCCACTGGAAGGATTTGGGAGCAGAGATGGGAATGAGAGGAAGTAAACCTTGCTCCTCCGTGTGCCTGGGAACGTGACATTGCACATCCCCGGGGAACTGAGAGGAGAGGACCATCTCATCAGGCCATTTCCTACAGAAGGTTGACTGTCATTGGCCTCTTACCCTCTTGAGCCCCTAATGAGAGGGAGCACGTGAACCTGTGACCATGGGCCTCTGGGATCCACCGTCAGTCTTTGTAACAGCAGCATGCTCCTGGCTTATCCCTTTGGGGCCAGAGTGAGCTCTGCAAGAGACTTGGCCCAGGCCTGGAAATCTAGCTGCTCCTTTATGCATCCTTTATGCATCACCTCCCACTTTTCTCAAGCTTACTTCTCTCCATATATTCTAGTCATGCATAACATCACTGGAGTAGATTCTCTTCCATGACACAAAATTATTAATGTTACTCTTCCCATTTCAAATAGAAAAGAAAGCAGCTTGCTGTTCAATAAGTTAAGTATTTATGGAAGGGGGGTGGGTTGTAACATTTGTCAGTTGAAGAAATCAATCATCCAAATATCAACAGGCCTCACATCCTCTTAATAGTCTCATGTTCAATATTTTCTTACTCCAGAAAAACTTTCATTTCCTTCAGTGAGAAATCTCCCTATATAAGGAATATAGATCCCATGCCTAAGGCAAGGCCTACATGATTCTAAAAACTAAATAGTTTGTAGTTGTATGAAATAGCCTGTTTAATTCCCAATATTGAAAAATGTTGGATTTTAATAGTAATGTTAACCTCTTAGCATCAACCATCCTTGTTTATTTATTCACTTAATCACTTAAAGCCATGGATCAGTGGGGACCCAATTATAATATTTCAGTGCAATTAATACCTGACTTTTTCCGTCATGTGGATCACAGCAGCATACTGGAAATGGAGTGTCCAGGAAAATCAGGTCAAAGCTTCATGAACGTGTAAAAGGAAAGTACTTATTTCTTTGTTCTGGACATTTCCTTATTTAGTGACTGAGTTAGGTAAATCGAGTTGCACAAACTTTCAGCACAATTCTGATGATATTGACCCTGGTTGACTGTCATTTTCTATTCCTGGTTTGAGCAACTTGTAAAGAATGAATAGACCTGGAATGAATCCCTGGTATTTGCTTGTCATTTTAGAATTGGCATAATGCTTTCATAGATTTAATCTTTGGGGGTCCTCAGAAGAATACTTTTAGGTAAACAGAACATCTAAGTAAAACAATTATAACCATTCCCATTTTACAGCTAATGACACAGACCCAGAGAGGAAAGGACAGGCAGACCAAACAAAAGACAGCTGTTACGTTTTCCAAAGTATTGTGAACATATTTCAAATGACTATTTTTTTCTTCTTCTTTTTGTCAGTGGTTAATGAACACCATATGAAACAACCCTTATTTTGGCCATTATTAAAAACATTAACTTTTTAAGGACTCTGACTTCTTCCAATCCTAGCCTTGCCCACCACCCTCCTGATCCCTCTTTCCTCCAAGTCACCAGATCCTAATCAGTTAGTACTTCACTCGATGTCCGATGCTGAAGCTGAAACTCCAGTACTTTGGTCACCTCATGCGAAGAGTTGACTCATTGGAAAAGACCCTGATGCTGGGAGGGATTGGGAGCAGGAGGAGAAGGGGATGACAGAGGATGAGATGGCTGGATGGCATCACTGACTCAATGGAGATGGGTTTGAGTAAACTCCGGGAGTTGGTGATGGACAGGGAGGCCTGGCATGCTGCAATTCATGGGGTCGCAAAGAGTCGGACACGACCGAGCGACTGAACTGACTGACTGAACTGACTGCTGTCACACATTCCTCAGTGAAGCATCAACATCCCAACCACCGATTTCAAAACAACTTTAAAAAACAGTGATCAAAAGTAGATTTTTCTACTGGAACTAATAGGTATTCCCGGGCAATTCCTTCCATATTTTTGCAGAGCGTAGGCTGTTCATAAATAATGTCAGAAGTGGGCCTTCGCTCCTTTGGTAAGATGGTCATTTAATGTAAGTAAATCCACATTAAATATTGAAGATCAGAAAAAAGCAGCCTCTTCAAAGAGGTCACATTTAAGTGAAAAAAAAAAACAACACACCACCATGTGTGGGAAGAACACCAGTCCGGTGCTGGGTGGCACAGAGTTAATGGCTCACAGAGAGCGTATACATGTTTTTTAAAGATGGTTTATTGCTTACAAAAGGAAGTAGTCTTGAGAGACTGGATACATAAACTGGCTCCAGCCAGCTGCGGCTGTCGGACTAGGAGGGATCCTGTTCAATTAGTGTTGTAAAATAAAATACTTTGTAAAGGAAATAAACACAATGCGAGCTAAGATTCATGCTTTCAAATATACACAAGGTTTGAATTTTTAATTAGGGCTGCTAATTACAGTCATCAGAAAGCAGAACAGAATAGATTTTACCTTACATTTAGCAGACAAGCCTTCAACCCCAGTGTATTTTTCAATTTCATTAATATTTTATGAAAATGGCCCTTGCAGCTTTAGCCTATTCTAGTCTCCTACAAAACTGCCCCACATTATGGATGCCAATGCCTTTAAGCCATGTGCATTAGTGTGATGACAAAATGCAAAACAGCGTCTTGTCAACTATCGCATCAATTGATTCTATTAGATAGTGTAAAAACAGTTGGGTGTGAGTTATCATCTCAGTGACACTAATGATGAAGCAAGATACTGGCTGAGAACAGGCATTAGCTATAAGCCAGAAATTAATGATTCTAATATTTTTGAACAAATTAACCTTAATGAACTGGTCTTGCAAATACTGTATTATCTTCAGATAAGTCAGTGAGTGGAACAATGCTGTGACATGCACACGTAGTAAACTTATATAAATAGGGATATTAAATAAACACAAACCCTGTATGTCTGTGTTTTACCGGTTTACCAATTTCTCATGCCTGTTTGTGTCTCAGACACAACATAGATCCAACTAGTCATTCCACTGTTTCTAGTGAAATTGATAGTGATTGAGTATTTTATAAGATTGCCAGTAACTTAGTGGAAGCATAAATAAAATATCCCCCCAAATTACAGGGTAACTGATTGTCAGAAAATTAAATTTTATATTTAATATGCAAAGGACTTCCCTAAATGTAAAGTGAATCCTCTTGTAAAATAATTATTTCTTCTGTTATTCTGAAGAATATTACCCTTTTTCATTACTTGTTCATCTGTTTTGTTAGATTTGGAGTTTTGGAAAATGGGTTTTCCTAAAATAAGTCACACCTGAGGTACTCCTTGAAATGAAGCATGCATTTCTCCTCTGGAAAGACTAAAAAAAGTTCATTATAGTGATCCCAAACTAGACATTGGTGGGATGACTTTGAAACATAAAACAGTAAGACAGGAGCACTTTCGTTAACAATTCGTGCACAAAAGCAAAGTACTGTACGGCGCAATTTTGACTCATTCTTGCATTCCCTGTAATCATTAGTGTGCCAAAGTTAATAGCATTCAGTTAGTGGTAGTACATTTGACAGACAAATTAAATACACCACCCCCTCTGCCCAAGATAGCTCACTGCCAGATTCAACTGCAGCTCAAAAAAAAAAAAAAAAAAAATTAATGATATTATAACAGTGGTTTTGCTTAGATAGTTTCTTGTATGGTTCTTCCACACAATGCAGCTTCAGTTATCTCTCTTTACCCAGAAAACTGCACTCAGGTGATCACAATTTTCATCACAAAGGATCTTTATTTTTGCTTAACAATGTTTAGTGCCTACTCAAATCTGTGGTCCAAAATCCTGGAAACCCATTCATAAATCCCATACAAAACTCAGATGGCTAATTTAAAGAAGAGGAAACAAAGGAAAGGCACTTGCCAACAACAGTTTGTTGGCTTAACTTTGACTTGCTTTCCTGGGAAGGAAGAAAACAGAATTTTCAATGTGAACTGTCAGCCCCAGTTATGACAGAAGCTCACTAGTGAGAGATCCGGAGTCTCCTTTCCATTGGCAGTGAAGCACAGAAACCCTCCAAACAGAATTCTTTCAAGCTTCCTCTACAACTCCACTTAAATAATTTACTTTTTATTTTTTCTCAGACTATTCTTTTTAAAGTTGGCTGACATGTGCATTGACAAGCATGCTTTACTGCATAAGATGACTTGTGTATTTGGAAAGGGAAAAAAGAAAAAAGTCACAAAAATCCCTCGAACTCTGAGAGTAAGAGAACTACTGTATTTACTTTGGGAGAAAACAGTTAGTCTGAATTCTGTCTTCAGCTGAGGGGCACTAAATAGAAACTAACATAAGTAAAATAGCTCCTTTGGGGGAAGGTGGTTTACTAATTTAAAAACCAAACCTGTGGCTGTGTGCCTAATTCAGCAAACCTAACTGGGCAAAGAACTTAACAGTTCTCTCTGCTCCAGGCAGAGAGACCTTAAATCTGTTCATTAGAACATAATACATTGTCATTTAATCCAGGAAAGCATAATTCTAAAGTTCATCCTTTTATAGTTCTGACAGTTACTGGAGAGTGTAGTAGATGAATAAAATGATGTGGAAATAATGGCATAAGTGGAGCTGTTGATATTCTAAATCCTTGTTTTTACACTTCAATATTTATGATGATGTGCAGTGACTGAAATAGAGGCTGGAGAGAAACTAACATAGAAGGTGGAAGGACAACAGGCTATTTAGGTCACTCATGTATATTTGGATTATAAATGGCATGAGTGACATGGGCTTGCTGAATATTTTTACAATGATAAAATACAATAAACTCGTTCCTGCAAATCTTACTGTGAAAGAATTCAGAAAACTCAATCTTTTTGCTTTTGTTTTTACTAATCTAGAAAACATTCCTCTCTTGAAAGATAACTGTGTGTTTTCTGAATAGTAATGAAATCTTCTTTCTATAAAAGATCATTTCTCCCCCTCTACCCCTGAAAAAAGTTTTATGTAATGCTTTTTGAATGGTTGACAGAACTCTACCTGGTATGCAATTTTGTATTATATAAAACATACTTTATAAGATAACATATTATTATAGATGTCTTTATATTGCTTTTTCATAAAATCTTCCTCTGCTGTAAGACTTTCAGTTTTTACTGGCAGGGTAGGAAGGAGTAACCTGGCAGAGGACATTGCTTGACTATAGTTGTTTTACATTAACCACTTCTGTCTACAAGTTCTTCACCATTCGGTGGGGAAATGGAACACAATGGTTTATTTACTACTAGACCTGAAATTATATTCAGACCAAAGCAATAAGTAGCAGAGTTGCTGTAGAATAAATTGCTCTAAAATGTACTTTCAACTTGCAGTGGAAAATGGCCCTAGAATTATTTTGAAGTTATAATAAATAATGAGCTTATGCAAGCCCATTTTTTCATAAAGACCTAAGAAGTAGTCTATTTATAGTGACATACTCTCAATGTTATAGTTAATAAATACTTTGAATCTAGATGCAAATAATTGATGAAAAATTTTTCAAGTAGCTAATATTCCAAATAATAAAAGGTACTGTAAAAGTCAGGTCATTCAAAATTTGACATATACTGGTCCTCATCATTCCATCCACCAATCAATGTACAATTAAAAAAATCTTAAATAGTTTATAATCTCCATCTGTGCAATAAACTCAAAGTGATTACTTTTCTTTGATATTCTTCATTCAGTCATTTGCTTGTCCCTTCTTTCATGTATTCTCATCAAAGGCATGAACTGAGCATCTGTAGTCGTGCTCTCCTATATCCACGTGTCTCTCTAGCACTTGAGGTGTGATTTGTCTCAGTTGAATTGTGCTATCTTCCCCAATGACTCAGCAGGTAAAAAATCCACCTCCAAAGCAGGAGATGCAGGAGACATGGGTTTAGTCCCTGGGTCAGGAAGATCCACTGGAGGAGGAAATGGCAACCCACTCCAGTTTTCTTGCCTGAGAAATCCCAAGGACAAAAGAGCCTGATGGGCTACAGTCCATGAGGTCACAAAAGAATCAGACATGACACATTATCTGTTGAAACGATCATACTTTGGATCTATTGTGTTAAGTAAAATAGATTATTAAATTAATTCCTTTTTCACACATGACTACTAGGAAATTTAAAATTATCTATGTGTCTTGCATGCTAACCTACAAGGCACAATAAACACTGTGTTAGGTTCTGGAGAGTCTAAGATGAAAACTATAGTGATCTGGTCTTCGAGGAAGTTTAGTGTTGACAAGAAAAATCTGGAGCTCTAATTCTGACTGTAGTATTTTCCTGTGGCTTGACATTCAAAGCAAATGCCTTTTTTATTGCTCTCTTTGTTGAATCAGTTTTCCTAATACGTGAAAGTCATTTGATACTTGAAATCTATAAGACTCCCTGCTTTGTCAGGACAGAGTTTGGATAACTTGGATGCTAAGTCAAGGTGGTCTCAGGTGCTAACTTCTTCTGAAGACCTTGTCACTACTGAGGACCTCAGACTCTTGGAGACGCATCGGTAGCTGGTTGCCCAGCAATGGTTGCCTTTAAAGTCAACATTTAACATCCCTACTCTGCTTCCCAGTCAATGTCAAGGCTGCTCAGGAGCAAGGGTACAACTCAGTTGCCTAGGAATAGAGTTATCATCTGTGTGAGTCTAACTGGCCTGCACAGGGAGGGTAGCTGTAACTTTGGCCTCATTATCACCATACTTCCACCATTATTGATCTGGCTCAAATTGCTAATAGTGAGTACTCCCTCCTTGGAATAGACACACCCTTTGGAGAGCTCTCACTTTGTAAAAACAGAAGTACCTTGCTCATGTACTATCATGACATCGCTGGACCACACTATCTATTTTCTGGAACCTTGAACTAGGTAATGTAGCTTACCAAGAAGCAACTTTATTTCAGTCATAGTCACATGCTCTTTTTGTGCCCACCATAAGCTATGTCAATTATCATTAGCAGTTTCTTTTTTTCATATTTTCCTCAGAATAAAGTTAACTAATGTATGTTTGCACCTATATAAAACTCAATTTCAAAGAGGGGTAAGGAAATTTTTGACATTTCTATGATGGCTTTGTCTTTATGACAACTCTAAAATGTTTTGCCTGTGGGAAAAAAGGTGGAGTTGGTACTTGGCAGTCATGAAGTCCAGTGCAGTCTTGTTAACGGTAGTCAGATCCATTTGTTCAGTGTATTACCCTCTTGTCTCCTCTCCCCAGCCAACTGCTTGATTGGCTAATGATTGGGATTGACTGACAAGTGTGACAAAGGCCACAGGGCCATCTCTTTGTGATGGGAATTGATGGCCCTGTAAACACAGCCCTTCACCTTCAATACCTTTAAACACCCAATGATTAACCTACAGTATCTCAGATTTGCTTCTATTTTCATTTATTCCCCCTGTTACCATTGACATAAGGCCCCCACAGACAAGAGTACTCAGTGCTTTTCCTGTTTACGTGGTCAACTTAAATATTATTTTCTGTAAATTTTGATTGAGAATGCTAATATTATCTTTTACTAAAATGTATACTTGGCTCCATAGTAGAGAGTCAATTTTGTCATATTTCTGACATATAACCAACTTAATATGATTAGATTTCCCCAGATATAATTATTAAGAATTATTGTTATAATATTAACTAGAAAAAGAAAATAATATTAAGCTCACAATTTACTCTTCTTCCCTCAGTGGATGCAATATATATTTTATTCTGCAATATATATTTTATTCTGGATCACCTTCGTTATTTGAGCGAATTCAAATCTCCTTTGAAGGAGTTTTCTCACAATGGTCAATAAGATAAGGTTTAGTTTCTCAGGATGAAATTTTTTATCAAATTCTGATGTGAAATATATACAAACTAAATATTATTTGTTTGTTTCATTGTAGTAAAAGTTGGTTGAGCTAGCCATTTTTCAGAGACAGATAAAGTGAAATATTTACTGAAAGTTTTAGTTAAAACAGGCAAAATTTCCTCCAAGTATCTTTAATATTTCAGTGGGAATAACATCTATATAACAATTATTTTAGAAATCCTGATCATTTAGAAATTCTACAGTTGACTTCAATCAAATCAAAACCCAATTTAGAATAAAGGTCTTTTTAGAAACTTGAAAATGAAAAGTAAAATTTTTATGTATATATAAAAGTGAATGGGTTACATAAAAGCTTTGTCAAATTTCATCTTGAGCATATTTTATATATAAATAAACTTATAATTGTATATAATAACATTTCAGTTATAAGCAAAACATGAAGAGTGCAAGGTTAGGTTGAAAAGCATGTAAACTGCCATGCTACCAAGGTGGTTAATAGAAGCAAAATTCTCACAATTAGAACCATGTTAAAACTTAATTAGAAAATAAGCTAAATAGTTAACTACATGAATCCACAAGCACTTATATTGTAGCTATAACTAGGTGAATTAAGAATGAATTACTAATATTTTCTACTGTTAATACATGGTTAATTGATGATTAAATAGTGTTTTACTGCTCATTCATTAATGATTTATTACAGTTACTTAAACAGTTTCCTAGATCTGAGTGCTTTAAATAGACATCTTAAGATTACTTCCCAGGTTTACCTTCTTTCTAATGTAATGGTTACTACATTTTCTATTGTATTACTCTGATCTCCTTTCAACTATGAATATCAAATATCTTAACTACCTTATGAGTAAGATCTAATTCACTGGCTCCCATGAACTCGACCAATAGAACTGAGTATGAAAAGAGATACATATCTTCTTGTGTCATCGACATGTGTCCTTAAACTGTGAGTGGGAGAAGGGACCACAGGATGTTAAACTCACGTAACCCAACTGGCTCCCCATCCTAGACTCTGCTTTCTGCTCCAGCATCTAAGTTGCCCTCATGCTGATGACAGTGCTGCCTGGGAAGAGCATGCTGTCTGGATCTGTTTAGGTAAAGAGACCTTCTTTCTTGGTGGTGGTCATTTATGGGACCAAAGCAGCATTCTCTTGGCCATATGGCCCAGGTCCAGGTGATCTATATATGGCAAGGCATCCTGGTGGTGAGAGAATCTTTCACTGTAAAGTTCATTTAGCAATGGCCCTCACCTTGAGATATAACAGTGATGGAGCTTACAAGTGCTGGAGACTGATTCTTAAGATTCTTTATCACAAGTGTGCTTGTCATTGCTTCTGGATTTGCCTAGAGTCTCCCAGAATGCAATTATATCTTCTGATATGTACCTGACAGCCAGATTGAGGTGTTTTCCTCCCATTTTGGAAAGCTACATGGAAATAGCTTCTGGGGTGTGACATTGCAATCTTAATGCTTGTCTTTATATAACTATTTGTCCTTATCAGGGGATTCTGTGGCTGCTAGGAGACTGTGTTTAGTCGATTTAGAAATGACAGTAATGCTCTGGAAATGGCTTTCCTCTTCTAAAAAATGACAGGTATGTGATGGGGTGAAACTACTAAAATTAACTCTCTTTCCTCCTCACCTTTAAAAAAAAAAGAGCTTTAAAAATATAGACTGTCAGAGGGAATGCATTTGTTTTACATTTGCTAAGGAAAGACAAGAGAAATCTAATTCTTACCACAATAGCCTTAGAAATTACGATAAGCCTTACCTGCTGCAAACTCGACTATATTCCTGCATTGTGAGTCATTTTGCAATTCACTGCTAAAAATCTTTTTTAAAAAATCATTTGTTTTGAAAACTTGATTTATTTGTGTCTGTCCTTAAAAGAATTAATATAAGTTCATGGAAGGTTGACTCCAGGACTCTAGGAATAGAGAGGAAAAAAAAAAAATCCTTTCCTGCAAAATTTAAATGGAGAAGTCATGATATTGTAGGATGGTTTATGTCTTCCCTGAAGAGAAAAATGATAGCAATGGAATTGGAAATAGTTCAAAATAGAGAAGGAAAATCAGGTTAAATATTACTGATTAATGTTGTTCATTAATCATAGCCCCAAACTATCAAAGCTAATCCTGCTTACATATTTGGATCAAGATTCAACAATTTTAGAATTATAAAATTTTGTAATATAGAGTCAACTTTATTTTATTTATTTATTTTTTAAGCATCTGTGAGATGTTTGTTTCTCAGCAAGAATCGTTCTCTGACTATAGGTGATGGCACTGGCAATAAAGGGAATGGCAGGGTATGTCACTGAGATGCTAGGTACATGGGAAAGGATGGACTGCAGGAGTGCAGGCCTGCTTCCTGAGCTAAGAGCTAAGATGTACCACAGTGATAGCCTTTCATTAATGGTACTACCAATATGCTGAACCATAAAAATGGTCAGAACCAGAACTGTGAAGGAAAGGGAAGAACTAAAGGTTAGAACAGAATAAGAACAGGTTTAGTTGTATAGTGTTCTATAATGTTTTGTAGTGTGTTATATAATGGTATTTCCTAGATCTGAGCTCTTCCACTTGTAAAATAAAATTACATAGCAAAGAATGGTACTTCCCTCGTAGCTCAACTGGTAAAGAATTTGCCTGCAATGCAGGAGAACCCAGTTCAATTCCTGGGTTGGGAAGATCTGCTGGAGAAGGGATAGGCTACACACTCCAAGTGGCTTGGGTTTCCCTGATGTCTCAGGCTGGAGTAAAGAATCAGCCTGCAATGTGGGAGACCTGTGTTTGATCCATGGATTGGGAAGATCCCCTGGAGAAGGGAACTACCCACTCCAGTATTTCGGCCTGGAAAATTCCATGGACTCTATAGTCCATGGGGTCGCAAAGAGTTGGACGCTACTGAGTGACTTATATATATATATATATACACACATATATATATGTATATGTATGCATATATTGACATATATGGCCTCCTCTTGTGGCTCAGCTGGTAAAGAATCCGTCTGTAATGTGGGAGACCTCAGTTCGATCCCTGGGTTGGGAAGATCCCCCGAAGAGAAAGGCTACCCACTCCAGTATTTTGGCCTGGAGAATTCCATGGATTACATAGTCCATGGGTTGCGAAGAGTTGGACACAACTGAGTGACTTTCACTTTTGCTTCACTTCATACATATATATACAATATATACACATATATTGAGTAATAAGAATTTAGTTATATGTAATAAAACTAAAAAGTTAATATTGCTGTATATTTCTAAACAGTGACAGAAAAGGATCATATTTACCTTTACAATTTAAATGTTGCTTGGGGTTAGGATTTCGAAATGATTTTGCTAGCACCCATTGCCAGCACAGTTTTGCCGGATGTAACTTTAAGGAGATCAAACCAATTAATCCTGAAGGATTTCAACCCTAAATATTAATTGGAGGGACTGATGCTGAAGTTGAAGCTCCAATACTTTGGCCGCCTGATGCGAAGCACCAACTCATTGGAAAAGACCCTGATTTGGGGCAAGATTGAGGGCAGGAGGAGAAGGGAGTGACAGAGGATGAGATGGTTGGATGGCATCACTGACTCAATGGACATGAGTTTAGGCAAACTCCGGGATATAGTGAAGGACAGGAGAGCCAGACATGCTGCAGTTCTTGGGGTCTCAGAGTCAGACATGACTTAGTGACTGAACAACAGCATCAACTTAAAAAAAAATTCATTGCATCTCATTAACTGTCAACCTCTGATGAAGTAGGGGTTGAACATTTGGAAACATAAAGCCTCATACAGAAGAGATGCAAAAGAGAAATAAAAACTAAGGTTGTTTAAAATGTTTTGCAAATTTTATACTAGCCTGAAGCAAATGGGTATCAGTCTGTGATAACTTTTGAAGGTCAATCTAGAAAACTTTGTTTCATGACATCAGTGGACATTTCCATCATTCACTAAGATGGTGTCTTGAATTATGGAATCGAGTTTCATTTACTCACTAATTCATTCAGTGATTTTTGTTGGGTATCTGCTACATGATAGGCTCTGGACTGAGCAAGGACAGGAAAGGGGATTTGAAAATGAAACCAACAGTTTCAAGAAGAGTGACAATATTGTAGAATTCCAGACAAAGTTAAAGCGACTCAGTAGCAAATCAAAAAGTTGAGTTTCCTAGCAAAACATCAGTAGTCAAATGTCTCTTCATATTTTACTTCTTTTATTATTATAATGACCTACAATGAATCTGATAAAAGTGATTTCAGATATTGGCAGGCCCACTGTAGGAGATGTGACTTCGATCCCTGGGTCGGGAAGATCCCCTGGAGAAGGGAATGTCTACCCACTCCAGAATTCTTGCCTGGAGAATTCCATTCACAGAGGAGCCTGGTGGCCTACAGTCCACGGGGTCGCAAGGACTCAGACTAAGTGTACGGGGGCTGGCCAAGGATAAGTCCTCCAACAGTAACCTCAGAGGGATGAGGTTCAGCCCGGTTCAAGGAAAACAGTGGACTAGAGTTCTAGGGGATGCAGGTCCCCATTTCAGAAACAAAGACGTTAGATCTCTTGTTTCAGGTATCTAGCCCTTTTTCGTTTTGCTCCGCATAGAAGTAAACTACTGTGTGTTTCGTGTGAGGGTCCTCTTCCTTGATAAGAAACAGAACTCTTAAATGCCATCTTCAGAAGAATAAACCATGACCAAGTGACCAGGCATGATGAAAGAGAAAGAGATCAAACATGTTTCTTAGATTCTTATTTGTCTTTGGTCTGAGAAAAATAAAGATATACATGTTTGAGGCCAGATTACATTTTCAATAATAACTAGGTGGGTGCAAATGGAGGATTTTTATTCTGCCATCCTTGGAACCATATATAGAACCTATAGATAGGTTTAAATAATCTGTGGACCCCACTGTATTTATGCAAAATTTTGAATGTATGTGTTTTTCAAGGAAGGGTCTACAGCTTTCATCATATTTTAAAGTGTCTGTCCCTCCAAATTAAAGAGCAATTGCCTTTAATGAATCATCTGAGTGACAAGGCTATTACATTAAGATGTAGTTCTCTTAATTCTTGAATTTCAAGCTTTTTAATATGAAACTGTTCCCTTCAAGTTAAGACTATGCAAAATCTGGTCAACAGCTGCTATGTCTGATGAAGCTGAGGATAGAAAGCTTTCATTTGCACAAGTTCATTTCCGTATTCTGCTCTAGCCTAGGTATGTAGACATGGCCAGAAAGCCTTTACCACTGAGGGACAAGAAAAGAAAGTTTTAAAGTCCTGTTTTGGTTTGCTGATGGGCTCCATGACCTAAGATAATTTCTTTGTTTTTATTTATGTACTTGCCAAGTGGCTCAGTGGGTAAAGAATCTGCCTCCAATGCAGGAGACTTGGGTTCAATTTCTGGATCAGGAAGATCCCCTGGAGGAGGACATGGCAACCTACTCCAATATTCTTGCCTGGGAAATCCCATGGACAGAGGAGCTTGGCAGACTTCATTCAGTCCATGGGGTCCCAAAGAGTGGGACATGGCTGAAGTGACTGAGTACACATGCACGCATAGACCTTTATATCACTTTCTAAACTTAGCACAGTTTTAATGTTTCCTGGGCAACTGATCATGAAAAAATTTCCATCTTCAAGTAGGGGTAAAATAACATTTATTTCTATATCTCTCAGTTATGGATAACTGCAGTTTGTTCTTCTATCAGTGTATTTTTGTGACCTCACCCTTGCTATCTGAAAACTTTGTACAGTAATATTTTATTCTATCCCAAAGACACCATATGTCACCTCCCACCTTCCTAAGATAGACACCAGGTGTCAGCAAATGGTAGGCTCTCAGTAGGTAAAGTTGAATATAATGATCTTTGGCATGTCTAAATGCACTTTAAGAAAAAAAAGTTTTTCTATGAATAAAAGATGTGGCAGAGTCAGTCATGCTAAGATATCATTTTTAAGCACATAATTGTGAGCATAAATGAAAGCTTTCCTATAAGAATAAGGTACTTAGATTTTATTTAATAATTGATCTTATACATAAATTAGTGGATCCAATCAGATTAAAATTGCATATAGATATGAAAAAAAAAAACAAAATAAAAACATCCCACAACCAACACAACATTTCTTGGGCTAGATAGGATGGAATGTATTCATTCTGGCACTGAGCTTTGACAAGTGTGGTTATGTGTAAGCATTCTAGAAAAGAAAGCAGAGTGTATATTTATTCCAGTCTAAATTATGTCCCTAGATAGCGTGGTGGTGACTGAATTTATCACATCCGCCCATGAAATTTCCATTAAAGGTATCAGATATAGGCAAAAAGCTCAAATTACTCGTAGGTACAATACTTTAACAGGGGAAGTCCAGATGGAACTTTTATAGATTCACAAATAGCATGGCTTACTGTACTGGAATGCTGGGTCCAAATGGCACATCCCTTTTGAGGTTACAGTTTAGAGTAAAACAGACTTATTAATAATCAATGCACTCATATGACCAAGAATGTTATCAGCTCGTCCAAGATGGAAAACAACAGGAAACTTAAGCCAAGACTCATTTTATTTTTGCCCTTCTTACTATATGCATTGGAAAAGAACCCCATTGGCCCTTTTTTAGCTAGTAATGTCTAATGCAGGAAGACAGGAATAAGCAGAGTAGAAAGCACCTGTCAGCTCTATTTCCCACTCTCCTTGATTAGCATGAAACATTAATAGGGCTTTCAGAAATTCTGGCCTGAAATGGGCTTTGCCTGAGAACGTGTCTGTCTTTACTGCATAAAAGCCACTGTCATTAAAAAAAAAGGGCAGATAACTAAAGAAGACTCTTTCTTGAAATTTATACCTTTTTTTCATACAATGACAAATTATTTTAATAATGGGAATCACATACACTGCCATTTGTATAATGTTTCCCATAAAATTCCCCCATTAAATTTGCTCCTTTACTTGACTCATCTCTTTTTTTAAAAGAATGACACACACAAAATGATACATCATGCTTTCTTATAAAGAATTGAAAA